>NW_026929710.1:0-392178 GCF_032062105.1 Saccostrea cuccullata | reverse complement strand
ACAGGCTTCAAGAGCCGTAAAATCATCAGACTTGGCAAACAAGTACTCCCTAAGGAGACACATGTACCTCTACCTGGCAAAACCTTCTATAGATTAGGTGTATGTTAACTGATTTTCTTTACACTAGGTGTAGAATAAATTGGTAAAATGTTGCGAGTGTCTGTGTAAAGTGATTGGGACGATTTTCTGGTTTCGAGTTAATAAGCCTTACAAGCTTAGTGTTAGAAGCGGAATCTGTATCTGAAAAGGGACAAATTCTCAATCAGCAGTTATTTATCGGAATTGATCTGGTTTAAGAAATTTCAATCGCTTTGCGAACTCTTACATTACATTACTTCAATCAAAATTACAAGTAAATTGTCAGACAGAAAAATCAGGGTACATTTATTTACTTCGAATAAATATTAAATGACCTATTTCTACAAAAGGTTGACATTGATTTTTTAAACACCAGGGTTCGTCTGCTTAGAAATTCTATGAACTTCTAGAACTCTATGACATACAACACAGATATCATATGACATTAAGCGTGACTTTCTCTCATGATTGAATCTTTAATGAATTGATATCAGTTTATGTGACCACTTTTCACCCGTATTTATATTGTGAGAAGCTGATAAACAAAGGCTATTCGAAACACTGCATCAAAAATGAATGATAAAGAATCAGTAAATCTGAGTGAAATTAAACGCTTCACTGAGGCTGCTGTAAAACTTGATAAGATTCCAAAAGAAATATTCAGTGAAATTTATGATATTAACAGCAACAAATGCCTGTTTTATAGACACATGAGCAGGGGTATTTTAATGAACAATAATGATATAATGGGCATAAAAAATGGGTACCGTCCTTGGCGACTTATTACTTCTGAATTATGATGTTTGATTGACTTTAAAACACACAGCAAATACAACAGGCATTATTTTGGGGGCTGTTCACACTATTTCAAAGAAACAATTGACAGTAGAAAAGCTAAGTACTCAATGGTCACCCTATATTTTGAAGAATGAGTGAAATCGACATCGTGTAAGAATATCCAAACAATCATTTTTTTTTTAATCAGAATTTGTAGTTATCCACGTTTGTCTGAAATGCACACATATAACGAAACATGAATTCATTGCTTTATTACCCTCAAAACATTTTTACAATAAGATGCACTTGACAGAAACAGCAAAGGTTTGAAAAGAGCTAAGAATTACAAGATGACAAAGACAGTTTTATATGGCATTTTCTTAAATATTTGTGGTCTTGTTGTTCAAATTCTTATTTGGGGAGGCAGTTCAATTTCTGAAGAAGTTTAGAAAGCATTTATCTTGCAAAAAAACCAAAGGTTTTTGGAGGAAGGAACTAGAATCAGGAATCCACTACATTAAATTTCTTCATGACGGTGTCCAAACCAACACTCCATGAAGAGTAGAGGAGTTTTAGGGATAAACAGAAAGGTTATATTTTGTCACACAATAATATTCCTCAGATCTGTCACCCTTTGACTTGGTTCATTTTCCAAACTTGTAATAAACACCTTTCAGATGTAAAAAACAAGTCCATAAAATCATAGATTCTGCTATAATCCAGTATACGAAGGGCCATTCTCACAAATGAGTTCTAAAACCAATCTGAAATTGGATAAAAATGTTACGGACATGTGTTTTAATCAAAGAGAGTATTTAAGTTAAATTATTTAGACTAAATTATTGAAAAGCCTTTTTTGCTTCTTTCCAAGCACATAGGACATTATTATTGAACAGCCCTTGTATTGCTTAGTGTGTTACATAAAACTTTTTTAATCACAGACGTCTTAAACTCCACCCTTTTTATTTCTTGAAATAAGATATGAAGATAAAAAACAATATTTCCATTTCTATTTTTTTTTCTCTGTGATAAAGTTAGAGTTTATATCTTGATAATTCTGCCGGAATGTAAATTAGGCAGGTCGATAGGTCAGGAGCTAAGGAGGCCTAATATGCATGCAAATCTCGTGTACATCTGTCTCTATGTCTGACGCTAAGGAGGCCAAATATGCATGTAAATCTCGTGCGGCTGCCTTTGTGTTTGACGTCAGTGGGCGAGGACTATTGAAATTGGCATGGGAGTCCTCGTGTAATCTAAATCGATTGGTCTACATTTTTAAAGTCTAAATCTACAATTTTATTTCAAAATGAAATGGAAATATAAGGAATCACTGTCTAGTTAGTATATTATGCCAGGGACATCAACGATAGTGGGAAACATGGGATAATTCATGTATAACGGGCTTCGCCCTTTATGCAAATTATCCCATGTTTCCCACCATCGTTGATGCTCTGGCATACCACACTAACTAGACAGTGATTCCTTAAAATAATCACAGTTAAAAGTCCATTTAAAAATATTGATTAAAACAGAGCTTAAATGGACCTCTTAAAACATCAGAAGTAAGATAAGGCGCCAGAATCGTCGTGTGCTCCTTGTGATGAGACCCATGACTAAGAAAAAACTGTACACAATACATTGTGAAAAAAAAGGCCTATAAGTTTGAATGGAAACAATTTATGCTCCAGTTATCTATCTAGTTCAACGAACATAAATTATTTATAATACAAAGCTCAAAATATTTCTATACAAAGTATGAACTTGGATTCAGCGGATTTAATCTATTTATCTTTAAACCAAATGAACCTTCCTCGACATACCGAAACGTAACATTCATAGCACATACACGTGTTTATCCATAGCTTTTATAAAAATACTTTCCCCTTTGAAAGAGGAAGATAATTAAAAAAAAAATTCATGTGTAATAAAGTACAGATCGGTGAATTTGATAAGGATGTTCTTTCATGCAACAATTATGATAATTAATTTGATATGAGGAAGAGTATGGAGATAACGAACAGTATTCAATATCAAAGTCCATAAAACAGTACAAAATAGGAGCTGAGCAAACATGGACCTAAAAACATCAGAGGTGGGATCACATCCGCCGTGTGCTCACTGTCATGATCGGGAAATAACGGAAAAATCCGCCGTCAATTCAGTGTATAAATAATGGACTAACAATTAGTATGAAAAACGCCAGTCAGCATTTATGTTAATCATTCATAATCGTTATGAATGAAAACAATCCTTACATTTTGAGTGATTTTTACTGAGGCACTTTCACAAGCTAGAAGGCGGATCTTAACCACAATGTAGGATTGTGGAAAGTAAAATATGACATTTTTATAAGAAATTCTTTCTTTCTTTGCTGTTTGTCTCACATGAATTATTAGGTCTGATTTATTTGTAGCGAAACACTTTGACAAATCCATTGTTGTTTCCTACCCAAAGTGTAGACTTATACAAAGATAAAGAGCGTGGGTACTTCATTTCGTTTTCTGTAAGTAAGAACTTCAAGAACTCCCCGTCAGGGCTCAGGAGATGGATGTGTTTGTTGTTAATGTCAGTAACAGGGATGTTACAGAGGGAGTCACATGCTACATCTGTTCCCTTAAAGTTCTCAGACAGGTTCCGTCCAAGGTAGAGAAACTTCCTTTGACCAGAGGGAGAAATACCCACTAGGTTAGCTGTAGAAAGGCTTGCTTCATCCACAACACATATATCACTGTTTCTGTTCTGTGTAACTCTGAGTGGCAAAGTAAACAGTCTGGTCTGACCGTCCTCCTGGTACTCATACTCATGGATGACATCACCTGTCAATGTGATATGTCTCACCAGACGTCTGCTGTGTGACTCTAATTTGTAAGGATCTGATTCATTGTCTTTAAAGGTGACCAGTAGTCTACCGTCCACTGACTGGCAGATTCCTAGTGGTTCCAGTGGATCTTTATTGTTGACTGTAGAGAAAGATCCTGATGATGACCGAAAGCGGATGGTTTTGTTACTGGAGTCAGTGAAATAAACATAACTGTTAGCAGTCAAACATATATCATTTGCATTAACAGTGATATTTACGTTTTTCTTTTTTGTAGGCCCTAGTTTTACTTTTACACATTTTGATTTATCTAATACATAACATTGGTCTTCACTAATTGTCTCTAACACAGATACCGGTATTTCTTTATCTCCAAGTTGAAAACTGTCTATTTCAGTCACGCCCATATCATCCAAATCCAAAGTGTAGCCAACCAAAGACTCGGGTAAGTTATTATTGATTTCACCTCTAATGAACCTCACTGAATGTTCACGGTTTGCCGTTTGAATCTCCAATTCAGACAGCAATTTTGTCAGTTCTCTGTGGTTGTCAATCAAGCTATAGTCTGACATGGTGCTGTTGTTCTTCTTCAAGAATTCCACCATGTCAACAATACGTTTCTTTTTCTGGTCTAAATCAGATTTTTTAATCTCCAGTCGACAATTCTTTTCAACCAAATTATCTTTCAATTTTTTTTCAAAGCGTTCTTTGACTTCTTTCAGCTTGACCCCTATATCATGGAAATGGTTCTGCACCTTTGAGATTTCAACGGCACAAAGATCTTTATTTTCTATAAGCTGTTCTTTTATCTTTTCTATTTCCTCATTGATTTCAGAAAGATCCTCTTCCTTTATCTTCTCAAGGAATTTACCTAGTCCTCGTCTCCGCTCGGTAGCTGAACTGGTTAGAGGTTTCCAGTCATGATCTCTATGATCTCTTTTTGCACACATGTTACATATAAATGTTTTACAGTCCTCACAATTCATATCAATTGGTAATTTATGTAATTCGCACGTTTCGGTATGCTGTTGCGGAGAGCCTAGTGGATAATTTGTTGGATTACTTGCTGCCATGTCGTCGGGAATTGTATACAAAAGACCTTTAAATTAAATGTGCAGGCAAGTTATAGATCTTCTTCGTCATGCTTTATTAGCTATTGGAAATTTGTGGAACTACGTGAAACGAAACAAAACTAGTTGCGGGGTACTTCGAGGGAAAAATGATTATTATTCTTAATTAAAGTATTCATTTAATCAGAGTAAATGATATAATATGTAATTCCTTTCAAATATAACATTGGGCACTTGCATATACAGACTAAAATTGCTTATTTGTACTAACAACTCTGTGACATCATGACACACATGTACATGTATATTTTGGTTCCTTTCCGTTCCAAATTGTCGTTGGAAATTTTTCTACCAAAGACCTTAGATTTATGTGTGCTAGTTCTAGATCTTCACCGTCATGCTTTTTTTTTAGCTTGGTAAATCATAGTACGAAACGAAACTAGTTGTGGGTGTTTCGATGGAAAATTGATTACACATGTATTTATGAATATTTTTTATAAATGTATTCATTAATCAGTGTTAATAATATAATGTGAAATTTCTTTCAAATATTATTGGATATACAGACTAAAATTGCTTATTTGTAGCATGACATATTTTAGCTCCTTTCCGTTCCGAAAATAACATGAATATTGTGTATTCATATTCAACTGAATGGACGATATGCAATGAAATGATACACATGCAAGAAATCTGTTCCCATTTACTAACACGCAGTTGGTCTTTTATTGAACTACTGAATGCTTTGAAAAATATTTCTATCAAGAATTTAGCAGAATAAAAGAGATAATGAACATAAATTGTTTTAATTTGAAAGAACATGGTAACACTAATTTTCACGATAGTTGAGATTTATTGAAAGAAATTGTGACTCAGCTTAGTTCAGTAAACTAATTGCCTTCAAGCACGATATCATCTATCCGTCTTATTTGACAAAAGAAAAAGAATACATGCAAGAGAGAGGTGTTAAAAAATATACACCACAAATTTTAAGCGATCCAATTAGGGAGGCTGGGGGTCAACAAATTATCCACAAATTAACCACCAGATTTAACTTATTTTTTGGATACGGTATCTTAAGCTGTCAACTATCATTTGGCGAAGAAAAAATTCATACATTTTTAGTTTTAAAATTTGATCATTTTTGTATATCTTTATATGGAGCTCTTCTTTTAAAGGAGATCGAAATAGTCTGAAAATGGCTGCCACCCCCCAGCCTTTTTAAAGGCCTGTGGTTGAAAAATTTTAAGTCTCTTATAAGAAAGTGCACAGTTAAATAAGCTTATTATTATTATACATATCATCATACACATATTACTGTGACATTCCCACCAACATTTTTAAATTCTGAATTTTCTCTTAGTTACAGCAAAACGTAAAATCGTTTCGTATTAATTTTATGATCGTGTAATATAGATGATGAAAAACACAATTGTAAGTGTTCGATTCTTTATTGCATGGATCCTGTTCCATATAAACAATCAATAAATCGAAATCGGTCCAATTTATGGAATTAGGCTGACTGCTGACGAGATACTGGTTCAATTTTTTACATGTATACTGAACTGAACGTGGTCTGTATACCAAAACTTGTACTAGAAATCTTGTGGTTGTAAAACCCAAATGTTGTATAATGTAATCACCGAGACAGTCGGTAACGTTGGCTGTCCGTGCGAGAAGTGAGTACTCCCGCACACAACATCGAACGAAAGAATACTTACCGCCAAAACCTTTGGCCAATAAAACTATGTATTCCGTAATGTCAAAGGTTGTAAAGGTCAGCCAGTCAGAATTAGTAACAGGCAAAGTGAATTCGAGATATGTAAAAGTGCAGTGATGATAATGATAACTATAAAACAATTTGAGATAAATATTCTTTATTATTTATTTATTTATTAAAACCTGCCACATATACATATACATGTAATTTTAAGATAATCACACTTCCGAAATTAATGCGAGGTTTTTGGATTTTCTCTAAATTAAAGACACATTTTGACATTACCCACTTTCCCCCCACTTTTTGGCCTGCTGACTTCTACAGCTTTTTCTTCCTTCGGGATCTGCGGTGCGTCATCTTCAAAAGATAATGAAATCACCAACATGCTGCTAGAAAAACAGGTACAGTGTATCAATAAAGATGCTACATTAGAAGTGATTTATTTTTTAGATAAGCCAATCACTTCTATTGCAAATTCATTCAATAACTCTAAAAAATGACATTTTTACTACCGGTTTTCTTTACCAGACACCTCAGAGAATCTCCATAAATAAACTTCGTGTCTGCCACAACAATCTGACTTTCACTGGAGACAGTTACTATACCAGTCTGTACGTTTGCTATTAGTTATCTTATTACATGGCATTATCTAAGCAAAGGTTTTAACTTCAAACAAACTTAACTGACCTCTTCAGAAGTCCTCGCAACGCCGGTCAACCCAGTCCTTCAAGCCTTCTCTTACCCCCCCCCCCCTCTCCGTGCTTCTTTAAATCTATCATCACGTTTTTCACTTCTTTTCCTATCATTCCTTGGCTGAGATGTTTCTCTCATATGATCCATGTCTGATCTCCAGTGATCCTCTTTTGGTGGAGTTCTCCAGTAATCAAAATCCCGATCTGTATAATTTCTAGTACCTGGACGACGACGACCAAGAAACCCATGATCTTCTCTACGGCCAAAGCCACGATTAATTCTTCCAAAATCCCTGTCAATATCATTTCTTCTACCAACGTTTTTATCATCTCTTCTACAAAAATCTTCATCATCTCTTGGGCTAAAAAAAATCTTTTGTGATCTTCCTCTCTAGCGAAATCTCTATGGTCCCTACGTCCAAAATATCCATCATCTCTGTCATTAAAATCATGATCACCTCTACTCCGATCTCTAAATTCAGCACGATCACCTTCATTCCTTGAAGAACTTCTATTATCGCCCTTTTCGCCTTTCCACCAGTACTGCAACACTGAGACAACTCCTTTAAGGCATCCTACCCACATTGTAGATTTGTGTATGGATAGTGCGAACGGACCAGTTACTTCATTGTCTGTCAGTAAGAACTTCAGGAACTTCCCGTCAGGACTCAGCAGATGGATCTTATTATTAAATGGGTCAGTAACAAGGATGTTACAAAGAGAGTCACACACTACATTACCGGGGCTAAAGTCTTTTGTCAGGTTCTTTCCAAGGTATATAGACTTTATTTGACCTTATACGATTCACAACACAAATGTCACTATTATTGTTCTGTGTGACTCTGACTGGCAATGTAAACAGTCTGGTGTGACCGTCCGCCTGGAACTCATACTCATGGATGACATCACCTGTCACTGTCATGTGTCTCACCAGACGTCTGCTGTGTGACTGTAAGCTTCCGACTCGATGTCTGTCAAGGTGACCAGTAGTCCGCCGTCCACTAACTGACATATTCCCATTGGTTCAAGTGGATCTGTACTGATGACTGTAAAGACAGATCCTGATGATGACTGCAGACAGCGGATGGAATTTACACTACCATCAGTGAAATAAATATCACTGTTATCAGCCACACACATGTCACTAGGAGTAATAGTAAACGTATCGTATTTCGAACCTTGCTTGTCTACCACTAGCTGCAATAATGTAGCCCTCTCCGATTTTTTTTTTTTTTGGGGGGGGAGAGGGCTACAACTCCTTAGGATCTCTATAATGGTGCAGATGCGGCAGTGGATCACTCCCGCACGGATTTCGGCTCAAATTATCAGTAAACGGCTATTTTATTATCATCTCTTACCTGGAATCCAAATATGTAATTATGCAAAACATAAATCGATCCAAAAATATTCACAACGATCCATATATCGGTTATTTTTCGTGTGTGTCAACAGCTAAACTTGAATTTATCCGCCATGTTTACTGACCTTGATGGATTGTATTTTGGGACAGCCAATGAGAATTTAGGTTCTATAGGAGCGGATCTGCTAGGAATTCCCTTATTTTAAGCATACGTATCACTGTTTGTGCAAAAATAACACTTGAAATGGTTTTATTTATCGATGTTTTTGTAATATATTATAGCACAATCGTTTATAAACATCGACATTTGCTTTATTTGGTTGTTCCAAATTTCAAGCGAAAGTCTCACTACGTCACGCGTGAACTGTCATGGCTGCTGAATATTGCAGCTGGGAAAGACACAGATTTATTTTACATGGTTTTCGAGTTTAACAGGCTATGTTGTTGACAGTGAATAAAAATTATATTTATATATATATAATAAAAATTATATATTCTTATAAGAAGTAAGTTTAATGTAAAAATAATTTATTTTGCCTCCAATCACCCGTATCAACAAAATATATTTGCACCATTACGGAGATGCGATGGAATTGTAGGCCTCTCCAGAAAAATATCAGATAAAAAAAATCGGAGAGGGCTACATTATTGCAGCTAGTCTACCACCTCTACATTTTCTGATTCATGATGACTTACGTAACACTGGTCTTCACTGAGTGCATCCAATACTATTTTTAAACTGTCTGCATATTGAAATGAGTTTATTCGAGTCAAGTTCAGATCATCTAAATCCACAATTTTTACAAACAAAGACTCAAGTACTTTATCATTGATTTCACCTCTATTGAACCTCACTTTATGTTCACAGTTTGTCATATTAACCTCTAATTCAGATAAAAATTTTGTCAGTTCTCTATGGTTGTAAATCAAGCTGTAATCTGACATGGTGCTGTGGTATTTCTCCATGAATTCAACTGTTTCAAAAATTCCTTTCTTCTTCCTTTCTAACTCAGATTTCAGAAGGTTCAGTTGATTATTCTTTTAACCAAGTTGTCTCTCAATGTTTTTTCATGGCGTTTCCTGATTTCTGTCAGTTTGGCCATTATCTCATCATAATGCGTCTGAAGCTTTTTAATCTCAGAGTCACACACTTCTTTGTTTTTAGCCAATTGTTTTGACATCTTCTCCATCTTCTCTTCAATCCCTGACTGATTGTCTTCCTTGATCTTCTTCAGAAATGAAAGTAGACCTCTCCTCCTTTGGGTCGCTGCCGAGGGTATTGTTTTCCAGTCATGATCTCTATGATCTGTTTTGACACAACTAGAACAAATAAATTCATCACAGTCCTCACATATTATATCAATCGGTAATTCATGGGATTTACACATTTTAATGTGCTTTTGCGGAGAGTTACTGGATTTTTAGATACATCGGCAGCCATGTTTGTCGGGTGTTTTATACCTAAATGACCTAGATTTTAGAGTGCTGTTTGTTTTGTTAAAGGATTGTAAAGTCGGTCAAAAAACATATTCATTATAAACAATTATCTCCAAACTATAAAAATACGAGGGTTGATCCAAAAGTTCGTGGAATTTCTTGATATTTTATTCATTTTTAAGTTGAATTGGTTGAAGATTACAAATGAAAATATAGACACTTGATGAGTATTTTAAATTAAAAAAACAGTTTAAATATCTTTGATAGTAACTCTATGGCAGTTGCCATAGAAACGGTTGTTTGGAAATGCGGGGGAGACATTAACGCGTTTATTTTCATTTTAATTCTTGATACATGAAATGAGAATAAAACCGCCATTTGTGGTATATAAAACGAAAATTATGTCATTGTTACGATTGCTTCATCTCTAATAAACCTTTGTGTGAGAGTTTTACTGATTTTACTGGATATTTAGTGTATCATTTGATGATTTATCGTTCATTTTTAAGTTCTAAGACAACGTCAAATTTCGGTCAAGTCATACGTTTTGAGAAAATCCCGGGATCACTCTATCTTAAACGCGTATATTATTGGCATAAGGCTTGAGAAAAATGCATTCAGTTACTGGTTTTCCTGTGTCATAAGAAATTTCAGAAAATAGAACTTCCATGGACGTTGATTAAAGGTGTGGTCGCTTTTTGGAGGCTCTGTTTCAAGTACATATCCCCCTAGACAGAATAAAAGCGTTAATGGACTTGGTCGGATGCCGTACTCTTCTTGACATCGCTACTGAAATTGGAACATCATATAGAAAGATGGGTAGTATTTTTAAATTTGAGTGAAAAATGAAGATAAGTTGGTGCAAGAGGATAACCAGGCTTTTCGTGAAAAAAAATTGAGGACATTAGGGTGTGTTGGTTTTAAAACGTGACGTGACATATCTATCTTGACGTCACGTCAAAGTCTCCCCCGGGTTTCACAACTATCAATTTTCAGAAAACTAATGTGACCTTATTGGTAATTGGAAACTTATGAAATTTTCCAATATTGTTGCATTATGACTCTATATTATAAATATGCCTTCTGTTTGCTTTTATCAAATCACGATAAAATTTTAGAAAGAAATTCCACGAACTTTTGGATCACCGTATGTCAGTAAAGGGCTTCAAATATATAAATATACTAGGCAGTCTTAAATTGTATTGAAATACAATCAGATTTACTTTTATAGTTCTTTCTCTGGTACATGTACATGTACGAGGGTTGATCCAAAAGTTCGTGGAATTTCTTTTTAAAAGTTTATCGTGATTTGATAAAAGCAAACAACAGGCATATTTATAATATAGAGTCATAATGCAACAATATTGGAAAATTTCATAAGTTTCCTATTACCAATAAGGTCACATTAGTTTTCTGAAAATTGATAGTTGTGAAACCCGGGGGAGACTTTGACGTGACGTCAAGATAGATATGTCACGTCACGTTTTAAAACCAACACACCCTAATGTCCTCAATTTTTTTTCTCACGAAAAGCCTGGTTATCCTCTTGCACCAACTTATCTTCATTTTTCACTCAAATTTAAAAATACTACCCATCTTTCTATATGATGTTCCAATTTCAGTAGCGATGTCAAGAAGAGTACGGCATCCGACCAAGTCCATTAACGCTTTTATTCTGTCTAGGGGGATATGTACTTGAAACAGAGCCTCCAAAAAGCGACCACACCTTTAATCAACGTCCATGGAAGTTCTATTTTCTGAAATTTCTTATGACACAGGAAAACCAGTAACTGAATGCATTTTTCTCAAGCCTTATGCCAATAATATACGCGTTTAAGATAGAGTGATCCCGGGATTTTCTCAAAACGTATGACTTGACCGAAATTTGACGTTGTCTTAGAACTTAAAAATGAACGATAAATCATCAAATAATACACTAAATATCCAGTAAAATCAGTAAAACTCTCACACAAAGGTTTATTAGAGATGAAGCAATCGTAACAATGACATAATTTTCGTTTTATATACCACAAATGGCGGTTTTATTCTCATTTCATGTATCAAGAATTAAAATGAAAATAAACGCGTTAATGTCTCCCCCGCATTTCCAAACAACCGTTTCTATGGCAACTGCCATAGAGTTACTATCAAAGATATTTAAACTGTTTTTTTAATTTAAAATACTCATCAAGTGTCTATATTTTCATTTGTAATCTTCAACCAATTCAACTTAAAAATGAATAAAATATGAAGAAATTCCACGAACTTTTGGATCAACCCTCGTATTATCTATGTAATGACGTACTTTTATTGTGTAAGATAATATGTGCCTGTTTCGGGTTAAGTGACTTTAACATTGTTTCTTTCAAGTTTAGCTTAAGGTCAGATGACACATTCCTCAAAAATATATAATTCTTCTTAAGAATTTGTCATTGAAGTATGGGTACTTAAACAAGTTTCCTCACAAAAAATTAGGGTACCTTACCAGCATTTGGACAAGATACCACAGGTCCATATTTCTTATATAACCCTTATTAGTGGAGTGACAATACCATCAAAAATTTGAATTTAATGTACCACCCCACCCTACGGCTGATTTGTACTTTTTTGGTCAGATATATTATCAAGCAATATTTTTTGCCCGGTCGTAGAAAATTCTATGGTCAAAATTTGAAATAAAAGGAGATCAAAGATCAATGAACAAAATCTGACCACAATATTGTACATATAAAGAAAATTTTAAGGAATTCATGAAAATAATGTATATTTGTATAGGAATTTTATTAATTCGGTGAATATATTGATTTCATGGAAAAGGAACCAAAAAATGAATAAGAATGCCCGTTTGTCTGTCTGTAAAATGAAAGGTTTCTACCATAGTATTTTATTTAAACATAAAAGGTTTGATGCTAATGTTCGTTATTCTTTACGTACAATCACGTAATATTTAGTACACAAAGTAAAGAAAAATTTAAGCAAGAACAACAACACCCATCACCCCTAACCCCCCCCCCCCCTAAAAAAAAAAACACCAACCCCTAAAAAAAACGAAATATGACCATAAATTGTGAATTTTTTGAATGCAATATTTTTATTAAGCTTTCTTCATCTGATTCATTAATTTTTAAAGAAATTGTTCGACACTTTTTAAACAGCTTTTTAGTAAAAATTCGTCTAGAGTTCACCCTTGCTCTCACCCTGAATTTTGATACTCCGGTCTCATCCAAAGGACACACAACGGAATATTTAAAGTTTTAATATTATTCATTTCTCTGTCTAAAAAGGTCAATTTTTTTTATCAATGAATGTTGTCTATGATTTGAAAATTTACGTTTAATTTGGTGAACTTTTGAATAAGCGTTAACTCATAAATTAAGCAGGTTATAAGTTATATTGAAGAGATTTTGGGGTTTTGAAAGATTGAGAACACGTATTGGAGTTAAAGTTGCAATTCTTTGAAAAGGGGTAAAGAGTTAAATTAATGACGTAATACAATTGCTAGAGCTGTAATTTCTATTCATTGATTTTCATGTACACGTCATGTATATCTTTATTGTTAACTTTTCAAGAATATATTTCAATTGAAAACTATAACAGTAAAAACTTTGTAAAAGAGCTACACTGTAAAAGTAACGATAGTCGATCCTTAAAAAGATACTTCAGGTGTGTAGATAATAATTAAAACAGTGCAAAATGTTGATCACGTGGCAATATTCACATTAAATGCATGTCGTGCGTGGCTTTTTTCATCTGCTGACTGGAAATATCTATGAATTTGAAAAAAAAACAGGCTGATTGCCTAAATACTCAGTAATCTTTGTTATTTCATCAGAAGTTCTGAAAAGAATGTTGAAAACCCCTTGTTGTTTCTGTGGTTGGTTAAAGCAGAGACATATAAAACTGGTTTTATATGTCTCTGGTTAAAGATATCGTACGTATATAGTACTATGACTTCTGCCTCCATTGAAATTTGTAAAATTAATATTAGACAATTAATTCTTGAAGCAAAACTGACAATTCTTTCTCAAAAGGATATATATCGAAAAAGCTTTCTTATGACAGGACAAACCATGAATTTTCCAAGCAAAAACTTTAGTGGATTACTTTTACGGTTCCGTTTGCTTCATATCTTCCTTTCTAGTACGTCTTTTCAAAAGAAAACTTAAGTACTGTAAGCAAAATATGATCCCCCCTAAAGGATTATAGTAACAGAGTTCAATTTTGGGCAGTATGTACATGTAAATGAGGAAATGCATAAACAAGATATGTATCCCCTAGTTTGAATAGTGACAAAGTCCATGTTTTTGCTATAGAAAACACTAAATATATTTCCGAAGGAAACATGAAATAGTTTCTGTAAGATGATGGACAGTCTTTAAGATGAAATACTAAAATCGTTTTTCTCTCTCTGTTTCATACTTGCGTTAATCTGTATTGCTTATGAAGTAGAAAGGCAATATCCAATCATGGAAGATACCTTGTTCAAACGAGAATGAGAAGGAAAAGTGACATGTTTGTCATTTACGTATTTTTTTAAATTGAAAAAAAAAATTACTTTCAAATGCTCATTAATTTAAAATTCGAACTGAATATTAGCGTTATCTTATTAATTATAGAAGCCAATTTAATATATTTAACAATATTTTGATCGATGGAGTCACTGTCATAGACATAATGGGATTCTATAATCCGTTCCAAGTTACACAAAACATTTTAGATCAAGTAGAATACAAGACTTAGTGCGAGGAAGTCTTTAAAAAAGTGTGGTTAATTTGATCAGAAATCATTGTCTTATAAATCCTTCTAACGCTTTAGTAAACATTCGATATTAATATTGCATGAAATAATTGTATTGAATATATTTTGTTGAAATAAACGCAGTTTCTATAACAAGACATGTTTTTAAAGGGGGAGCGTGTGGGGCAAATAATATTCTTGAATAATTTTGCCTTGTAAATTTAGATACCTTTAGCTATACTATCACACACAGATTAGTATTTTTATAATAAATAATTAATCTTTGAAAAAGAATATTATCAGCAAGTAAAATTAACTACTTAAATAACCCCCCCCCCCTCTTTTCACTTTCATCGCAAGTTTAGAAAAAAATTGACTTGAGAAAACTCTACGACCGGGCGAAAATGTATGAGGACGGATGTCTCTTTTATAAAATATAACTTTCAGCCGTAGGGTATGCCGGTCCATTAAACTCGAAAACTAAGCATCTTTTTCTAGGATTGTCACTCCACTATATGGATAATCTACTGAATGACCTATACCACAATTTTTGGTGTTCATGTACTTATTTCTAAAATCATTTTGACAATGTAGAAATCAGAAGAGAAAGAAAAATAGGAATAAGTTTTTATATAAAACCAAGAATTACAAGAACATACCGGTATTTTGAGGAACATGTCGTCTGACATTAAAGCTGAACATGACTCGTAAATAGGCATATGCCATTTTCGTTAACATTATCTACGATACATCAATACTAGGGTATACTCGTCGCATTCGTTACACCTGACTGCTTTATTGTCACGGGTATCGGCGTGGAATGGCGACCCGTGTTCGTGCTGGTTATCTTGCATTACCTTTGTTTATATTTTATTGCAGTTACGTTTATCTGTGTTGTTTGAATACTGCACTGACTTGTGACTTATTTGATATCTTGTTTTCCTGCATTAGACGAAGTATTACATTATCACTCTCGCTACCGAGTTCTGTATAGCACAGGTCCGTCTTCACCGGTGTCGATTGATTACACGTGAACAGTGTCTAAGTTCTGCCCTATATTTATAGGGGTCTACAGAGTAGCGAGACTCGGGAACAAAAATGGCGTACAGATTCCTTTTACGAATCGTGTTCAGCTTTAATATTATATTAGAGAAAAGTGATACATTCGAACAAACTTGCATCTCCTTTATCAAAGGATACTCTGTGCTAAGCTTGGTTGAAGCAGACCTAGCAATTCTTGAGAATAAGATGAAAATGTGAAAAATTTACGACGACGACTGAGGACGACAGACAACGGACAAAGTTGATCAGAAAGCTCACTTCAGCTTTCGGCTCAGGTAAGCTTACAGCTGAACACGTCTCGTTAATAGGCATACGCCATTTTCGATATAACTATCGACGATATTAGCACCGGGGTATAACTTCACATTCATTACGCAAACCTGACTGCTTGATTTCCAAGGGTATCAGCACGGAATGGCAACACGTTTGTTGACGATTCATTGCAGTTACGCGTGTTTGTGTTTGTTTGTACACAGCACTGACTTGTGGAACTGTTGAAAGTCTTTTAGATATCGTGTTATTTTTTTTTCGCTTCTGGTTGTTGGATATAGCATACGTCAGTCTACACCAGTGACTACAGTGACTAAGTGAGCCGATCTATATATATATAGGGACCCTTAGAGACCTATCGAAAATGGCAGGTTTTTTTTTTTACGAATCGTGTTCAGCTTTAAAATGGCTGCATGGATAGGTATATTTTTCAACTCATTGGTAGCGCTCTCAAGCACTAGCAACCACGTTAGCTTTTTTACTGGAACACGCATGATCGGCTTCACCACAGGGAAATCTGGGAATACAACAATTAATGTAGTAAAACCAATCAACTATTTCGTTAAATCATCTGAAAATACAAATAATTTGCAGTTTCATGTTTCGACGCCTAACCTTCACAAGTGTGCAAAAGTAACTAATTTAACTACTGTACCTTCCTGGATCTTTCCGATAAGCTCAAAAAGCAACCTGGGAATGGTTTCCCCCGACATTGTCAGAAAATCCCGAGAAGATGCGATTGATTCTACTGATTTTTTTTCTACACAAAATTGAAATCACAGTCAACTTCAAAATGTTTAAAGCATGTAATGTGAGTTAAAGCAAACTGTTGGCGTCTCAATGGAAGTGAAAACATTCCGAGGAACATTACGCGAAAGCAAAGATAATGCACATGCAGTGTTGTTCACTTGCTTACATTTCTGATCGAGTACCATGGTCAGTTACTCAAATGTTATTTTTATGCCCCCGTAATCGAAGGTTCCGGGTTATTTTTTATAGAAACTTTTTTGATCGGGTGGGGCTATGACTTTCATACATTTCACAGGTGTATTCATTTTAAAAGACCTTTTTGTTTAGGTAAAAGAATGGGTGGACTTAACTGGCCAGAAAAAATGCCGCAAATTTAAGTTCCATACAATGTTAATTTTTTCCCATCATATAAACCCCCGATATCTTAACTGTGTATTTATGGTACGGATGTGATTTTAAAATGCTCTTTTCTAGGTAAAATAAATAAATATCGGAGGCATGGTGCCTGAAGATTTGTTGAATATCAATAGATAATCAGGGTCACTTGTTTTTCATCGTCTGAATACATAGTCAGCGCATGTTTGTCGGCTGTTCTTAAAAATGTAGTTGTATATTGAACAAAATAATGTCATATTAAAAGGAGAAGAGACAAAAGTGCGCTCACACTTAATTTAACAAAAAACATGTTCCAAACAAACTTCTCGTTCCATTGTTACGACCTTGTTAAATATTACAATTCATCACGTGATGTCCACCTGCGAGTGAACTCGTGGAAACATTGTATTCTTCAACCTGATCTAGATGTAAATCACTATGTTTGGTGCCGTTTTCAAAATTTAGCACATTAAATGTTGTTTTAATTTTGCGTGTCCTCACATTTTAAAAAAAAAATCATAATGAAATCGCTGTAATATTCCAAACACGTATTCGAATGAGAGAGAGATTGTCAACAATGACACCGATCGATAGCCCCGCCTCCTATAAATATTGATAGCGCGACCTAAAAACCACTCCGGGTACATGTTATTCCATTTCACTTAATGTACTTGTTTCAATTTTGATTCATGGCAACAAGGCATTGCTTTTGTATATATGTTCTAGCTAAAATAACCATGCATATAGTCTAGAATATATTTTTGATTCACTTTATTTTTAACTTGTTAAAGAAACATGTGACCCATTCTTTTCACAGTAAGAAAGATTTATGAACTGAGGCACAGCTTGATTTTGTCAAATAGTAAAAATCCATCTTAATAAACAAACCTTGCTACTTATTTTCAATGTAAAATAGATTATGTATAAACGCAAGAAGCTGTCTTTCAATAGTTAACAATTTTAAACAAGCCATTAATGACAATACCTGTCTACTTGTACATTACAAGAAAAACACTTAAGAATGTAAATGCTGAATTTTAATAATAGCACTAGACATCATGCATTCATTTTTACCAAGTAATAAAAATTTGACATTTTTAATTGGCTATTTATGACAATGTCATGGCATTGACAATCTCGGAAAATGGACAAAATTAATGTCACAGTGTCTCAATGTCAAGGTTTTTATATTCAATCAAACAGAAATTTATCTTTCAAATTCAAAGCAAATTGACAAAAATTCAATTTAATTTATATTATTACAAGAGATACATGATTTTTACATCAATGTGTTCAAATGCAGTTCCCTATTCCCTAAACGCATCATCACATATAACAGATCAAAATATTACATGATCAATAGTTAGGCTTTTGACATTACAACACATAATTTATGAATAATAAATAGTAAATAGTTTTTTAATAATGGTCTTTACATGACAATCTTTCATTACAAGTTTCCATGGGAACACAATAAATCCATCTGATTTAGTAACAAGTTTCCATGACGACACAATAACTCCATCTGTTTCCATAACAACACAATAACTGCAGCTGTTCCAGTAACAAGTCTCACTCCCTCCTCAGTAGCGTACAGTGGTCCATCCATCATCTTCATCTCCTGGCCCCCTCTTGGCTGTACAAGAAATACATCAAAATACTGTAAAATCACTCAATTCTGAAGATTTCAATTTTCTCTTTTTTGCATCAAAATCTATTTTTAATTTTTTTTACATGAAATTGTAGGACAACTCCATCTTTAAGTTTATGAGAGATTTCTAGATTTGCTCTTATATTCTTATATTTTGACACAACATACCTCCACTGTCTGCCTGCTTATCTCTCCAGCTTTTTCCTCCTTCACGACCTGATGGGGCATCACCTTCAAAATATAATGATCCAAATTACTAACATACTGCTAGACACACGTTTCCATAAAGGTCTAGAGAATTATGAAATTTTTAATTTGAATTACAATCTTTATCAATAAACTTAATGTTTGTCATGTCAATCTGACTTCACAGTATGTTATTCTGTATTGCTATTATCAAATTGCACGGATCTAATCAATTGTCTTGACTACCTTCAACTCTAACTACTGACTGACCTCTCCTGAAGTCCTCGCGTCTGTCTTCTCTGCCTGGACCCCGGTCATCTCTAGCCGACCCTCTGTCCTCTCGTCCCCTCCAGCCATCCCTCTCTTTATCCCCGGCCCTGTCCCTCCAGCCTTCTCCCCCACTTCTTCCTCCCCCTCTCCATGCTCCTCCTCCCCTCTCCTCTCCCTCCTCCTTACGTCTGTCTCTCCAGGAATCTCCCCCTCGGCGATCATCTCCGCCGAATCTGTCCTCTCGACCTCCACCACCTCTACCCCAGTCATCCCTGGGCGGGGCTCTGTCAGAGAATCCCTCGCGATCTCTGTCTGATCTCCAGCGATCCTCTCTAGGTGGAGCTCTCCTGTCACCGAAGTCACGATCCTTGTCATCTCTAGCAGGTGGACGACGATCAAAGTCATCTCTACGACGATCACCAAAGTCACGGTCATCTCTACGACCAAAGTCACGGTCGTCTCTCCTTCCTCCAAAATCTCTATCTCTATCATCTCTTCTTCCTCCAAAATCTCTATCATCCCTTCTTCCAAAATCTCTGTCCCTGTCATCTCTTCTGCCAAAGTCCCTATCATCTCTTCTGCCAAAATCTCTGTCATCTCTTCTTCCAAAATCTCTATCATCTCTACGTCCAAAATCTCTATCGTCTCTTCGTCCGAAATCTCTATCATCCCTTCTACCAAAATCATCTCTTCTGCGCTCTCCAAATCCACCACGATCACCTCCATCCCTTGAGGGGCCTCTATCCTCACCCCTGCCCCCTCTCCAGCTGTCCCTGGGTGGTGAGGACCCTCTTGCTGGGGGTCTGTCTTCTCTTGGTCCTGCCCTCCATCTATCTCCTTTAGGCTCCTCTTCATCATCAAATCTACAGAACACAATATTTATGAACACAGTTCTCTCCAAATATAACCTGGAATTGATTCTTTTATTGCCATTTCTTTCCAAGGACATTGATTTTTAAAAAAACAATAAAGATCTTCCAAATGATTTGCAAACTATTGTGAAGTATGAATTGAAATTTCAATAAAGTAATCCATTTAAGATTATCAAACAACAAGTCTTACCTTTTGGTGGGACTAGGCTCTTTCTTCCAGGCATCGATTCTCTGTTTCTCCCTTTCTCTCCAGCTTGAGGTTCCTGGTTCCCGAGTTGGTCGCCAGGCTCGACTGTCGTCCTCCTTCTCGCGTTCACGATCTCGCCAACTTGGCTTCTCTCCAGGACGTCCAGGGGTTCTGGTGCGATCATCTCTCTGATCATCGCTAAAGGAACAATCAGAGTCAAAATTAAACTTTTCAACTTGCATGTAGAATTTTCCTTTAAGCATGAAGTGCTTCTTGGTAATTTGTGTGTAGATACGTATTAGAAGTTAGATTATACCCTGATCTGTCTGTCTCCATCCTGCGTTTGGCTTCTTTCTCCTCTATCTCTCTCTCCCTCCTTCTCTGTTTCTCGGCCTGTTCCTCCAGTTTGGCCAGTCTTTCTTCATATTCCTTCTTCTCTGCCTCCAACTTCTCTCTTTCTTCTCTCTCCTTCTCCTCTCGTTCTGAAACATTTACTTTTCAATAAACAAATTTCTACATTACATTTTTTTTATTCATTTAAAAAGCATAATGTAGCATAAGCATGATTAACACATTCCATTTCTTCACACTGTATCAAATCATTACATTAAGTCTCTTTAATCCCTTCCAAACACCTCCCCCCTTTGAGCTGCTTCATATTTTGAGCTGTTTCATATTACCCCCCCCCCCCCCCCCCGCCCCCCGTTTTTCACTTAACCCTTTCAACACTGTAGACCTTCCTTTCAACACGGTAGACCGTTGTGGAGGTTTCAGACACAAAACTGAAAGCAACATGTTTATTCTTAGAAATAGAAAGTATTCTCTGCGCACAATCTTCGCTATGAATTATGGGTAAATTGATATAAACATCCTGTAACAAAAATGGCGGACCACATGGCAAAAATCACGGGAAAAAAAGGAAAATTAGACGAATTTTTAAAGAAACAAAGAAACTAGCAAAATGGCGGTAAACATCGAAAAGTACGATGTTTCTGGCGATGAAATCTCAAATAAAAACGGGGACTTGGACATTATAAACGTTCATAGACATTAAAGATAATCGTAATAAACATTGTTGTGAATGGTAGTCGGAGAAACTTGACTTGGAATCGGACTATGAAGGCTCCAAGACGGACCATGTTTACGAAGCCCGGAGATCTCTCAATATACAAGAACACCATGTTTTTATTTATTTATTTTTTGGACTTATTTTTTCAATGAATAATGACACATTGCATATCATTCTAATCGGGAATAATTTCTCTTTTAAACGATGGTAAGAACATATGTGATTTTGAAACTTCATAGCAGCAAATTTATCAAAAAATTACATAAGATCATTTAAAATACAAAAAATTATTTTGTATCTGCGCTTTTGTCTGGGAAAATATAAATTCTAAATGCATATAAATTTTATACCATCTAAAAGAAAAATGTCTTACCTTTCCAATGATGTGTCTTTTATTAAAATATCTTAATTAATAAAGAAGTTATTGTATTTTTTCTGATGGTAGATGAATTTTCTAATGAGGGCTTAAGTTACTCAGTGTACTGGGGGTTGCTTGATAAAAGTTACTCAGTGTTGAAAGAGTTAACCTTACCTCGTTTGAGCTGTTCGTCCCTCCTCCTCTGTTCCTCCTCAGCTTTCTCCTGTAACCACCTCTGTCTCCTCTCCTCTCTTCGCTTCTCCTTTCTCTCATACAGCCTTTTCTTCCTCTCCTCAGCCACTCGTGTCTCAAATTCCACCAACTTTTTCTGTAAAATTAAAAAAGAAATTTTCCTATAAGATTGATAGAAATAAGAATAGTAACTTACATCTACATGGCTAGAGATTGTAAGCTCGTTTTAGTGAACCGTTTTCAGAACATGTGAAACAGTTTGTGGAGCAAGCTGATTTGTTCTTTGCCTCGTTTGACGCCATAGCAACAATAATATTGCCACGGTAACATTCAAGGCAGTTGAAATTCAAGAATCTGTAGGTGCGAACCTTAATATGTCTTAGATACTATGTCAAGATCAGAGCATCATTTTTTTTATTTTCATAAAATTTTTATGCACTCTTGATAGACATTAATTGTAAAATTAAAGTGTATGTTCTGACATCTATGTAAACCCTCTACATAAATATATACATCTAGATGTTTGCTGTTATGTAAAGTTGTAGAAAATCTACATCTTGTGTAAGCAGCATTTTTGCTATGTGCCCTTTATGACACCACAGGACCAAAGTAACCCTGAGGCAACGCTACAGGCAGACATTTATTTCTAAGCTTTAATATCCCCTTGCAAAGGATCATGTTGTTTCATTTGTGAGTGACAAGTGGAAGTGACATAATTTGCATTAGGGTACATGTTGAATGCTGTTTTTATAGAAAAGATCATTGCCAGGGGATGCTCTACTTTTGGGGTGCATTTGTTTTTGAAGTCCTTTCATACACACAGAGCTACAAATAAGGATACCAGTGAGAACTAATACAACTCTGAGTTTATACTGCAATTGTCCATCTTTCCATGTCAAGATACATCTACTGATATTTTCACAACTTTATATTAGGTACTGTAAGCTCGTTTTAGTGAACCATTTTCAGATTATGTGAAATAGCACTGTTTGTGGAGCGAGCCAATTTGATCTTTGCCTCGTTTGACGCCATAGCAACAATCATATTGCCATGGTAACATTCAAGGCAGTTGACATTCAAGGACTTGGATGCAACAACTTTATGGCTTACATATCTTGTCTAGACAAGAGCATAATTTTTATCTTCATTTAACTTTTATTTAATCCTGAGAGAGATCAGTCCCTTAAGTAAAGTGTATCTTCTGACATGTAAACCTACCCTCTAAATAAGTCAATATCTAGATGTTAGCTGTTATGTAAAGTTGTAGAAAATCTACATCTTGTGTAAGCAGCAGTTTGTTCTGTGCCCTTTATGACACCACAGGATCAAAGTAACCCTGAGGCAACGCTACAGGCAGATCAGACAATTCTTCATTTTTAAAAATGCTCTATTTTTCATGCTTTTTTCACACAGCTACAGGTAAACATTTTTAATGCTTCATTTTTGAGACCACACATGCTGCTTCAAGCGAACGTTATACCAAAGAATTGAAAACTAACACTGCATAAATGCTATACTTGTCCAATCTTTCCTCATTTTGACCTCAATTTTTTTTAGAGCATGTAAAATATGGCCACTTTTATTTTTTAACAACTTCATATAAATTATCGTAAGCTTGTTTCAGTGAACCATTTTCAGATTATGTGAAACAGTTTGGGGAGCAAAATGCTTCTGTCTTTGCCTCATTTGATGCCATAGCAACAATCATATTGCCATGGTCACATTTAAGGCAGCCAAAATATAATGCCTTTCTCTTGTTCAACAGAGTGAGGTCTGATCCAACTCACTGAATGCTTTTACAATTTTTAACAAGCAATTTTGTTGAAATTTGATTTTACTTTTCAACCAAAACTAACAGGTTGGGGTAGCCCAGTAGAAGGACACTCACTTTGTGACTGGAGTTACCAAGTTTAATTCTAGTATTGAAGGCATATCAAACCTAAGATGTGAAGATAGAAGTGACGGTACAAGAGCGAGGACTACGCCAAGCCTGATTAATGCTGCAGGTAACCATGTTCATGAGTAACTGTATAATATAATTCTTTATAATTTAATTCTGTTTGTATTCTTGTCTCTCATTGGTTGATTTCCAAAAAGGAACACATAACATTTTGTTTAATCTGGTTTGGTACAGTCTATGCGAAAGTCACCGGACCGTCGGTTTTTACCGGTAAAATCTAGGTCAGGTCGGTAAAAAATTTCAGTATACAGGACCAAATGTCCGATAAAAAATAAGGCCTAATAAATCTAAATAGAGAGGTACACATGGTCAAATTCCCCACAAGTAACCTCTATTTGACCAATTTAGCAGTAATACCTGATTGAATTTTATGTATTACAACCCTGTCATGATCGTTTTTATTCTAATTCGAATTTCCTCTGTCAAGGATTAGAGATCTTTATAGATAGCTCATACGTAGATTTGGTTGGGAAAATATTAAGATAGCTCATACGTATATTCGGTTGGGAAATTATTTTCAAATGATCATTGAACTTGAGTAACCATAATGAATTGTTTCAGGAAAAATAAATATGCAATGAAAGTGCATATATTAAATTTAAGAAAATCTTTGATACAGTGTATGTTGTATAAGTCAAATATGAAAAAAATGCATACAATTGTTTAAATAGATAACTTTTACAAAGGAAAATTATAAATAGTTAACATGTCTATTTCACTCTGAATTTATTTAAAGTTAAATTTCACAGTGTGAATTAACCCCATCCCACACCCTCTCAATCTCAGTATCATAATGATATATGGATTTAACGTTTAAAGGAAAAAAAGTCGGTCTGGTAAGAAATTGTTTGGTCTGGTAAAAATTTTATTTTTACCAGACATTTTGTCCTGTAAAAAATTTAAACTTTCGCGTAGACTGTTGGTATGGGGACACACCCCCTTGACAACCAGCTGAATCATCTGTATCCATCAATCCCCTCATTTCCAGTCCTTCGGATTCATGAAAAATTCCAGATTTAATGAATGTACCTTTAACTTCAAACAAATGCTCAATCTTACCTCATGTAAACAAGCATCATGGCTGCTAGATCTATGTATCAGTTTTTACCTCCCCTTGCTTCCCATCACTTCCGTTACTACGGTTGTATTATCGCGCGGTAAATTTGAACTAATAAAAACAACACAATTTTACATCCCCAGTTGTTTAATTATTTTAAAATTAAATTATAAGGAATGACTCAACAGTGCAGATTATCGAGTATAATATGTTATGTTGCCTTTTTTATAATCCGCTTTGGGATTATAAATGTACTTTATTGCATTTAAAATCTATTATACTCGATAATCTGGCCAAGAATTAGAGTCATTCCTTAAATAACACTGATTTCGTATTAACTTTATACAAATACTGTAAGCTCGTTTTAGTGAACCATTTTCAGATTATGTGAAATAGTTTGTGGAGCGAGCTGATTTGTTCTTTGCCTCGTTTGACGCCATAGAAACAATCATATTGCCATGGTAACATTCAAGGCAGACAACATACAATACTGCATATCATTCAGAGGCCTGTTCAACAGTCATGATTTCAGGGTAAAAGTATCAGAGATAAAAAGAATTTCTAGGGCTTGCTTGTTTGCTGGTTTGTAGGATCTATACTGGTTATTATAAATCCTGTGTATTCAGCGAGTTCCTCTCTGCCCCTTGAGACACTGCAAACTAGTAATGTGTTTGCAGTAACGCTGAAGGCATAGAAATAATGAACATCTAAGTCTATAGAACCTTGTTTTGAATTTAAAAAAATAAAAGCTGGCGACTGCACTTTTCAAATACGAGCTACATGATAAAAGATATACAAACAATCAACTTACTCTGTGAATGATCTGCCTGCTGGATTTTTTAACAATTAAGTTAAGGAGTTAAGAGATATTTCTCTGATTATTGATTTGTATGCTGGGTTAAAGGATCTACACGATTGCTATAAACCCTTTGGTAATCAGCAAGTTCCTTTCTGCCCATTGACACACCGCAAATAAACATAAGAATAGATTTGCAGTAACCTAAAGGCATTGTGGTCACAAATATCAGAGAAGGTCATTTCCGTTTACCACAAATATTCTATTCATACAATAATAGGTCCAGAGATTGAAAAGCTTATGTTTTACCATCTAAATGCACTATGGATGCTTTATATAAAGATACTTGAATAAGAGAACTGTGTATAACATAATGATTTACATGTAAATGGGTATCAATAAAATTATAATTCTGCTGACCTTGAATATTTCCTTCCTCTGGCCCCTCAGTAGACTCATGAATTCCTCTTTCTCAGCCTTCATCCTCTGGAGACGATCACGACTGGCCAAGGCCATCTGACGATCTTTCTTCAGTTGCTCAATCTATACATAAAGAAGAAACGAAACAGTGCAGCTTAGATTATTATGATATGTTGCCTTATTTGTCAAATAGTTTCACAGAACATATGTACTTTATTGCATTTAAAATTTGGTTTGTAGTTTTGCTTTAGATTGATCATTCATGCTTTAAATGATTTTCTATCTTGACAAATGGAAATTAATATACAAAGAGCAAGTTTATATATTACAGTCAAATTTTCTGATCTTGAACCCGATGGGGGTGAGAAAGAAAATTCCATTTAACAGAGGATTTGTGATATCAAGGGTATAAAATACTTAAAGAATATGTGGTTTGGACTTCCATAACTTCGACATATCCATGGTATTGGAGATATCGGAGTTCAAGATACTGAAGTTCAATTGTATTCATACAGAACAGGTACCTTCAAGTTGACAAAGAAATGATGATTAAGAGCCATTTTATGAAATTGCAAACCTTCTCTGCTTCCTGTTGTTCAAAGAATTCGCGGGCCATCTTCTTCTCTTTATCATACTGTTCTTTCAATAGGGGGATTTCTTCTAATCGCTTGGCTCGTGCAAAATGGTCAATCTAAAATTCAAGTCATTTCACATTACCCTTTGTTTATAAAACATTCTCATTACATCTGCAGTAGTTTATTTAAAAGCTTCTTGCCATATTACAAATGCCAGATATATTTTTCTCTGGACCTGTCTTCTTTCTTACAATGTGAGAATGTAAGGATGCTTGAAAAGTTATAAAATATTAAATTCTGACAGTGATCAAGTCTGAGTATTTTTAAGCCCTGACCTTTTTCTCCTGGTTTTTGAGTCGATCCATCAGTTCTTTCTTCTCTTTCTCTAACTGTTCCACTTGCTTAGCCATGATGTCCTCTACATCTAACGTGGCAAAGTCCTGAAACACAACAGTATTCACTTATACACATTAACTTTACAACAAAGCCACAACTAGCATTAATTCCACTATTTATATTTTAAGTCATAATATTTATTTCCTAAAAATAGAGCTTCTCCTAATTTTCAGAAATATATTACTTGCTACCTCTTCATTTGAAAAATATGATACATGTAAATCCTTTTAGATCTCTTCGTCTAATTTCTGTAGGACCTTGGCCCCTATGTCAGTCTTTATGTATTAATGATATTGATAGTTATATAGTTATCTTTTCATCTAGGTTCTGTAGGACTTTAGCCCCTATATCGGTCTTTATGTATTTATGATACTGATAGTTGTATACTTACCTCCTCCTCTAGTTTCTGTAGGACTTTAGCCCCTATGTCGGTCTTGATTTATTTATGTCATTGATAGTTAAATAGTTACCTCTTCATCTAGGTTCTGTAGGACTTTAGCCCCTATGTCGGTCTTGATTTATTTATGTTACTGATAGTTATATAGTTACCTCTTCATCTAAGTTCTGTAGGACTTTAGCCCCTATGTCGGTCTTTTTGAGCTGTTCGATCCTCTCCATGGCGTGTTTTTTCTGGATTTCCTTGTGCTCCTCTATCTTTCTCAGTCTCTCTCTCTCTTTAGCCTCCCGTTCCAGTCGAGCCATCTCCGCATCGTACGCCTTCTTCCTCTGCTCCTCTATCTGCTCCTGTTCTTCACGCTCCTATTCATAACAAGAAGTATATTTACATTATACATGTATATACACAAACTTGAGTAGGATTTCTCTGTCATATTTTTAAGACCATTATTTTAATGTCATGATAATGACATGCAGACCTTCAATACATTCAACTGAATGTTTAGAGCTCCCTTCTGCACACCTGAACATGATAAGCCCGATACTAGATCCTTTTTTCCTGGCTTTCTTAACATGGGACCCCCTTCCTACCATCCAATGTGTTACTTAACTTCTTGTCATTGAGCCCACCAGTATTAATTCTACTCACCCTCTGGTCATTGAGATGTTCCAGCTGCTCCTTTCTGTCCTCTATAATCTGTCTCCTCTGTAAGATCCTCTGATGCTCCTTTTTAGCTGTCATCCTGTAGCTGTTGGCAATCTGTACCTGAAGCTCATGTCTTTGTACCTAAGGTAAGATGAAGAATCATTGTACATGTCTTGTTTACGTACATGAAGTCACTGTCTTGTTGTTCTTCAAAATTTCCTCTAAACAAACCAATTCTAAAGTTCCTACTGAATTTGTGGTGGTTATTATGGGTTTGTTATCAAAAACTACTGATCTTTAATCCCAGCAGATGTTGACCATTTCACTAGGGACCATATAAATCAGTTTACTTTTATACCATTTTGGGATTTGACCCCTCACCTTTCTATCTTTAGGTTCAATCCTGTCCACTGCGCGGTGGAGAGCTCTCGCCATGGAGATCAGCTGATTACGTATGCCCTCGCTGGGCATGCTCTGTATGTATGGCCCTTCTGGAACGTCCTCTTTTTGAGCCACCATTAAATCTGTACCAAAACTCAGCGACTTGCTTCTGTGGTCGATTCTTACCTGTTGTTTTAAAAGAAACAAACTTAGCGTACAGTTATACCCACACATGGACAGATGATACATAGTTTATACACTCAGTCCTTTATCTTGAATAATACATCTACATGTCCATACATGTAAATGGAAAGAATTTCAGCCTCAAAGTAAGTTTATAAATTCATAAATTCCTTCAGTGTACACATAAATACCAGAACTATTTGTAAAACATAACTAGGAGTAACTAGGAATAAGATAGTAATCAATACTAAATTGTTCCTGTGTTTGGAGACCTCAGTAACAGTAAGAACTACTCTGTACTTAAAAGATATAAAAATGAATAAGATATTTTTTGGTAGTACATTGTCCATACATATATATATTTGAAGACCCTTGTAACAACAGTAACAGACCTGTAATTCCAGAGTCTTGGCTGCGTCCACAATGACTCTCTCCAGACGGAACTTGGAAGCGAATGGAATCAGGTCTGCCAGGCGGGAGAAAGCAATGGTCTGATACACCTGGGAGACCTGGTTAAACAATCAGCAATACAGTAAAACTCGTTTAGTACGAACACGGATACAGCGAATTCACGGATATAGCGAAGTCATTTTGGATCCCCAGCTATATAAATTCAATGAATTTATTATACAGTTATAACGAATTACAGATATAGCGAATTAATTTCAAAGGTCCCAGCGACTTCGTTATAACAGAGTTTTGCTGTATCAGCTGTATAGAGAAATACTGTTTTTTGGGGGGGGGGGGGGGGGGGACTTGTTTTTTTTTTTAAACCTTCTCTTTAACAGATTAGTGAACCTAGAAAATTGTTTTGTGACCCTGCTAATGTTTTGTAGCTGTGTTATGATTTATGTTTGTACTGTTCATGTAATTACCAGTTTTAAGACCCTTAGGTTAGTGTTTTTACCTGTTTTAAGACCCTGGTGATAATAATTTCCTCCAGGGCTGGTATATATTGAAATTGCAGCAAAATTCATTTTCTCGTTTTCGCTGATGAATATATGACGATTTTTCACTCTTGATATACATATTGTTTGAAGTTCACATTAAAATGGTTTTAGATGGAACTCCACCTCCAGGTATTTATACAGGTTCTGTAACTCCGGGTGGACGTGCTGGATAATGCTGTACTTCACCTAAAGATGGACAATAATGACTTGTAAGAAATATTCAGATACAATAACTCCACAAAGCAACCATTAGTTCTAACTAAAACTGAACTGCTTGCAATTAATTGTAAAATTTCTTCTATTTGTATAAATTTTCAGTAGGTCATAGTTTTAATCAAAACTATCAAATGTTTTGATAACAGATAAGTCCTGTATATTTCAATATTTTAATTTACACACATTTTTTTGTTGTGAAAGCCCATCACTTTCGCAGTTCTGCTTTTTCATGATTTAATTACATTTACATATTTGTCCCAATGCAATGTGTCTATTATGGAAACCCTTGTAAGTCAATATACACTAAACAAATTAAATGATTTGAAAACACTCTTGTCTAAATTGTTCAGCATATCCTGCATAACCTACCAGGTCTTTGATCATGGACTGCCTGGTGGGAGCTGTATTCAGCATCAGAAGGGTGGCCAGTCTCCTTTTCTTCTCCATTGTGGCCTCGTCTGTTTCTAACAGCTGATCTATCGTGTTCCTGGAGGCAGGGATAGGAACAGCTAGGGTGGCACACAAAACTTTGGAGGCCATTCTGAGAACAAATTATAACATTTTAAATAGTTATATACTTTACAACATTTAGTTATATACATTTCAGTTAGCAACATAAAATACCAAACACAACCCTTTTTTATCAGCGTTTGAAATCAGACCAACACATTGCGCATTGCTTACAAAATCTTCAATTTGCCTACTACTGCATACAATGAACTATAACTATTCACTGTATGTATAGTAACAGTACATTTAACCTTAATACAGAGCTCCTTACTTCTGTAACTCGTCGGCAGACAGATTCTTTCTCTGCTCCCTGGATAAGATGTACAGCCTGTGGAGCGTGCTGGCGTGGAACAGACCGCTGCCCGACTTCCAGAACACCATTCCCAGCTTCTGGTAGTAGTTAGCCATCAGCGACGGCTTGGGCGATTTCTTAGACAGCTGGATCAGGCCGTGAATGTCCTCCACTGCTTTGAAAGCCTCCTACAAAGAAATATACAATATTAGCAAATCTAAACAATGTACATGTACATTCACCGCTAGAAAAAATTTCTTTCCTCCCTTTGAAATTAGGATTTAGCCCAGTTATAATGAGTAACATAAAACCACGTTCATTTTCTGTTTATCAAACATTCTATTTCTCCCTTGTCTGAAATTACCAGATTAGGAATACTGTAAATGTACTTTACTGGGTGTCTCTGAAACATGCATTTGGTGGAAATTGATTTATCCCAATTATGAATATGCATGCGCAAGACTTTTAGCAATGTACTTGATCTACAATAAGCCGCTTTCTACTAAAGGTGCTAAACAGAATAAAGTCAAATGTAATATGTTTTTAGTAATGGTATCCAACAGAATTTGGATCATCTGCCCAGATAACCTCTTACCTGCCAGAGCTCCATCTTGATGGCACTATCCAGCTGTTCCAGACGAGTCTCCAGGTGCATGGCCTGGGAGTCTGGATTGTTCAGGTTAATGGCCGTCGCCTGGTGCTGGTGTTTGTGGATGTGACCCAGGTGAGTTCTCAGCTGTAATGTGAATAAATGCAATCAATGCATGGGTATAGTATTTCATGTTCTTCTTCTGTAAACAAACATTTGGTTTTTGAACAATACACACACGTTTATTTTCCACTCTATCAAAGAAATAATCAACTTAAGATTTACATATAGTTTCTTTAGAATTATACATGACCTCATCTATAATAATTGAACTCTAGAATAACAACCAAGAATATACGATATTTTACAATGAATGAGTTAATTCCCTTACATTATCACATAGCTTTCTGAATTCTGTTTTCCTGTTGTACTTCAAACAAAACTTGAAAGCTGTAATAAAAAGAATCATCATGGTTAATGTTATCTATGCTAATTAGAAACATTCAATAAATGCTTATAAAATGCATTACTTACAATATCAATTTTCTGTCTACAAGTTTATCATTTTAACCGTTCACTCTACATTAATTTATCCAATAACTTTTACAATGCTGATACACAAGTAAGTGTTCAATCTATACGAATCGGAATTATTGCACTGTCTCACCTTGCTGTGCGATATCCTGGTACAGTCGCTCCACGCGGGAATTATTACGCAGTAGATCAAGGCACTGTCTGTATGACTCCCACAGGAACTTGACCCACGGGGTCAGGATGGCCCGGTCAGTCCTGTCCTGAGTGTCCTCACCGCTCACCGCCTTCAACAGCAGGCTGAAATTAACATCCAAAATTAAAATCTGAAGGTCATCTAAAAGGTCATAAAGAATTTGTCTTTCATAAATCTTAAAATTAAGAGCAGAATTACTGTGAGGTTTTATGTTGCATGTAAAAATCAGTTTGGGGATAAGTCCGAGAAAATTTGTCCTTAACTGACCTTTCTGGAGTATCTGGGTTGTCAAGGTCGTCGATGTCGACATGGTGTGACTCAACAAATTCTGTTTATATCGGCCAATCATGTGTGCTTTGAAATCCTCCAGAGACTTGATGTTTACCTAACACCACAAAGAGAAAGTAAATATTTATATGTGCCTGAAACCAAAAGGGAAAATAAAAGTCAACCCAGTTATCTAGGTACTGTACAAAGGTTTCAAGTTTGCTTTTTATTTCTTTTGAGTTCTTTTGTTGACTTCACTTAAATATTAAAATAGTTCCTTTCTGCAAAAATATTTCTTTTAACAAATAGAATTATTCAAAATTTCTAGAATGAAAGCATGAATAAAGTAGTAGTGACTGTGAACATTTCAAGTTGTGTTTGTTCCCCTATAAGATAACTCTACAAGGTTTCTCTATTTTTAGATTTGGTTTTTGATATGAATGCAGGGTGAATGAGGGTTCTCACCTGCTGACAGATGTTCTTGTATTGGTACAGCCCCTCCTTGGCGATGTGGCTCTTCCTCAGCTCCACACACAACTGGAGGTACTTCTCCATGATCGGCTCGTGAATCTTCTGCCATGTTCGGTGTTTCTTGCTTTTGATTACGTCATACAAAGCATCTAGAGCCCGCTGTTTCTTTCCAACATCAATGAATTCTACAATACACAATGTCTTGTATATCAATATTCTCTTTCCCATTTTACATACAAAAGAACCTTTATTGAAATGCTGCAAAAATGCAGTTGCTTTACAAAAATATTGTATAAATTACTTAAATCTTAAAAATATATGTATTATTCAAGCAGCAAAAAGCTAATGGCATGGCTATACTGTCAAAACTTTACCGTACCAGACTTTTTAAAAGGGCGTTCAATATTGATTATAATTCACGTTTGAATTAATTTTAATAGGTTCTGGTCTAAGATTACATATATTGCATGTGTTTCAATCTACAGCAGCTTATTAGTCAGCCCGCGGGCTGACTAATTATTGCACTTCCAATGCCTTGCGTGACCTGGAATTCTGGGAGGTAGTCTCTCAAGCAAATCACTCTAGCTAATTTCATTTCAGTAAAATCAGTATAGATTAAACAAAGAAATCCCTATTTAACACCACGGTTATCTGTAAATTTAAAATCAACTTAAATAAGAAAGTCATTTATGCTTAAGCTTTGTACAATCGTAATCAGTTTTTAAAACCTGGTTCTCAGTAAATAAACTGGTTCGCATCTGATCGTGAAATGTGTTCTACGCAGTTAAGCATACAGTTGTATGAATTCATATCGCAAAGTGTAAAATTGAAGGTCTTTTGTAAAAGGTTAAAGGTATTATTATATTTATGTATTTAAATCTTAAACATTGGATTAATAGAGATTTTGAAGTTATTCAGTTTTCATTAGTTTACTTTCGTTTTCATTACATCATTTCGATCCCGATGCAATTTAGCGAACTGACTTGTTATAGCATACAACGGACACTGGCTGAGCTTGCTCGTTTGTAATGTGACTAATGTCCCTCGCTGGAAGTGGAGGATATTATTTTATTTCGGTCTGCAGCTTCCGTCCGTTGTCTGTAGTCCTGTCTGTAACACTTTCAATTCCGTGAAATATTTCAGGAAGCCCTTGAGCTTTTGTAGTGAAATTTTACACAACTCACTATGGAAAACCCTCTTGATTTTGAGGCAAAAATGTCAATGGTCAAGGTAATGAAATCAAATTTATGTCTATTTGAACACCTTTGTCCGTGCAATATCTCGATAAGCCCTTGAGCTTTATAAATGACATTTCATACCACAACAACCTATGCTGAAAGGAAGGCACCTATAGATTTATTTTGACGTTCAAAGTTCAAGGTAATAAATTCACATCTCTGTGTGAGTGTGTGTAAAACTTTCATTTCCAGTATATATCAAAAGAAACATTTTTGCGTTTTACAATCAAATTTTATACCATAAGCATAGTCCACCATAATCTGGTAGTGACTGTGAACTTTTTTTCAAGTGTGAGATGCAGATTCTCTGAATAAGCTTGTTTAGTGAATGAGACCATTTTTAATGTGTCAATCAGATTTCAGGATTTATAGTTTTCTTACGTTATAGAGGTTTGATAAATGAATTTGTTTACCACGGTCATTGTATTGTACATTTTGTTTCAATTCTACTTTTTTAAAGTTTCAAGCTTAAATTCAGCTAGCTAGGTCAAATTAAAGTACACACACAACTCAAATAAAAATACCTATGTCTTTAATCAGGCAAAGATTAGGCTAAACAAAGCTTACATGTTACCTGTTTGAATAATTTTTTTTCTAATCTAAAAGTACTAGAAAATGTGCGTACTGGTTACATGTATTTAAACATCTTAATTGATATTCTCAATAACAATGTGTCTGTATATCGCAGGGGCAAGTCTCTTGAATGTGTCTTTGTTGTCAAACAGCAGCCTTTGATTGAAATGCTGCAAAATACATGTATAAAAAACTCTTTCAGGGTGATAGTGAATTACTTAAATTGTTAAAAATATATGTCCCCATTATTCAACTCCTTTAGATCCGAATTGGTTTATAATTTCCTGGAATTATGTTTTGTAAAATTGAACTTAATTTTTTTTTTACATAATATATCTTTCTTTTGATTAAGAGACAAAACATGCAATACCGGTATAATGCATTTTTTTCAGTACCGTAGTACATGTATTCTTCAAAACATTATCACAGAGAAGAAAAATCATCTGGCTGACTCTCTAAGCTTTTTTTAAAAGCTAAACTTGTGACATTGTTTTAGAATGTTTCATCCAACAATATGCTAGGATGTACTACGTCATAAAACAAGGATAGACCATGTGCACCCAAGGCAAACACGTTTCTTACCATTTGCCCTCTTGAGGGCGTTTTCTGGTCTTTGAAAGTAAGTTGGCATGATGGCTTAATAAGACATGTGGTTCTTCGCGGAAAGAAAACCGGAATTTTGTACCCAGGTTATCACTTTCTTCCTGGATAATAGATGTGGTCCCCGCGAAACCAATATGGCTCCAACCACTCGCACATGTGCGGAAAAATGATTTATGACGTCATCAACATTGAGATAACTCATTCGTATATTCACTCGTATTTTACTTATGGATACAGATAACATTTTATTTTCGGATTATATTATGCACAAATAAAGTGTAGTTAATAAAGTAAAGATAATGTAAAATAAAAAATCCTTTTTGCAATTTTTTACTAAATTGGTTCTTAATAGTAGAAGAGGACTAGCAAATGAAAATGAAACAAGGAAAACAATGACCAATACACATCAGTTTTTGAGTGCAAAATCGACAGGATTGATCGGTAACTTTTAGTGTATACGTTTGCATTCATCAAATTTGTGTAAAGATCTTTGATGTCAACAGTTTTTTAACAAGACACTACTACTGTAGTGGGAAAACAAACCCATATGCGATATGATCATACGCCCCCTTCTACTTTCACTTTATCAATAGTTTGGAATGTTTCTGAAATTGAATTAAATTTGTTGTAGTCGTTAAATAACTTAACTGCGTATGGTGTTTTATCAACTCTGTACAAAGCTTGGACTCCATGTTTTTATTCATAATCCCAGGGCCAGTGATCACTACATATATTTCAGCATCTGCATGATCTGTAAGATTTAGTGTTATAATATAACTTATGTGTATTTTTCTCACCACAAAAATGCTATTTAATAAATCATATTTGGTAAAAGATTTAGTTAATTGTTTTTATGATAAAAAACTTTGCAACATTAAACATTTCATTCAGGCAACCTTAAATTTCCTTTGAAAAATTGTTGTGATCCTTCAAGATTGCATCGTCTCAAGCCACGGTCCGGAGTCCGCATATAGCTCTCTCCTATACCCGTGGCTGCTTGATCACAAAAAGTGTCGTAATCTTGAATATTTACGCCCCTCTATTGTGACGTCATATTCAGTCAGTGGCAAGTTTTGTTTTCATCGCAATTGAAATCAACAACTGACGTCAACAGTATACAAGAAATATTTCCTTTACTGCGATTGGATATTGAAAGGTCGCGATAAAGTTCATCTTCCGACTATGCTTTACTCGCATTGGTCAAAATTTTAATGAGCTATGAAGAATTCTCTCCTCGTTCAACCACGGCCAGAATGGGAGAGGATCGTACATTTTGGCCATGGTTTGCGACGATGTCAAGATTGGTTGATAGTCAATTCTAAAATCTGTCAAGTATCGAGTCCTGCAGATAAAAATCATGTGATTGACCATCTTCTCATTAACTGATTTATTATTACTTTTGCAGAGAGAGACGTTAATGGAGACGTACTATGGACATGGTCCTATCCATCTGTGAGTGAAGAAGACAGAGAATTTTTTATTCGGAAGTCTCAGCTCGATTCCCCGGACAATGCGGTGCCGTTTCTATACAGCCAGAGACATCACGCCTGGTACTACATCTTTACTAATGTTGTAGAGGATTCTGACCACCTCCCTAAAGTAAGCATGGGCTTGACATGGAGCAAAATTCAGGCTTTTTTAAGGAACAAAAAAAAATAGAACTCAATTCATAATAAAAGTATTTAAGTCTATAAATTTAGTATATTTCCAGATTTTTTTTCTTTTGTTATGCAGTTCTTTCATTCTCATTTCTGTGTATCAACTGTGACTGCCATAATATGCCTTATAACTTTATTATGCTTTAATTTATTAAAAGCAATTAATTAAGGAAATTTTATATACCTTTTTAAGTAAGTCAAATATTAAGTGACTTTAGTACATTGTTATTACATAACACACAATTAATCAAAAGACCATCTGAAACCTTACATGTGTATGTAAGTTTACAAAATATAGAACTTTGACATTCTTCATCTTGAACCATAGACATTGCTTCACATCCTCTGATGCATTCTATTGTTTTTCTTTTTCAGGTTACACATGTTTCTCTAGTTCTTGTCACCAAAGATTTCAACCCAGAAAAATACGAGATACTTTGCCGGATTCTGCTGAAGAAATACCGAAAATCTGGCAACCCAGCACAATTACTGGAAAGTTATCTCAGTGTCATCACCAGGGGGAGCTGTTCTACGGAGGAAAACGGGCGATTCTCTGTACAGGATTACGACATTAGAAGATCATATGCCAACACAAAGCTAAAAGGTTTGCACATTGTCACACAGAAGGTTCTCAATAAATTTCACGTTCAAGCTACTACATGTATTACTTACTTATAAAACATGAAATATATCTTCAATTCTGTAGATTATCAATTTATCCTGACCTTTTCACATTTTTTTGTGTTAAATTTCAGCAAGGAGAGGCAAAATTAAAGTCCCACAAAAACATTTATTATATAAAGAGTGATTTACAACTAGTGCTTTTAAATTAACCAAATATTATTATTATTGTTAAAAAAAGTCATTGAAAGTCCTGGAGAGCATTTTATCTTACACACTTCAGCCCAATAAAACAACTAACATAGATAATTTCTGTCAATGACTGTGCATGTAATTTAGTTATATGGTACATGAAATCTATATTTACATCCAATTCTACAATATTATGATTTTCATATAGAGGATGTTTGCTCCTCCGTTGCATTTAATATTAGAGATCCTTGGTTGCTCCACTCCCTATTTTTATAGTTTCAATAGAATATAAAGCTTGAATACCATTATTTTTTACTAGTATCCATATACTTGTATTAATTTCCATTTGACAGATTTTATTTTGACCTATGGAGTGGAGTCCATCATTGTGTACACAGCTTTACTTCTCAAAAAGAGGGTGGTGGTCTACTGTCCAGAGAATCAGGTCCAACAAGTACTGTCCATAGTCAGGTAATGGTCATCTATCTAACCATTGGCAATAACAATCACTTGATTGACCCAGGATGTAATTTAAATTAATTCATCATTCTTCTATCATTTAATTGTTTTTTATATATCTCTTCAATAAGAAAAATTACTGAGACTTTAGCTATTGTTGTAGATGGGGAGGGTGGGGATGGGGGATGGAGAAATTTTATTTTAATTAGACTTAAAAATTTGCATTGTTTAAAAAGAATAGATTACCAGTATTTATTCATCAATGAGACTTTTCTTAATCACTTCAATGATAGAGTTTCACTTGTACATGTAATAAATTGTACTTCAAAAATAATTTAATTTGAAAGAAACAGGTACACTTATTCAGTGAAGAATCAATAAGCAATCAATCAATAATCAACTGCAGAATCAATCAATTTCTCTACAGGTCCCTCCCTGCCCTGGTGTGGCACAGGCAGAACTGGGGCATAGCCTTCCCTCTGATAGAAATGGAGGACTCAGAGATGGACACATTAAAACAGACCAGTAGTTATGTGGCAGGGGTCACTGATGCTTCAATGGAGGGCAGGTAGGTGTTCAAAGGTTTTGAATTATGACTTTTTCCAGCCAAAGGTTTTTTTTTGTTAAGGGCTGTAGACTCTACTCTCAAACCTCATTCTAATAAAAGTCATTTTTTTTTTCATCCATTTTAAATTTTATTAAGTTTCATTTTCATCTTTTAATGAAGAAAATTAAATGTAGTACTGTAAGCAGTATACATGTATGAAATCCCTGGCATAAATTTCATTTATGAATTATCTTCATGATATAATATCTGGTATTATTTTCTTTTGAAGAACAGACCTGTATGATGTATTTGTGAACACTTCTACTGGGCAGATTTCTATAGCACCAGAGGCCAAAGGTACAATATATACAAATTTTAAAAAGTTACAGATACTGTAAAAGCAGAAATATTCGTAGGGGATTAAATTTCGTTTACTACATGTAGTATTTCATTGTGCACAATTATCAAAGAAAGTAAATCCCACACAAAATTTTTATATACTAGTAACTATTTTTTGCATTGGTTTAATTTCAAATCAACAAATTTATGTTCAAGAAACCTTTTTAGATGGCAAATTAATGGAATTTATCCCCACAAATATTTGTGTTTCTACAGTATGCTATCTTTTTGATTAAGAAAATTTGTTAGAGCATGGTATGTTTTAATTCGTGCAATGTAGTCAAATATAAATTTTATAAATGAATTTACATAATAAGTTGTTGAGCATAATAGGACAGACATTATACCCCCTCTGTGCATATTCCTTCCTTCAAATGTTTATCTGGCAAAAGTTGTAATCTGAATCTCAACCATTGTGACTTAAAATTATTTGAAATCAATTAGTCAGTTAGTGACATATTCAAACAATGCTATTTTTTTTCTTGTCAGAATCTTTTGCCATGGGTAAGCTGCACAAAGATATCGCCAAGCACATGGTACAGTGTGCAGAGGCAGAGGAAGTGTCGGAGGAACAACTAACCAATGTAAACTTCTAGATTCTGACCTGGATGGGGTGGTAACACTCACAAGCACTGTGTAAACCCTAACGTTATCCAACTGCTGCAATCTGAATTTAATTCCTTTTCTCAGTTATATCATATTCACTAGCATTTCACCAGAAAATCACCAGATTTTCCTCTGTAGAAAATTTTTACTTTTAATTCTATATGTTGTGCAGGAAATTTCAAAAAAGACGGGAGAACTGCTGAACAACCTCAGGAGCCTGGCTACGGAATCCAACGATGGAAGACAGGTGATTCAACTGGAAACTCTGAAGGAACGTAAAATGGCGCCTGCCACAGAGAGCTTCCTGTTCTCTCTGGCGGCCTGTGAGGGACTAGTGGACGTCTGACCGGGAACATTGCTTGTGTGTCTGTGTGTGTGTGTGTCAGCGGAATGCAATAAAATGTATAACATTCAGCAGAACCACAGTTTTTCAGATGAACATTGAAATGGCTTTCTGGAAAGATGAATCAAGCAATCAGATAGAGATTGTTTTAAAATAGAGAATTTTATCTTTACAAATGTGTAGATATGAAAAGGATCAAAATGAATACATGTACTAGTAATTGAGATACATGTACAGAGTATTTCCATCAAATTAGATTAAAGACTTAATAAATTAAATTAATTATTAAAAGTCATAGTGTTATAAATTAAATGTCTACTTTCACTGAGATTTAGAATTCTTATCAACATTGACTGAATTATTGTAATGAAATGCACTGTTACTATTTCCTTTCACCTCAATGGAATAAAATAGACTACATGGAATAAAACGTGGAGTAAATCCCAAAAAGGATTCAGTTAACCTAAATATTTCCAATGCAGATGGAAAATTTTAGAATACAAATTGAAAATTACACAAATTATACACAATACGAATGGAAAATTCTGCAATTAAAATGATAAAGATCAAATGTTGCAACATTTGACATGCCATATTGATGATAGGTATATTCATGCAGTTGCAGATATGCATCATTATTTTTCCCATGCAGACCCTTCCTTTAATTTGAGCTAGACGTCAAATTAAGAAGATGCGGGAACAAGGCGTGCAGAATGCTTAAAGCTTAAGAAATTAAGAAGTCTTTTTTTTTTGTGAATTGAGTATTTAGATTAAACTCTGATTAATGAAATTATGAGAAACAACCAAGCTCTGTCATAAACGTGATGACTTTAACTTTTCTATCGTCAACTTCCCATACTAATGCAGCAATACACCTTCATCACCTGCATACGGAATTTATATATCTCTATTCGATACGCAAGAGCACGATCTACGTGTGTACATTTTTTAACGAGGTGAATTATTGACAATTAAACAAGTACATGAAATAAGAATATTTTAATAAAGTCACCATTTTGTAAGTTCCATGTTCGATAGAATGACCTCGTCATCAAATACAATTTTTCATTAAGTCAAATACTGACGTTTTTCATGTTTAAAATTGTTAGGTCAATTTATATTCATTTACACTGTCTGAATTGTCTACAGATTTACCGTTAGGTCCCGTTCATGAAAAGAGCACACGGCGGGTGTGACCTGTCGGCAGGGGATGCTCACTCCTTCATGGCATCTGATCCCACCGCTGGTGTTTTAGAGGTCCGTCTTTTCTCTTCTCCTATTAAAAATTTTGTATTGTTTTATAGACTTTAAGCGCGAATACTGTTCGTTATCTCCATATCTATCAGGCAATATGAGCCCGTAGTCATAGCCATAGAGCTTGGTTGTTTGATTTTTCAAGTAAAATATCCAAATATGAAACAGATGTGTCAGATTTTTTGGTATCTTTTATCTCAAGCTCACCGGGATACTACTGAGTATATCGTGTTGACATAAGATTAAATATATACATTGGAAATAACCATTGCTAATTGACAATACGTTAATACTTTCACCAATAATATTTTGGAGAGATTCTGCTTCTAATAAATACAAACGCACATCTTGGGAATTGAAGACCTGTCTCCAAAAAAGACATATATTGTCAATCAGAAACTCAAGCATCTTTTTGTTGTCAACTTCAGTGTACTTGCGTGTACAAACAGAATGCTTTTAAGAAAATTATTTTGCAAATGACAAATACAATGTATTTTGGGGGTCCAGGGGGCGAAGCCCCCGGAAGCTCCTGGATTTAAGAGATTTTGTAGGGTAAAAATGAAGTCTACCAAGTATACATATTTACATTTTCTAGACGAAGCTGTGATTTACGTTATTTTTTTTTTGGGGGGGGGGGGGGGGGCGCCGGGTGCGCCCCCCTTAAATCCGCCACTGATCATTATAAAAAATCTTGGGGTCCGTTTTACAAATTTTTACAAACTTTTAGACCCAAATTTAATTCTGCTACTTAAATATAACTTTCCTGTTTATAATAAATACGTAATGGTTTTATTAAGTCGTAAAGATACTTTAACTCCAGAAATTTTAAACAAAATCATAAATTTTACAAAATTTATTTACAGTCAGCTGAAGATTTAGTAAGTTGTCTTGAAAAACTGGGATCTGGACTTTACGCATCGGGATCGGAGTACGTAATTTGTAAAGCAGACGACGTCGTAATAATAATAATAATAGATTGTAATGTATTTTGTCGTAGATTTAACATCTTGTGGGTGACCACACTGACCAGTGAAGCTCAAGTGAATAAACACGAAGAAAATGGACTTTTACCAATGTAAGTAGCTTAGTTTTTGGAAATGAAAGTCAAATCACTTTTATAAAATCTAAAAAAAAAAAAAAAAAGACTGCTGTCATCACTTTCACCGGTGTGTCATGTAAACAATAAGGCCATTCCCGTTTTTTCCCCTTGTTTAGCGCCCACCTTAAATTCGAAAACCCATATTTCTATTCGAAAAAAAAACCACACACACACACACACACAAACCAAAACGAAAAAAAAAACGACAACAAAATTTTAAGAATTTTTCAACATTACTCATTTAGAATTTTTTTTCGCATAGAGTTAAACTACTGGTTTATTGGAGGAAAAAAATGCTACCAAAAAGAGATAGAACTACTGATCCCTAAATATTATTATTAAATTGCGTTTTTAAGGACGCTCTAAACTCTAAAGTCTAAACTCTGCACACTATAAACAGCTCTATTTATTGGGTATCTTTTGCAGAGTGATCTGCCCTTAGAAATAGATTAAGGACAGAGGATGCAAACAAATTTTAGTCAAAAAATTTGAAAATAACAACTTGAGTCATATTTAATTAGTAAAATGAATAAGTTTAACGGCGTAGTTTTTGAATTTTTATTCAAATTCTCAAAAAAATGGGATTTGAAGAGAAAAATATATTTGTGTAGATTAATAAGGATAGAATTTTGAACATCATAGAAGGTTTACAATTTCTTTATATTCTAGAAATTTATTTTTTACATCATTTTCAATGAAATAAGACCAGAAAATATATACCAATCCAGGCATCCATTTATTTTATTTGTATCATCTGTCCTTAAAGAAATTGTTATTTACCGTTAATTATGTACGTAACTTATAATAGATTAAAATAGTTTTAGAATTATATAAGACCAAGAGTGAGTGAAGAGTAAGAAATTTAATTAATTAGTCTTATTTATTTTCCCAATTTGTAAGTAAACAACAGTGATTTCTGCTCACAAATACTCCATTGTCTTTGATGAACATTTTTCCTGCGCAAATAAGGCATGTACCCTATGTTCTAAATGAATGAAAACGTCTTAATATGCATATCTTTATATGATATATTTTTCCCTGAGTCCAAAAAACAGTTTCTGTTGGTGTTTAGAGCTTCCTTAAGATAATTTGTATGTGTAAATTTTAAATTTGTGTTCGTTTAATTTAATTCATAAACTAAAAACCTATTGGAATGGCCTTAATTATTTGCGAGGCTCACTGGTGATATTGTTAACACTGCTTTATTTATGAAACTGTCATTAACTGGCCACTCCTGTGATCGTTTTACCGGCACCGGTATTTGTCTTAAACTGGACAGTAAAAAAGAAGTGTATTCAATGATTACTTATTGAAATATGCTTTATTTAATATTAAATTAACCATTGCAGGCACGTAGCAGCTTGGAAAGGGGGGGGGGGGCTGCCCCTCTTTTTTCAGACATAACTTTTACTGTTGAAATGTTCATTGAAAGGCTGGTTGCCTTCTCCCTTCCCCCCACTTTTTTCTAAAGTAAAGTAATGTTATTATATGGAAAGAATTTGTTATTGAAAGAAGTTGGTGTTGAAAAACGTTGGCCTTTACTTACAACAACCCCCCCCCCCCCTCCACCCCCATGAAATAGGATTTTCGGGTTAGGGCCACTTTAAATTTTCCTTTTTTGCGTGTCAATTTTTTTTTCAGGCTAGTAAATTTTTTCTCTGGCTGCCCTCCTCCCCCCTCCACTTTCAAAAACGATGCTAAGTCAATGCATCGGTATCTCCGAGAAATATGTATTTTGTGGAATACATAAATTACCAGTGATTTGTTTCAGCAGACTTCCTTCACTTCTGTAAGATTTTTCAGGTTTTTGTAACGGTGATAAACGATGTTTTTCAAAATTCAAATATTCAGAAATCAAATTAAACGATAGGAAAACAACACATGGTTCGTTTGGATAATATCTTTTCATTTAAATTTCACCTGTATCTCGTATATTGTTTTTTGTATATATTGTACATCATGTACCATTAATTGGTTTGATGAATAAATTGAACTTGAAAAAAATCATTTATTTTTTTCATGTAAGAATGTAGACTTGATAAAAAATCCTTATTACATACTCATGATTTGCATTCCATGCAGATCTTATTTAATAGTAATGGAATTTTCGTTTCAGTTGTCCTTCTTGCCAGCTGCATAGGTCAGATATCGGTAAGGACCAAGTTTAATTTTGCATGTGTCTTTTGACAATACTGACAAATTAAATTTATACAATGATTTAGCTCTAAATATAGCCCTAAGCAATACAGAATGATAAAAGATACACTGTACTAATATTCATTGTTTATCTGTTCAATTTTTAGCATATTGAATATAGGACTCCCTCCCCACCAAATACATATTACACATGCGCACGCGTGCGTAAAGCAATGCCATGGACTTTTGTTTATTTGCACAACAACTGCAAAATTCCTTTTATTATATAGAGACTTCTCTTTAAAAATAAGATCTTGATAAATCGGTTATGAACAAATAATGCTTTGATAACAGAACCGAAGTCAATCATTCAAACAAAACTTACAAAAGTTATATTTTACTTCTTTTTAGTGTGAGTTGGATTTTAAGATAGTAGAAGTGCATGTACATGACTTCTCTCCTACCCCCTTAACAAAACCATTGCTTACCTGCAAACATAGCTGCAAACTTGTTTCAGTTATAGCTGCAAGCTTGCTGCAATGAGGCTAAAGAAAATATGGCAGCATATGAAAAACCTTTGTATTTGCAGCAAGTTTGCAGCAAGTATGAAGCAAGCTGGCAGCATTGTGAAATCACAAATTTTCGTGAGGGCTTAATTTTCGTTGTTTTCGAGGTGTGAAGAGCGCCACGAATTCATGTCCATCACGAAAGGTAAAATGTGACATGCATTACTACTAAACAATTCTACATCCACGTAATCAAATTGCCACGAACCAAGAATTTTTCCTAAAACTTTGACCTCACGAAAATTTGACCTCACGAAAATGTGTGATTTTTACAATATTTCCATTTCTATTTTTTTTCTCTGTGATAACTGTTTGAAAGTTGGAGGGGTTTATTTCTTGATAATTCTACCGGAATGTAAATTAGTGTGTGTCGATAGGTCAGTAGCTAAGGAGGCCTAAAATCATGCAAATCTCGTGCGCATCTGTCTCTGTGTCTGACGCTTTAATTTCAGGCCAAATATGCATGTAAATCTCGTGCGGCTGCCTTTCTGTTTGACGTCAGTGTGCGAGGACTATTGAAATTGGCATGGGAGTCCTCGTGTAATTTAAATCTATTAGTCTACATTTTTAATGTCTAAGTCTACAATTTTATTTCACAATGAAATTTGAAATATAACTTGTTTATCATGCCTAGTTTGGAGAGTAACCTGCCAAGGACATCAACAATAGTGGGAAACATGGGATAATTTTCTTGCATAACGTTCAGCCCGTTAAATTTGCTGCAACTTGTAGCATAATTTTAGCATAACGGGCTTCGCCCGTTATGCAAATTACAAACAAAAAGTTCTCCCACTATTGTTGATGCCCTGGCATACTCTCCAAACTAGACAGTGATTCCTTAAATACATTTACAAAATTTGCAGTAAACATTGGATTTTCCAATTATAGAGATATTGTTTCATATATAAATAAAACAAAATCAAACGAATCAGATGTTATGTGTGCCATTGTCCACCTACATCCAGATTTAATACGCTTTTAAAATCATTCAAATTGGTAAATACTGTATACAGGAGTATTTTCGTCCCATGTTTTGCCTTTAATTTCACTTTGGCAAACAATTTTGTCCCGTTTTAGATTCGCCAGTTCACAGGTTTTTTTTTTAAAGAAATACAGGACCTTTGTGCACTTTTCTCTGGAAGATGTCGTATTCCTTACAAAATACTAAAACATCTACAACTTCCATTCAAACATTTCAATATGGCGAATTCTGTGTTGACCCCATTACATTCTGCATTTAATTTGCTTATTTGACTTGTTTACTCATGTTTACTGTTCTAGCGATTAACCTGCAACAATCAATTTGATTCGCAAATTTGCTTCGAACAACAGATTGGCCTGTATGTTTCTTGCAATGTTCAGTTTGTGTAAATTTGCTGCAAGCTTGTAGCAATCGCTGCGATGTTTACTGAAAGATCACAGCTAGTGGCAATCATCTATACATAATACAAACAAAAAGTTCTTCCTGCGAATAATTTTACTTGCTGCAAACTTGCAGACTTGGAAAAGTAAGTAGATGGTGAATTATATATAGTCGTATATATGACATTTATCTCAATTTCAGATGAACACAAGAAAGAAGAAACTGACTTTGTACCACATGGAATTTGAAAAATACGAAGGTGCAACGTCTATTTCAGGTTTGTGGGAAAATGGGAAAATTTAACACTATTATAATTTTATTGCATTTTCCCTTTTTTTGCCCCACCGTGAAATGGCCAGGGACATATAACTAGTGTTGCCCAGTTCCACCATTCGGCCATTCTGTCATTCCTTCATGACTGACTTTCCATTTATTTTCTCGGCAACAGTTTCACACATTCAACTCACATATGGAACATGGATACGTCCGCAGGTCAGGTTAGAATACGGCTATGGCATGATGAATTTTGACAGAGTTATCCCTCTTGAACTAAAAAAAAATTTGAACAAAAACTGTACATGCTGTAGACATTTTCAGTTTCCACTCTCTTATACTTTTGTAGGGATGTATATATTATACAGTTACAAGGTTAAAATTGCATGTGCAAGTATTTTATCAAAACATACAAGCCTTGTTCGAATTTGGAACGATGATTTTTGACAGAGTTATCCCTCTTTGTCTTGGTCAGAGTTATCTCGTCATGGTCTGATGATTTTTGACACAGGTTAAATACTTCTTGAACTTGGGAAATATAAGACATATTTAGATTTCGCTCTTTAACATGTTTAACTTTGTGGGGATTAATGTATACTCATAAGTTTAAAATTGACTGTGTACTAGGCATTTAAAAACAAAATACAGAATTAGAACAAATATAAAACTAAATATGGAATTTGAAATTTTTGCTGTTTGTTTCATTCGTGGCTTTTCATCACATCTAGTCTTTTACTGTTATGAACTCCCTTTAATTCTTGTCCGTCATCACAACTTAAATGTTTTTCAAGATTGTCTTAATATGTCTTACATAAGTTGTACTCTATATAGGTGTATACTCATTAGTCAGAGATTGTACTGATGTACTCTATACAGCTGTATACATAGTAGCCAGAAATTGGACTATTGTACTCTATACAACTGTTTACTAATTAGTCAGAGATTGTACTGTTGTACTCTATACAGGTGTAAACCCATTAGTCAGAGATTGGACTGTTGTACTCTATACAGCTGTATACTCATTAGTCAGAGATTGGACTGTTGTACTCTATACAGCTGTATACTCATTAGTCAGAGATTGGACTGTTGTACTTTATACTGCTGTATACCCATTAGTCAGAGATTGGACTGTTGTACTCTATACAGCTGTATACCCATTAGTCAGAGATTGGACTGTTGTACTTAGTCAGAGATTGGACTGTTGTACTCTATACAGCTGTTTACTCATTAGTCAGAGATTGGACTATTGTACTCTATACAGGTGTATACCCATTAGTCAGAGATTGGACTGTTGTACTTTATACAGCTGTATACCCATTAGTCAGAGATTGGACTGTTGTACTTTATACAGCTGTATACTCATTAGTCAGAGATTGGACTGTTGTACTTTATACAGGTGTATACCCATTAGTCAGAGATTGGACTATTGTACTCTATACAGCTGTATACTCATTAGTCAGAAATCGGACTGTTGCACTTTGTACAGCTGTATACTCATTAGTCAAAAATTGGACTGTTGTTCTCTATACAGTTGTACCAAAATACCACAAAACTAGTTTGCTTGTTTGTTGATGAACAAATATGCAGTTACCCAGAAATTTCTATTCATTCATCAAAACTTAAGTGACATCTGATGAAGATCTATCCAACATACATAATGTGCTTCGCGAAAGGCTACTCACCAGGATCAACGATTATCAAATTCCATTAAGGGGCCTTCTTAGGCATGTTAGGGTGAACAGGTATATTTTTGTGCTTTTCTTATTGTGTTTACCTGGAATAAGCCCAAATAACCAGCCTTTTCTGAAAAATCTTGGAAATAATGGAAAGAAATACGCACGCTAACTCTCGATTCCCGCCTACATTTTGGAACCATTTAATTTAATAGAAATAGCAATTTGGCCATAAAATCTTTGTTTAATACAAAGAACAGTTCAATGCTAATTGATGTATTGTCTTAATACCAGGGTTAAACAGTAAATTATCATAATTCCAGCTCTTGAAAAAAGGGGTAGACGATATTTTTCATTGAAATCGGAGTTTCAAGCATCACCATATTTTGAAATAGTCTTGGATATGGTTAAAAGTTCCTTATATCTTTTCATATGTTCAGGCAAATAAATAAAACATAAATATATCAATAAAATTTGTTTCAGTTGTAAATCGCTTTGAAATTGGTGGAAAATAAGCATTTTTTATCGTTTTTTGTCAATAAACATACATCCCCCCCCCCCTTGTCACACAAAAAGCTTTGGTATGAATTTGTGAAATAACATTCCATATTACCTGTAAAAAGGAATTTTTGTGACACTGGGGGGAACAGATGTTTTAAAAATATTTTCCGTTTTTTGTTGATTTCAATATGAAAAACACAGTTTTTATTTTCCAAAATTTTAAAGTTATCTCTCTTTGTTTTTCCAAATAATAATATTTTGCGAAAATCCATATAATTTTCTATAAAATACATTAAAAATTCATCTAATATGTTAACTATTTGAAAATTTCTTAGAGTGTTTAGGCGGGAATAACAAATAACCATCCTTTTCGAAAAATCTTGTAATCTTTTTGTGCAGTGATCGATCTGGTATACCCCCAAAATTAATAGTAAATAAACATTTTACATGTCGAGGTTATAGCTTACATTATACTTATATTATTCAGATAGGAGGACCCTTGATGTTGAGGGCAGTATCCAGATAGCAGACGATGCCAAAATTCTGATCCTGACATGTAAACCAAACATGGAAGCAAAAGATAAGGATGGGCAACTACTTTTCAAAAAAAAGGTCAAGGAAAATAAAGCCTTCAGGATTGAATGGAGGTCACCTGATAAAAAAATAAAAGGAATATATAGCATAATAGGTGAATATAGTCTCCATTTACTTTCATTTTATTAGTTCACCTGAGCCAAAGGCTCAAGTGAGCTTTCCTGATCAAAATTTGTCCGTTGTCTGTCATTGTTAATGTTGTTGTTGTCATAAACTGTTCAATTTTCATCTTCTTCTTAAGAACCAAGGGGCCAATTTTAATCAACCTTGGCAGGGGATTCAAGTTTGTACAAATGAAGGAAAACACCCTATTCCAAAGCAAATAACTCAGAAAATAGATTGGAAATTGGATTGGTGAATGATTTTATGGTGACAATGCAAAATTGAGTGAAATTGGACAAGTTGCTCTGGAGAAGATGGAAATATAAAACGTTTACTGTCATGGACAGTCTTATTGACAAACGGACGGACAAATGTTGGACAAATGGAAGCTCACATGAGCTAAAAATAATTTAAGTTAAAATCCCATTATTTTATTTAGCCTTTTTTAAGCTTGTCTAAAAATCTTCAATCTCATCAAAAACTTGTGATTACTGGCATCTTATTTTTCTTTCAGAATCTGAAGCTAAAGACGACATGTTTGGTTCAAGTAATGCTAGATGGCGAAGGAAGAGTGCTAAGTTTGTGCCGCATTTTTTCATTTCAGCACTGGGAAATAGAAATATTCAAGCCACTGTTACGAAAAGTCAGTATTTCTGCCCCTATAAACAACACCTTTTTATGAAGACTGAAATGATAGTTAGTTTATCTAGATCTGACATATATCAGTTTTTTGTTTTGCTTATCCTATTTCATAGTATAGAAGTTACTTGCTATCGTCTGTTCTTTCGTCCGTCTTATCATGTTGTAAATTTTGAATTTACTAGGGGGAGGTAAATGCAAAATTTACAACATGATAACTGTTATCATGTTGTAAATTTTGCATTTACCTCCCCCTAGTATATTCAAAATTTACAACATGATAGTCTTCTTGACTGGAATTTTACTACTTTCATTCAAAGCACTGCATCGTGAAAATTAACAAAAACTCAAAAGTGCTTCATTTCTACATTTACTTGTCACAAGGATTAGATACGTGAAGTATGAAAGCCCTAGCATTTACCGTTAAAAGTTATGGCCAAGGTAAAATATTTTTTAAAGTAGGTCAATCTCTAAGGTCAGGGTCAATAGGACAAAGTTGTTGGTGTCCAATAGAAGGTCTTCTCACAAAGAATATATTTAGAAGTATAAAAATCCTAGCACCTACTGTTCAAAAGGTACGACCAAAGAAGGCGATACGGTCTTGTCACAAAGAATACATTTGCGAAGTCCTAGCACCAACCATACAAATGTTATGACCAAAAAAAAGGTTCGGAATTTGGAGCAAAAATGTGTCAAACTCCAGGTCAAAATGTCAAATTTGGAGGTACCCAATTAAAAGTCTTGTTGCAAGGAATACACCTGTGTAAAAGCCATAGCCCCACCCCGTCAAAAGTTATGTGTAAAGTTAAAGTTTTTGGGGACAAACAGCTAGACAAACAGACGGACAAGGCAAAAATATATGTATCCCTTCTTAATTAACGGGGCAAAATGCCTTTATATAAGTTCAAATCATTTTTCTGAATTTTTTAATAAAACCGGAATTTCGAAATTGTACAAACACGTAATGCAAGTGTGTATTTATGCCATTGAATAAATTAGCCCTTATGTATTTATTTATTTAATAACTTTATTTATTTATCTATCTATTTTTTAAAAATATTTTCTTATTTTACCAGGCTGTGGAAAAATGAAATAATGAGAGATTTTTTTTATATTTTTCTTGCAGGCTCTAGTAAAAGTTTTGTGACGGTGTATTTCATACTTCATCAATGTGAACCTATAAATGGGGACTTTGTTTGTGAAAACGCTGTGACTCTGAAAGATTCAAAATCACTTTTAATAAAAGATTCTTTTAACTTTAAAGACAAGCTAGATATATGTGAGTATTTTTATCAGTTTATAAAACATGTAACTTTAATCAATAACTACTTAAGTGTCACCTTAAGTGTCATTTCTAAAGTGAGATATACTACAGTGTAGTAAAATCCACATGTGACATCACTCTTTTTTTTAAGGTAGGATTCTTCGCACACAAAACTGTATTTCTGGTATTTAAAAATTTATGAAATTTTCACAGAATCAAGAAAACAATATTACTAAGTGATGGTATCAGTTAAGTTTTGACCGTTTCATATTAGAGTGAAGGTCAGGTCAAGGTCATTACCTTTTCCCCGGACATTAAGAATAATAAAAATGACTGCATTTAATCATGCGATGAGGTCTTCTTTTTCAAAAGATAAAATGTTTGTTAGTAATGTTTGTTTGGAAAATCATATTTATTTTATATATTTTAAAACTTTAGTCCCATATAGGGTTTAATTTTCGTTGTTTTCGAGGTGTGAAGAGACCCACGAATTCATGTCCACCATGAATTGCAAAATTTGACATACATAACTACTCAACAATTCTATATCCACGAATCAAATCCCAACGAATCAAGAATTTTTCCTCAAACCACGAAAATTTGACCCCACGAAAATATATGATTTTACAGTATATAAGTTGAATACTACTAATATGTAATTTATATATATTTACAGTGTATTAAATAAATATTCTTTATAATATATATATTAACAAACAATAATTACGATCATTTCGAAAGGTTGATTTTACGCGGGTTAATATACTCGTAGCGCTCCATTCCTTTAAAGTTATGGGTCTCGGCTCCATTAGTTTTAAGGAATGGAGCGCTACTCGTGCATTAACCCTTACGTATGAACAAGAAGGAGCACAGAATTAGTAATACTAGACTAAGTATTCTAATTTTCATACTTTATGCTGTTTCATCTTTTCCGTATTGACCACTTTTATACATAAATCAAAGTGTTAATTCAGATTCGAATATTTTTTGGTTCACCAGTAAATCCCAGTAAAATAATACATGTATATCAAAGAATAAGGTACAGTTTCAATACAAATTAAGCTCTGTATTTTTCTAAAATATGAAAGTGATATAAGAAATTAAGATTTATTCTTTCTGAATAATAGAAATTCCATGGAGTAAGAATACACACATCATTTTTCTCATAGGACCTCCTGAATGCTAATTGTGACGTCATATACGTATGCATTTTCCCGTATTTTCTTAAAAGGTTGCAGAAGACATCAATTTTCAGTGGAATTTTCTTTCAGAAAACATACTCTGCCACCGTCGCCCACAAAGATTTTGAGATATGTGATTTTTTAAAGCATTTTTTACACAATATATCCAAACACTGAAGTGGGCAACGGTGGCAGACACTATTTTCTAAAGGAAAATAAGCACAGAAATGAGTCATTCTGAGGCTATTCTGCATTAAACTTAGAAATGTACCAAATTAATAACGTCATATTTCCAGAATGGTCCTCCTTCATACCATATTCTTTAATGATTTATCATATTCATCTACTCAACAATTTATAAAGTCAATTTCATAACTTTTTAAGAACATTAAATTTTTAGGGCGCAATAAAGCCCAAACTGTACATTCTTCTTTGATTGAATTCACTACATGTATTTTTAAAATTATTTATTAATAAATTACTCTAAAAGTGGTTTGACGTGTTTACATCATTAAAAAAAGTTTCTTACTTTCATTATTAAATGTTTGATTTACAAAAAAAGCATTTTTAGCTCAGCTGAGCCGAAGGCTCAAATGAGCTTTTCTGATCAAAATTTGTCCGTTGTCTATCGTCGTCGTTGTTGTCGTCGTTGTCATTGTTGTTGTAAACTTCTCACATTTTCATCTTCGTCTCAAAAACCACTAGACCAATTTCAACCAAACTTGCTACAAAGTATCCTTGGGTGAAGGGGATTCAAGTTTGTTCAAATGAAGGGCCACGTCCTCTTCCAAGGGGAGATAATTATGAATTCTTAAAAAATCTTTTCAAGAAACACTGGGCCAGGAAAAATGAAACTCAAGTTGAATCATCCTCAGGTTGTGTACATTCAAGTTTGTTCAAATTATGACCCCCGGGGGTAGGGTTGAGCCACAATGGCTGATCAAAGTTTTACATGCATAGGAATATATAGCCTAGGAAAAATCTTTAAAAATCTTATTCTCAAGATGCATAGATACAGGAAAGATGAAACTTATGTTGAATCATCCTCAGTAAGTTACATTCAAGTTTGTTCAAATCATGACCCCTGGGTGTAGGGTGGGGCCACAATGGCCGATCAAAGGTTTACATAGGAATATAAAGGTAAAATCTTTAAAAAAAAATTCTTCTCAAGATCCATACGGACAGGAAAGATGAAACTCAAGTTGAATTCTCCTCAGGTAGTGTACATTCAACTTTGTTCAAATCATGACCCCCATAGTGTAGGGTGGGGCCACAATGACCGATCAAAGTTTTACGTAGGAATATATAGGGAAATCTTTTAAAATTTTCTTCTCAAGTACTGCAAAGCCATGATTATTGATATTAATAATAAATATATGGAATCATCCTCAGATAGTGTATGATTAAATTTGTTCAAATCATAACCCCCAAGGGTAGGGAAGGGTCTCAATGGTGGATCAAAGTTTTACGTAGGAAAATAAAGGGAAAAATCCAAATAACAGAAAAGATATGTTTAGCCAACAGTCACTTGTTTCGGGAATAAATTTTAACCCATAGTACTAGTATAATAATAACACCCTTGTGTTATTATTATACTATTGGTCAAAAATTTACTACAGAAACAAGTGCCTGTGGTTTAGCCATATTGACATGTTAGCATCTTCATGCATTGAAGATTTAAATTTGTTCAAATCATGAGTATCCTTTGAGGTAGGGGGGATGGGGAGTCAAATTCATATTATTACAAAGCAATACTGTATATACAAACAAAATGTTAAAAAAAAAAATCATTAAAAATCTTTTTCTCAAGAACTTTTTCAATAAGTTATATGTAGTATTGATATGGAGACATTCTCAAAGAGTATTAGAATTCAAGCCCCCCCCCCCCTCCCACCCCCTCGGTAAACTTTCAATTCGGATCTGATTTGTGCTTTTTCCTAGCTCAGGTGAGCGATGTAACCCCTGGGCCTCTTGTTTCATAAACCCATTTTGCTGAGTTTTTTTATGCAGTGTAAAAGGTGTTATGCAAAGAACTCCATTGAAATTCTTGAATCTTTTGTTTTTCTGAATGCGGTTTGGTCATAATCGACTGATTGCGTTGCTGATTTAATATGCGATAGTATGGTGTTCATCGTCCGTCCGTCTATCTAGCTGTCTGTCCGTTCTGTCTTTAAACAATTTTTTCAAAATGCTACTCTTCCTAGAGTTTTGGTCGGATTTCAATATAACTTGACACACAAGTAGACTACACTAAGATACATAATTCTGTGCATCGGTTTTTGATTTTAATGAATGGTGTTGCCATGGTTACTAAAAGTAGAAATTTCTGTGAAATTCATTTTAAACGCTACTCCTTCTACAGTTTTGGTCTGATTTCAATATAACTTGGCACACAAGTAGACTAAACTAAGATACATAATGTAGTGCATTGGTTTTTGATTTTGATGAACAGTGTTGCCGTGGTTACTAAATATAGAAATTTCTATGAAATTCCTTTGGCGCATCGATTTTTGATTTTAATGAATGGTGTTGCCATAGATACTAAAAGTAGAAATTTCTGTGAAATTCATTTTAAGGTCATACGCAACCTAAAGAGTTCCACTAATAGAAATGTGTGAAATACTTTTTATGATATATGGATCTGTACACCTTTTTTAAAACAATTTATGATGAAAAAAAATCTGGGATTTATGTTTTGTAATTTTTGTACATTTTTCTTTGAATAGTGCAAAAAATTTCATAATTTGATATCTTTTCAAAACCCGTGGTAACGCATGTTGATTTTTTGCTAATGTAATGGTATTATAAGTTTAAAAGTAGAAATTTTATCAGTAGTTAAATCTCATTCCTTAAACGCTACTCCTTCTACAGTTTTGGTTTGATTTCTATATAACTTGGCACTCAAGTAGACTAAACTAAGATACATAATGTAGTGCATTGGTTTTTGATTTTGATGAACAGTGTTGCCGTGGTTACTAAAAATAGAAATTTCTGTGAAATTCTGTGAAATTCCTTTTAAACGCTACTCCTCCTACAGTTTTGGTCTGATGACAATGGCCTCTTCTCTCTTCCTTTGTTTTAAGTACAAACCAGTAGAGCTACAGTCTCGACAGAGACTTCTGGTTCTTTTTATTCTCTAGGTATGCAGAAGAAACCCAGTGGTGGTTCCCATACGTATGTACGTACATGTATCGGTATATGTATTCCTTTTTTTTAACTAACATGTGAACGAATTTACTATCTATGTTTGGTTATATAACAGGACATTGCAAATTCTCCATATGAGTTCTCTACCCAAATATTTTATTAAGACGTAACTTAAATAAGCTTTAGTACTTAAGAATAAAATATCAAAGGGGTTATTTATTTATAATGTGCTTTGCACCGCACCAGAATTTTAGTGGGTGCTCTATAAATTCCAAATAATTGTTTAATATTTCAATACTTGTTGCATTATTCGAGTCTAAAAGTGCCTGCTTGATGAAAGTACTTTGAATTCTCTGTGTGTGTGTGTGTGTGTGCGTGTGTGTGTGTGTGTGGTTTTCTTAAACCTGAAATTCCAGTAAAAACAAGGATGTGACGATTAGAAGTAAAATCTAAATTTGAAGAACTAATTTTCCATCGTCTTTTTCGCGAAATTCTTCAGTTTTTTTCACTGAACTTATAAACTTCATTACTGTTCTTTATCTCCATTTTTTAATGTGACCGGTCGGCAAGGGATACTCAATTTTCCAAGGCACCTGATCCCAACGTTGATGTATTGAGGGCCCTTGTTTGCTCCGCGCTTATTTTTAAAGTTAAATGGACTCTTTTCGTTATCTCCACAGATTTCATTCATTCATTCAATGGTAAATGTACCATTTAAAATTCTCCGGTTCGGACAAATTTTGTAAGTGAACTAGATGCTGAAAGAAATGTGCTTATAGCTCTTCCCGAATGTAGTATTTATTTCTCCAGAAGTCATGGCCAGGGGGGTGAGAACAAGTTGACTTGATATATTATAATATCACACATGTATTCTTAAAAATCTTAAAACGTACAATACACTGTGGTAGTCGACATGAACGATTTCTAAATTTCATCTTTGAAGTTCAAAGATCTGGATAACGACAAAAATGGACTAAATCAGGTCTAAAACTACTTTGGACTTTGTTTTAGTATCATTTATGCGGAATACCAACGAGTTTCACGACCAACGTTAACTCGCGAATAATAATTGTCGTGAAACATTTATTTAGCTTTGTATTTGTTGAGAATGTTTAGCAATGTAAAAACTGTGAATAAAATAAATTGACATATATGTATTTCTCATAAAAATTGCTTCGTAGTTTTATTCAAATCTTATTATAATAATCCGATTCTTGTAGATATTCTAAAATTTGAATAAAATGCTTGGAAATAAAAATATGGATATGTTTCTTTATAGGACGAACTTTCTGAAGAGTACAGCAAATTTCTGGCAGAGAGTTTCAACAGAGAAGGTATATTAATCCAATCCAATGGTTGAATTATGCAGTACGCCTCTTTAATATGAAATCCACCTGAGAATGATGCAAAAGTATTATAAATGTTACAGGATAATGAATTTTTTTCTTTTTTATTTCTTATTTAAAATCTTTGGAGGTTTCGGAGTAGCAGAAATAAAACTTCAGGAAGCAGAGAAAGGTGAGAAGAGACAAGTCACAGTGAAGTGTGGAATTGAGGAGAAGTATGTTGATGACGTGACAGAAGTGCTGGGGATCTTCATCTTCTACCAGCCCCTGTGGATGATACCCCAAGCACGCGTCCTCCTGGCAGGGCTTACAAAGACCAAAGTGTGGACAGATCCCTACAACATCCGAATGTTCCCACAGTTCTCAGCAATGCTGAAGGCGAAAGATGCGAGTGGCAACTTGGGGCTAGGTGAATATATTTGACAGGATATTATCCTCTGATAACACGATTATAAAATTGTGAAATGTTGTCTGTGGTCGATACAATGGTCTGGTCATTTAATACAAAATATCACAAAGACAATTGCAGATGAACTTTTTTTCATGTTAATTGCTTGGCCATTATTTACTCACTGCATTATCTAAGAATTTTTCTGATTTTATTTCCCCGATCATGCAAGGAGCGCGCTTGGCGGGTTTGACTGGTCAGCAATAGATGCTTACTCCTTCGTGGCATCTGATCCCACCTCTTATGTTTAAGAGTCACATGCTTTCTCTTGTGTTTTAAGCTTAAATATTATTCATTTTCTCCATATATCATCATTAGATTTTTTAACAAATGTTATAATAAGTATCTGGGATACTAATACACACCATACATATATTTAGGTGAAGAAGCAAACTTTGCTGTAAACATTCCTCTTGACGAATGCGACGCCCTACCGGGAAACTTCCAGTGTGCAATGGCGGCGACGGTTGAAGGACAAGCAAAGCATCCGGAACATAAACATTCGGAAATAGAGACGGAGATAATTCGAGCTGTTTACAAACTGCAAAGAACAGCAGCAGCAAAACCAACAAAAAAATGTAAAAACAATTTATAACAGGTCACAGTAAAAGTTTATATATTAAAATCTTGTCATTTTCAGCTTAAGTTCTTTAGTTACCATTTATTCTTTAATGCATGAATTAGGTCTCTTACCGTTTTTAGGTCACCTGAGCCGGAGGCTCAAGTGAGCTTTTCTGACCATATTTTTTTCCGCGGTCTGCCGTCGTTGTAGTCGTAAACTTTTCACATTTTTTTTCAACTTCTTCTCAAGAACCACGGGGCCAATTTTAACCAAACCTGCCACAAAGCATCCTTGGGTGAAGGGAATTCAATTCTTTTTATATATGAGGGGCCAAGCCGATTTCCAAGTGGAATATAAATATGAATTATCGAAAAATTAAAAAAAATCTTCTCAAGAACCAGTCGGCCAGGAAAGATGAAACTCGTATGGAAGTATCCTCAGGTAGTGTAGATTCCATTTGTTCAAATCATAAGTCCAAGGGGTAAGCTAAAACCACAGTGGGTGATCAAAGTTTTACATAGGAATATATAGGAAAAAACTTCAAAAGTTTTTTTTTCTCCAGAAAAGCGAAGCCCTGATTGGTCATATTTATATGGAAGCATCTGCAGGTGGTTTCGATTCAAGTTTGTTCAAATTATGGCCCCTGGGCGTAGGGTGGGAATCCCTACAGTGGACGATCAAAGTTTTACATAAGAATTCAAATTGTTCAAATCATGACCCCGGAGGGGGGTGTGTGAGTAGGACCACAATGAAGTCCAAACTCGTAGGAAAAAATTAGTCAATCAAAAAATATGTACGCATATTTTAAATTAGTATAGATTAAATTTTGTTCAAATCCTACCCCCTCTCCTAAAACCACATTGATTTTTTTCCCTAGCCAGTGCTCCATTGAGCGATGTGGACCTTGGGCCTCTTGTTGGTAACTGTTAAATCTTCTTTCTATTTGAAGGCAAAGTAAAACCAAAGGCTGATGCATCTGTGTCGATGACTAAAATGACATCGAGCGCGTTAAGAAGATCTGACGGAATTAATATAAGTCCAGCTGTCCACTGGATGGTGGCTGCGGTAATGTTAGTAAGGATCGCCTGTTAAAACTTGGTACATAATGTTTTGAGTAAGTCTATAGTGTCGTCAGCAAATGAAGACGCTTATTCTTTATTGAAACAATGTGGAATTCCTTCTTCTGTATTTATTTCATTGAATTTCACTATAATTTATATACATTTATATTTATGACATATCTTCATTAAAAGGTTTACATATGTAAAAGATTGAATGAATCATCTGTTTCCTTATGGTTCGATGGAATGAGCACACGGCGCGATGGTGATAACATCGGGACGATGACGATAAAGCGATGTTCAACATCGCTCAATGACAACATGATCATTAATATTACACCATCGCATCATCATCCTTGCACTATTCTGTTGTCGCATCATCGACCCAACAATCCTAAGCAATGGTGAATTTCATGGCCCTATCTGAATTCTATGCATGTATGGTGCTAATTTTTTCTCCTTTACTTCTTCCTTTGTTTAATTTCTTCAACGTTTTTTGACCTTGACCTTCATCTTAGTCTACTTTGAAAGAAAGGAATCAAGATATTGCACATACTAATATCTAGGTCATGTTCTGATTTGGATCTGATCGAGGATATTCGGGACAGAATTATGTCCCTTGGACTTAGAAAAATTCCAATGGGGGAGGGGGCATCAATCTCTCACCAGAGAGCGTACAATGTAATACACTTCGCAACAACATGTCATTGTGGAACGAAAACTCTGGGTAGAGATTCGGGTGTGTGTGGGGTGGTTTTACAAACATCTTCTGTTAAAATTAGACCATTCATCTCGCTCTTTGTAAATTATTTGTTGCAATTTACGAAGAGTGGAGAGCGCATATAATAATTTGGTTTGTATAATGTTTGAAAACCCAATGGGTACACCCATTTTTATGTAAATTTATACATTTTTTTCTGTTTTAATCATAATAGAGTACTTTTTTTTCATTTCATACGATGTTTTTCTGGGTAAATGACAAAAATAACTAATTGTAGTGAAAATCTGATACTTTATCTAAATCACAACCTCCGACAACCCCTAACCCTTATTCAATATTGGACTATTCAATGTACACTCGTCATGTAGATTAGTTTATAACAACATCAAATAGAGTTGACACACTTTAATATTAAGTCAGGTTATTCAAATTGGAAATCATATCCTTACATAAATTTTGGTTTGTGTGATTTTTTTTCTCGTGTTTTAATTCGGACTCTGAATGGTACAAGGATAATTATATAGTTATATTTATATACATGTACTTATAAAGTGTACTACAGTATACTATGCACATGTTTTACTTTTATATATATAAATACAACTTTCAAAACCTAATGTTATTCTTAAGATTAATCAATATTGGTACATTTTGCTTTTATTCATATCAGCCTCATCAGCAGTAAGAATAAGTTTATTTGGGAAAAAATATCCAATGACGCTTTAGGTTATATTACGTTTTATGCATTGAACGTAATAACGCCAAAACGCCAAATTTTTACGTGTGTAACATTTATGTTGACATTTATATTTTGTTAAGATTTTGTCATCATTCCATTGAAAATTATTTCGGAATATACTATTAACTTTTTCAAAAGATGCACATTTCATAAAAATCTTCTCATTTTCAATATGTCTATTTTTAATGACTATACATATGATTTATGTTACCACATTTATAAAATTATAGTTAGATTTATTACTTTTGGACAATGTGTGACATTTATGTTGACATTGTAAAAAGCCTGTAAAACAAACACTGATTAATAGAATCAATTCAGTTTCATATCTAAATGAAGTTTTGATTTTGCAAATTTTGTATTAAATGTCGTTTGGTGCCAAATTAGAAAAATGAATTCTTAAAATGAAGGTAATATCTGAGTTTAGCATTTAAATGTGACGTTTTTGCCGTCAAATTCAATTGTGACATATAGCTACATGTAGTACATATATGTGAAACAGCAATTATTAATAAAAATTTAAGACACCGCAAGTTAAATTTCTGTCTAGTGATCTTTTCTTTAATAACATGGCAACATTTTGTAGAATTTAAAATAATTTTCAACATTAATTTTTCACCCAGCATTACAAAATTTACCATTTTACGAATCTTAAAAACTTTGTGACAATGAAACTCCGAACTTTGTGACACACTATCTTCTTGAACATCCTCACAATAAATCGGCTTAATATCAGAAATATAACATACATATCAACCCAAAATATCAGTCTTTCATAAAATATAGTTCTTAACACACAAAAAGGATGATTGAAATGTAATTCAAAAATAGATTTAGCTCATGTATTTATTATTCTAAGTAGACTTTTTATGTGTATCCCATATTTCGTCGATTAACGCGCGTCTACACCTCTGTCTTGGATTTGGAGCGACGCGTTCAGAGCATACGGATTAAATGACATTACAATTTTAAAAATTTACATCATTAACATTATATTTTGTATTTTTCTGCCAAATTTTATGTTTGTATTATTTGTTTTAAGGAAGTTATCAACATTTTGTAATTGCGTGTACGACGCCCCTGTTACCGATCTACATGCGTTTTTCTCGTAATTGACGGAATAGTTAAATTAATATCTTTGATAAATGGAATTTTTTTATCAATATTTTTGTTAAAATGTATTAAGTATACAATTACCGACCGAATGATATATAGTTTTCATATAGTGAATTGTTTAAAAATTATGAAAATAGCGCAAATGCCGCCGCAATAGTAATTTTTTTTTTACTTTTTGACACCAACACCGTGCGCGACGTCTGAATTAATTTCAAACAGTTAAAAAATCATGCTTGTACTCCCCAAGAATGGCATCGTATGGAATATTTTTCTTTTTCTTTTGGTAGTCAAGGAATCTCTATTTACTTGCAACCCCTCCTGTCGCTCAAATCGGAAGATTGCTCCCTTAATTAGTGGCTACAATATCTTGAAATAGCTCCCCACCAAATTATATAATACAAAGGAGAAAGTACTTATCAAGTGATTTATTAATAGACTATAGATGCACTTTTAGTATAAAATAAAGTGTTCTACTACAGTTATATAAACTGTAAAACTGTCTTTTTCCATCCTGAAATTAAATAATGTCCTTGGTTGACATGAAAAGAAAATGAATTGCCACGCCCCCTCCCCCATCCCCTCATGGAATGACCGTCTCGTAAAAATAATGTAACCCCCTTCCCCTCGAAAAAATGGTCTTCTTTATTTTATTTCATTTTTTTCCTTTTAATATATGGTATTTGTTAGCAAAACAATTAATTAAGGCGGGATTATTCCGAGGGGTGGCAGGGGGTGCACGAAATGGAAAGTTCTTTACATACAAATCGGGATCGGAGTACCGATTTGCCAAGCAGACGACGTAAAAAATAAAAGATTGTAATGTACTTTCTCGTGGATTTGCACCTTGTGGGTGACCAGTGACGCTCAAGTGTATAAACATGAAGAAAATGGATTTTTACCATTGTAAGTAGCATTATTTTTAATTTTTAAAAGATAAAATCTAGTTGCATCAAGGATCGAAGTATAAAATGAGCCGTTCCAAGCTAAACCCCCCTTTATGTAATCTCATCTGACAGAATTTTTACGTCACAATAGAAAAAGCGACGTCGTTGTTTTGCAACAAAAACTGCGATCAAAATATATCGCGCACTGACTGCGATCCAACTACATGCTTTGTTTTACGTCACATGTTCTCCGTTGTGCTTTCTGCATATTTTCTTTCATGACTTTTGTCTATTTCATAGCATATCTGACTCTGATTGTTATCAAATTACATGTGCATTACACATAAAACGACCTAAGAGTGTTTTGATTAAATACAAAATTTGTCAACACTTCTGTAGTGTTCCATGTACAATATAAGTTTTCATTTAAATTAAGGACGGATGATACAAACAAACTTATGTCAGAAAAATTGAAAATAACAACTTTGGCCATGTTTAAATGAGTAAAATGAATAAGTTTCACTGCGTAGTTTTTATTTTTTTTATGCAAAATTTAACAAAAATGGGATAAGAAGTGAATAAAATTTGTATAGATTAAAAGGATGATTTCAGAAAGATAGACTTTTGAACATCACAGAAGGTTTACAATTTCTTTATATTATAGAAATTTGTTATTTGAATCATTTGCAATGAAATTAGACCAAAAAATATATACCGATCCAAGCATCCATTTTTTGTTTGTATCATCTGTCCTTAAATAAAACATGCAACTGTTGTTTAAATTTCTTATTCAACAATCAAAAAAAATATTTACATGTAATGATGATAATGAGTGTAAAAATATTTTTTAAAAGGAAGGAAGAGTAGTAGAAATGTTTTTTTTTTTAAACCAAAGTACTGGCGAAAATTGATTGGGCTTAATCACATGTCAAGAAAACTGCATGTAGGAATTAACACTAATCAAAATTGAGTGACAGAATTGTTAAACCACACCAATGCGGCATTGCCAGATCTAAATCCGGAGTATTTTTTCTTTTATTGTAGACCCAGAACCTCTTTAAAGAAAAGTGACACTAGTTCAGCTAACAAAGCTACATTAATTGAAAAGACCATAGGCGCTCCCCATGTAATTCTGTAAATGACGTATGATAAGTATATATATATATATAGGTCCAATCTCCCATGCAGAGTTGTCGTTCGTTCCTCTCTCAGACACCTCTGCAATGGGCTCACGTCAAGATTTTTGACATAACGTATAAAACGTGATATTTGCAGGATTGTTTCAAATTAAATTAATAGTTCCAGATTGATTTAGTAAATATCTATATAACTCATATAATGAAAACAAACGCACTATTTCTCGTGTTTATCACTGTGATATACGCGAGCCAACGACAGAGGTGAATGTATGAGCCGATGGTTGTGAATGTATGAGCCGATGGTAGAGAGTGATATAGGTCTACCCGCAGGGGTTCAAAAATCCTCAAGCCCGACGTCCCGGACTAACAAATTCCGGATCCGGACTCGGCATTTAGAATTCGCCAAAGTCCTGGGACTTGGCTAATGTTTCTTGTTTATCTTTTTTTATAAGTTAAAAAAATGATCGTAAAGCTAAAAATAAAGCAAATTCTCAAATGTATTAAGTAAAAATGTGGGTTTGTGGGCGTTAAAATACCCATAAAACATTACGAACGCTTCGAAAATACAATCCGTCTTTTTATTTTACGTTGCGGTTAGACTTTTGCTTTTACGCAATTCCGCATGTTTCCTTTTATATGACAAACGGCAATGAGTTTGTTAAATTTCGGTTTTAGCTGTGACTTACAGCACATTCTAATTTCTATTTATTGTAACAGATGGTTTATTAAGTAGTGAGTATTTGTAAAAGTTATTGTAATGTACCAGTAATCTATAAGTCTGGTATTGTGTTGAAATACTCATGTATGACTATATGACAGTTTATGGAGGAAAAATAAAACATATATTAATACACATAGTCTTTATTCATTCAATGCAACAAATGAAAATAAATTATAAATTTAATGATGTATAGGTAAATATGGACTCTGAAATTTCTTCCTCGGACTTGCCTAAAATTTACTCTTCAAGTCCTGGACTTGACCATGACAAAAAAAATTTTGAACCCCTGTCTACCCCTCTATGCTATAAAATAACCAAGGCCGGCAACTACTCCTCCATATTGGTTTCGCCTGAGGCCTCTGACTGACTTACTTTAAGGGTTTCTGGGGTATAACGTGCTAATTACAGCGAATTTTCATTTTTATCTTAATGAGGGTATTCAGACACACCTAGAAAACACATAATACACAAAATACACCATCCTGAAACCAAGCGCCTATGTACCTTTCCCCACTATATTGTCAAACTTCCGAAACTTATTTTCGAACGAGTTGTTGAAAATCGACGAAATCGACTTTTTCCGGCCGAGATCAGCTATGTGTGACGGAGTAATAGAGAAATGTTTGAAAACGCGAGAAAGCGACGGAATGGTGCTGGATAAAAGATTGCAAATATTTTATTTCAATAAATTAGAGTACCCGATGCTGATGAACAGCCCAGTATACCCCAGAGACCCTTAAAGTAAGTCAGTCAGAGGTCCCAGGCGAAACCAATATAGAGTAGTAGTTGCCGGCCTTGGTTATTTTATAGTATAGAGGGGTAGACCTATATATACTGATATATACTTCTCATACGTCATTTACAGAATTACATGGGGAGCGCCTATGGAATAGACGTATATCCGACATTCTTGCGTTGAAAAGATTGATATAACTTGTTATTACTGTTGTAACACCCACCCACCCACCCCACTGGAAGTTCTGAAATTAAAGTACAGTATTTGACATGCACACGTACATTATTTATCTAATGACTTGCCAAGTTATTCACCCCCCCCCCTCCCCCCCCCTTCCCCCCGCCTGGGCATCACTGCATGCTAATGCTAACAGTGAAATTTTACATTCAGAAAAAAATGAGGAGTGGGGCCCCCATGCAACCCCTCCCCCCCGGATTTGTTTTTTATGTGCATGATTGTAATTAAAATATTTGTTCACCTGAGTGTAAATCGAGTGCCCAAAAAAAAATTCCAAAATATTTTAATCAGTTGGGATTTTCCCGATCTACTTTTCATCTAACGTAGCTAGCAAGAAGTAAATGTTCTTAATTTTCACCAGGAAGATCACATGCAGGTGAACATAACCTGATTTTTTCCACAATGCTAGAAAATCAGAGAGCTAGGAGTAATTATCATATACTTTTGTCGAATGATTTGAAAATTATGTGCATGGGAAAATATTTAAGCGTTATCATTAATAGTGGACCTGTACCAAGACAACTCTTTGACATTGTAGATGCAAATGGTGAAAAAAAAATGAATGTAATAATGAAGTTTATTCTATCAATACGAGTATTTACTTTTGAGATTCCATCAGGAGACAATAAAATGATGGATATCGTTGTATAAATATGCAATTTTCAATTTGCCATTCAAATTATTATCCTTAACAACGTTTGCAATGATACAGAATTTCAGTTTAAAGTGCTTAATGAAAGATACAAACAAATCATTAAACGAATGGTGCTGACACCACAAAGTATACATAATCATGTTTGTCCGAAAAGCTCCTTAATTTTTGCATGTCATTTAGCATTGCGATGATATAGGCCCATATCTCATGACTTTCCATATTTTTGAGCGGTCACCCATCCAAGGGTTAAACAGGCTTGCCGTTGCTTAACTTGCCTGAAATAGAGAGAGACCCTACCGCATCACTAGAAAAGCTAGCTCACTGGCGAGGCAGTAAAAGTTCCCAATATACTGTCCGCTACAGATGTCAAACACAAAAGTCGGATATATCTTTTCTAGATAACTTCGGAAATATTTTGTATATAGAAAGGTTCTAGATAACTTGTCTTCTTTTATGCTTAGCATTAAACTTCAGGTAATGACCCTTTCTCAATGTTAAAATTTAAATAGATTGATTGTTTGTATGTTGTTAAACGTCCTTCTAGAACATTTTTAACTCATATGGAGATGCCGTGACTTGCCGATGGAGAGCTGCAAATATTTTACTATAACCGGCACTCAGGACCTTTGAGGAGTGAGGGATCTTTTTTGTGCAGTGTTTTGAAGGCAAGCGTTCTATAAGTAAAATCAATTATCAAAAATAAATTAATGGGAACTAAAATATTTTTGTTGTTGCTGGTTTTGAAAGAGTTGGGCTGAACTTAATTAAGCGGTGAAACTGAAAATGAATTTTACTTTATAAAAGACCAATCAATTATTTGTGTTCTTTTCTCTAAGTCAGCGAATCATAGGACTATTTGCACTCCAATGGCATATTTTTAATACAATACCAAGTTAATGCGTATAAATAATTCTTTTTTTATTACGTCGCTAATAAAAATCGACGTTACAAGAAAAAATTTATAAAATATAACGTCAGCGTATAAATGATGCATACTTTGAATACAGTGGAGCCTCATTTATCCCCCCCCCCCCCCCTCTATTTGATTAAGAGAATTTGTCCGGATATTTTATTACGTCTAATAACTTGAATCACCAGTTAAACAAAACAATATAAAATTTAAAAATTCCGTCCCGATGAAAAAGCGTCCGGATACTGAAGCATCCGGATATCTGAAGGTTCACTGTACTTGTAAATCCGTAACGGAGCAAGACACACCTATAATAAATTTACAGGTAATATTTACTTTAGGTTCTACATCATTTTTCAAGAAAAAAGTCATTTTCGAAAATTTTTTACGTAAGAGGGGGGGGGGGGTTGCTTGGAACGGCTCAAATAATATTTAACATTTGTTGATATATTTTGTCGTATGCTCTTGTTGATAATGTTGTGAAGATGTATTATTTTTAAAAAAATAGCCTAAAAAAAAATAGGATAATAGTTCCAATTTTTTGTAAAATTATATTTTTTTCAAAACTTACCATATACTAGTTTTTATTTATATTTGTATTTTGGGTTAACATTCCTACATGAAAAACTCGGATAACAGTCGTGTCACATGTACTTGTAGAGGGCCTTCACACTAAGGCCATTCCAAGGTGTTTTATTTCAAAATTTTGTTTTGTGTTCACCCTAATTTCGACGAAAACCTATCTTTCTATCCGATAAAAAACCCACACAAACCAAGACGGGAAACACAACAACAACAATAACAACATTTCAAGAACTGTCCCAGAATTTCTCCTCATTTATTAAGAGAATTCGTAACAGAGTTTAACTACTGGTTTATTGAAAAAAAAATGGTACCAAAACGAGATAGAACTATACATCAGACATGTATACCGATCCCAGAAAATCGATATCGGTATTTGTTGATTTTCATTTGTGTTTGTTTTTAATTCTGCTACGAATAAATCATAACATTAAACTAGAAACACATCTGTCTGCGAATGCTAAACAGAGAATAAATTTGGAATGGCCTAATATGTGAAGTTCAACGGTGATGTCGTTTCCGTTGATTTTTTTTATGAAACTGTCATTAACCACCGATTCCTGTGGATTTGTTTTTTACTGCATATTGTAATTAAAATATTGTTCACCTGAGTGTAACAGAAAAAAAAAAAAATTCCAAAATATTTTAATGATTAATTAACTTATCTAACGTAGCTAGCAAGAAGTAAATGTTCTTAGATTTCCCTGGAAGATATTTTCAGTTGAATACATTTTTTCCACAATGCTAAAAATCAGAGAGCTATATAATTATCAATCATAAACACTTTTGTCGAATGATTTTCTTATGTGCATTCTTCAAAACTTTTTAAGGTTTTCTCAACCCTTAAAGAAAGTTTTTTGTAGATGCAAATGGTTGAATGTAATAATAAGTTTATTCTATGAATACTTATTTACTTTTGAACTCCATAGGAAAACAAATGATGGATATCGTTGTATAAATACAATTTTCATTTTGCCATTCAAATTATTATCCTTAACAACGTTTGCAATGATACAGAATTTCACTTTTATAACATACAAACATGATTAGATTCCATCATATAATACTGGAATTTTTTTTGCAGTTATTTAGCATTGCCAGCTATAGGTATCAGACTTTCCATATTTTTGAGAACCAAGTTAATTTTGCCGTTGCTAACTTGCCTGAAATAGAGAGAGACCCTACATATTAAATTTATACAATAAAGTTAAATATGGCCATAAGCATGTCAAACACAAAAGGGATATATCTTATTCTAGATAATTCTCTGTAATATTTGACATTTTATATAGAAAGGTGTGGCTAGATAACTTGTCTTCTTTTATCCTTATCATTAAACTTCAGGTATGACCCTTTCACGATGTTAAAATTTAAATAGATATTGTCGTATCGTTGTTAAAATACTTCTAGAACATTTTTAATATCATAACATATTCAACATGACAATAATTCCTTTGTTTATCTCTCTATATATTACATAGTTTAACAATATAACATCAAATCTTGTTAACATGGGAACTTCCCCCTTTTTGTTGTTTACATCGTTCACATCGTTGACTCGCAATGTTGGTGATATCTGAAAATGAATCGTTACTTTAAAAAGACCAATCAATTATTTGTGTTTACTCTTCAGCATCATAGACATTGTTGGCATATTTTTAATTAATATTAGTCAACATTGCCCTTCTTAACTTTTTCATGAAAAAAAAATACTTACAGAAATTAAGCATATATATATTAGTCAGAACGGTAATACAATACCAAGTTATTGCCCTATCTTAATTCTTTTTTTATTACATCGTTTACATCGTCGACATCGCACAAGTTTATAAAATATAACGTCGATAAATGATGCATACTTTGAATACTTGTAAATCCTTGCCACACCTATAATAAATTTACTTATTTACATCGTTCACATCGTTTTTCAAGAAAAAAGTCATTTTCGAAAAATTTTTACATAAGAGGGGGGGGGGGGTTGCGTCAGCATCACTTATTTTTAACATTTGTTTATATTTTGTCGTTCATAATGCTGTGAAGACATTATTTAAAAAAAACGCAAAAAAAGTTGGATAATATTCAATTTTTTGTAAAATTATATTTTTTTCAACACTTACCATTACTTTTTTTTTTTTGTATTTTGTTCACATTCGTCGAAAAACTCGCAATAACAGTTGTGTCACATGTACTTGTAGTGGACATCGCGTACAACATTGCAAGGTGTTTTATTTTTCTTTTGTTTACATCGTTCACAATTTCGATAAAACCTATGTTTGTCGATATCCGAAAGAAAACCCACAAAAACCAAGACGGGAAACACAACAACAACATTTCAAAATCTTGTTTTCATTGTTCACAACGTCGACATCGCTGTGTTGTTCGGTAATTAATTGAATTGATGTTGTGTGAACATTGCATTATGATTATTTTTTTGTTTATATACCTAGTGTCCGTGTTTGCCTATATAGAGTCGTCATCATTTCATCATTAAATTTCCTTTTGTGTCTTTTTATCTTTGTAAAATCGTTGACAACACATTTAACGCATAAAATCAAGTTCAGTTCATATTGATAAGGCAATACTAGTATAATCTGTTTACTTTTTACACTTTATCACCAGGGCAATCTTTGACTCTTATGAGTCCACATCAAGTGTAAAACAAGTATGAAGCATGTCTCTTACATTCTGAAAATTTTTTAACTAAAAAAATGATTTTTCAACTTGAAAACAGTTTTATTCATCTGTATAGTACATGCAACACGTGATAGTTTAAACATTTTATTAAATCGCGTTGTCAATATACAATGTAGAAATAAAAGCAATTAGACAATGTAAATGCATATCGTATCAACATTGTTTACATTGCGATGTCTTGAGCTGCATGGTCAGTATGAAGAAATAATAACAATTGCATGTAAACGCGATATCTTTTGACAGACATTGCATATTAAATTTATACAATAAAGTTAAATATGACAATGTAGACGATGTAAACTGATAAAAGGGTAACATTGTTAACATTGCGAATGATTTGACATTTTATATAGGGGAACTGGACATGAATGGAAACTCTCTGAGATAAAAGTCATTGATACCCTAAACTGAAATCAGGCAAAAATTGGTTGCTATGTTTTATAGTTACCATGGCAAAATGTCTTAAAGTTCGAAAAATGGCATTTTTTAACATGTTTAGAGCCCCATAGTTAACATTTGCGGCAAAGCAAAATATTGGCAATGACTGTTTCCAAAAGTTGAAGGTCAGATGTCTCAAATGCATGATAAACATAATCGATAAATCAACTATTACATACGTTACTATGGTAACAAAGTATTCAAAAGTGAAAAAAAAAATATTCATTCAATCTTATAAAGTCATACAGGTAAAATAAAAAGTAATTATAGGATGAAATGTGACCAAATAATAAATAAAAGAGCTTTGAAACATATACCAAGAACAAAATATGATATTTCATTTTGGTTGGCAATGGTTGCCAAGGTTTTTATACCACAGAGAGCCTTCAAAGTAACACTCTGTATGTTTAAATCCGATCCTATCTTTTAAAAAAGGCACATTTCCTCATAACTAATGATCAATAATATAAGATGTTGGTGTGCTCCACGTTTTCCCATTTGAAAAAAATTCAGATTAGATTCTTTAAATAGGGCGTTGCTATGGAAATAAGCAGAAAATATATGCTTAAGAACCCGAAACATATTTTCTTTCCTTGGATACATACCCTTAAATGTAGATTCCCAAAACTTTTATGATTGATATTTATTAACAGCTAACTTGGCTTTTAATTTTGACTATCATCAAATCTCTAAGTGGATGCAAGAAGTTGGCACACAGGGTTTAATATTGGTATAAAGTTCACAAAATCGAATATTTTCCCTTCTTGGTAACCATAGCAACAGTGTTGTTTTCTTCATCAAATTTTATCAGTTTATGATATTTAACTTCAGTTCTAACAGATAAGTACTATTCAAGCTGAGTCCTTTCATTTGTTTCTTGATTAAATGGCAATTTAATTCTTAATGCAGCGAAAAATAATTCACTTTTGAGCACTGGTACTTTGTTTCCATGGTAACACTGCAAAGTAGCAATTATACCCAATTTTTCTTATGGTTTTGGTGTTGAAAGGTCTTAAGGATGCATATTTTCCAGTCTTGAATTTTCATGTTTTTCCTCAAGACAGTAGCATTAACCCAATCTTAGTTACTGGTTTTGCATGGTTACACTGTGTTACCATGGCAACCATAAAAAGTTATTTATAGAATAATATTGCTTATACTTGTATACTTAAGGTCAAATATTTTCATTGTTTTTCTTAAGTCGTTGATTGAGTTTGAGCATGTAACACCTACCATTAGTGAATACGGAGAATTTTTCAGCATATTTCAGCATTTTAAATGTATTCCAAATGTACCCTTGGTTACCACTTACATAGACATATATTCTAAACAGTTTCTTTACAGTATAAGTGACATCAAGGTGTCAGGTTTTTGTGAGAATGGTTTGTTTGCTTTTTCTAGTTTTTATTAAGCCATAGTCAAGATTTAAAGTGGCTGAAAATCTCGATTTTTCAAACTTTTCCGGCTGTTGCCATACCAACCGAGACATATAGCAACGAAATTTTGTTTGATATTTGTTTCTGGTTTCAAATACTAAGCATGGGTGAAGTTTCATCAAAATCGGTGACCATGCGTGGCAACGAAGTTTAAATGGTTACAGAGAATGGCTATTAACACTGTTAAAATATTTGTTGAATTTTAAGCATGTTGTATAGGACTCCCTCCCCACCCCAATCTAATTAAGATTAGATGAGATGTTAGATCCGCTCGCATACTTGCTAGTAGTGTAGCGAGTATGCCGTGGATTTAACAGATAATTTTAATAACGACTGTCCGACTTAATTAAATTAATGACTTTTAATTTTTTTTTTTTTGAAATTGATAAATAGATTTAGATTTTACCAAGCAACTTCATTAGTTACTTAAGGTAGGATTCTTCTCTGGTTTCTGACTAGATGAAACATTCAAAGTATATTTGCTTATAATATATGTCTTACATATTGAGGTGTAAGAAATTTAAAAGACCATATTTTTTCTTTCCTCGTCATAATTTTACAACTCTAAATAGAATTCATTTTTTTTCATTTTTTGGTAAACTGCGCTTGAAAACTAGCAGGGACTATATTTTTGCCGGAATGGTGGCGTATGAAAATATCTTCTTTTCTGCCTCTCAAAATTATAATAGAACAATGAATTTTGTTATAATTTTTACACAATCGAAGTCTTGGAGAAATTTTCAAATGTAAGTTAGATTGATAATGAGGGACTAAACTTTCAAAATACATGTATATCAAATAAATATGATTTTTCAAACAAACTAGAAATTTATTAGCTTTTAAACGCTTCCTATCAAAGTGCAGATTTGAGCCAAAAATCCATAAGTATTTTTTTTATCTCTTAGTAAACAATCAAAACTTTTTGTTTTTGTATCATTTTGTACATTTATAAGACAACTTTATAATATGTGAAAATAAGAAAAAGTTAAATATGGGAAGCATATGAAAATAACTAATATATCCTAAAAAATTTAGAAAACAGAGAAAATTCGGATTAGCCAATATCCAGTAAAATTAAATTATTTATGTAAATTTTGGTAATATCATGCTATAGACCCGATATAGTATGCAAAAAGAACAATTATTAAACTTTTGAAATAAAAGTAGGTATCACATGATTGGCAACAGTTATTTTTTATTATTCTTAATGTAAAGGAAAAAGATAATGACCTTGACCTGACCTTGACCTGACCTTGCCTCTAATATAAGACGGTCAAATTTTAATTTCACTGATAATATCACTTACCAAAACTGTCTTCTTGATTCTGTGAAAATTTCATTAATTTTTTAAATATTAGAAATATGAGAAGAATCCTACCTTAATTAAAAGAAAATGTAGTTTCATGTACATCATGTACATGTAAAAATAAAACAAATCAGAGCTAACGAATAAGATGTTGTGTACAGTACAATCTAATTAAAATTAGATGTTCCAAATCCGCTATCGCTTTTCAAACAAGCGATAGCGGATTCGGAACATCAATTAGATTGTGTACAGTATGTCAATGTAAACCTATATCCAGGTTATGCCTTTTTTATCATTCAAATTGGTATTATATATTTTAAAAATACTGAAACATCTTAGAATTCCAATCAAACATAATTCAAAATGGCGAATTCTGTGTTGGCCCAGTACACTCTACATTTAATTGGTTTATTTAATTTGACTTGTTTACTGTTCCTGCAACTCTCTATTTGAGTAATATAAAGTTTCCGGTACACTTGCTTAGAACAATGTTCAGATTGGCGTGTATGTTTCTTGCAATGCTTCTGCAAACATGTTGAGTTCCTGCAAATTTGCTGCAAGCTTGTAGCAATCGCTGCAATGTTTACTACAAGATCGCAGCTAGCAACAATCATCTACAAATAAGAAAGTTTTCTTCCTGCGAACAATTTTACTTGCTGCAAACTTGCAGCGGACTAGCTGCAGGTCTGCAGCATATAAAACAGTTTGGTAAGGGGGCGCCACCAGCCAACGTTGTGAAAATCTGTAAAGATCAAACAAAGATAATTTTTTTTATTAATATTTAATAATTATTAGAAATTATTAGTTTTATTACCCATAGTTGGAAGAGTAATTGTGGATAGCCGTATGTTTATGTCATTTTTCTCTATTTCAGATGAACAAAGGAAAGAAAAAACTTACTTTATACGACACAGAATTTGAAAAATACGAAAGTGCAACGTCAATTACAGGTTTGTGGGAAAAAAGCGCTATTATTATCATTGCATTTCCCCTTTTTAGTCCCCACAATAAAATGGCCTGGGACATTTAGGGTTACCCAGTTCCATCATTCGGTCATTCTGTCATTCCTTCATGATTGACTTTCAATTCATTTTCTCGGCAACAGTTTCACACATTCAACTCAAATTTGGGATATAATTCGCAGGTCAAGCTCTAGAAAATTGAAACTTTGAAACTTTTTATTTCACTAAAGCCCCCACATGGGATATGTTAGTACAACAATAATTTTACAAATGAACAAGTAAACATGTGAACAGTAACCAGTTAACATGATGAACAAGAAAAAGATCTTTGATATGGACAGTACTGATGGATGTACAAAAATAAAGAAATAAAGTTTACATCGTAGGAAGTTCAGGTATTAAATGTTTTAAGAACAGTTTTACAAAACTTTGCTAAACCTATTAGTTCATATATATCAGAAGTATTCATCAAATCATAAAAAGATATTGTGTTTGGGTTCATGTAAATATTTTTAGGTATAAATTTCTGTCTTTCATTCTTAAAAAAAGGACACTTGAATAAATAATGAAACTCATCACCAAGTTCATTGTTATTGCAGAGGTTACAATGTCTCTCAGATCTATCAATACTAAAAAAATATACCAGCTTCGATTTGCAAGTTATGACTGACACAACAAAATTTACTTAAATATAATCTAAGATCATTTGGTAACATGTTTAGATAATTTTCAAAACCAAAATTACACTTATACATTCTATAGTGGAGGCATTTTGGAGAATTTAATACATTTACATTCCAGTCCTGGATAAAATTAATTTTTAATGTATTCTTAACTAACGCACCAATTTTGCATGATTTATCAACATAATGAGCATTCCACATTAGGTCCAAATTACAATCATGTGAAATATTGTTAATTTCCATAAGCCATTTTGAATGGTAAAAACCTTTTAAACTAAACTGGTACAAAATTGACTACAATGTGAAGGATTTTTTTTTTTCATTTTTACCACACAGAATCCTTTTCCAGAAGCTAGCCCGTTCTAATTCCCCATTTTCAAAAGTGAGTTATCTCCCCTCAAAATCGGAACTCTTCAACACTAGCATAACTTCCGCGGACTACATGTTACGATAATCCACAAAATAGTGATCAACTTACACGTTGTATTTAAAAATTTCAAAAGAAGGAAACGGTTTGCATTTTTTATAGATAATAAATTATTTTATAAAGGGTCTGTTAGCCCCCCCCCTTTCTAGAAAACTATACGAATAGCCAGGCACGTAGCTAGCATCATCTTTAAAAGGGGGGGGGGGGTAGCCAAAGAAATATTTTTTTCTTACCTGGAAAAGTTGGCAAGCAAAGATAAACCTTGCCCAATGTTGAAAAAGCTACTTATTTCAGTACCAGTACCTTGGCATACAATACTACATTTCCCTTATATAACTTTACCGTAGTATAAACTGTGTGTGTGTGTGGGGGGGGGGGGGTGGCAACTTGTCTATCAATGAACATTTTCAATAGAAAAAGTAATATTGGGAAAAAAGTGGGGGTTGTGCTAAACCCCTTGACCCCGCACCCCCTCCCCCCTCCATGTGTACAGGTACAGAGAATATGTAAATGGGTTGAACAGTTGAATATGAACCATAGTTGTGAAAATTAAAGATTATTAGAATTTTTAATTGTGAATTCAATAAAATTAGGGTACATATATTTTTTTCACAGATGTACATGTATGTCAGTTACACGGAGTCTCTCTCTCTCTCTCTCTCTCTCTCTCTCTCTCTCTGATATTGTTTTTTACACACTTTGCAAAAAAAAAAAAAGAATAACTTATAAAAATAAATACATGTACTTACACTGAAAGGATTTTAAAAAAATAAATAACACTTGAGAAAAGATTGTTTTCGGTTAATTAACGAGAAATACGCTAGGAAATTATTGTATCAATTTCGTGTTTCTGCTCTCAATTCTCTGATCTATTTAAAACAAAATGTGTATTTTACTCGGGAATATACATGTACATATGCTTAGATCCTACACTAAAACTTTGATTAAATGCAGCTCAGACTTTATACGACATATGTAACATGAATTCAGGTCGATGCTATTTTAATTAGTCTTTCTTCGTTACATGAGCACATGAGATTAAATTATTCATTTAGAATTCCATTCAAAGTTTTAATACTAAATAGTGAATCAATTATTTTACAAATAAAAAATTCTAGAAACACGGTTAATTCAAATGAAATAGGCCTTTAATTGTCACAAAATGTGTTCTTTAAGTAAAAGTTCTATGTTATGACATACAATCGAGCGAAAACGCAGTTTCTTGGTATCGGTCGCGGAAGACGAACTACTGCTGTATATGCAGCAATTTCAGACATGTCATCAGTCTTCAAAAAATTCCTAGAGATACAATGAAAATATGGCTGCAGCAGGCTAGATTAATTCGTAAAAACTTTATAACTAAAAATTTGTTCCGCACATTTTGTAAATAATGATCCGTCTGCAGAACATCCACTACCGAAAATTAGCCTTTTTTGTTTGTTTGTTTTTTTTTAATAGGCCTATTCGAATATGTATCAGCATTTTATCAGTAATTTGTTTTTTTTTTTGTAAGGGGGGTGGGGGGGGGGTCACACAGCACCTTATTATAGTACTACGCAGATTAATACAAATCCAGAAAGAGACTATGAGTGGGCAATTTTATAAAAAAAAATATACGAATCAGTTAAGATTTCTTTTTATTCACAAACACAATAACATTTTTCCATATGACAGAGGCATACACCATGAACATGTTTACATCAAGAACGTCCGCGGAATTGACTTTATTTATAGCGCATGCGTATTAAACACAGTAAAAGAGTTCCCTTCAGGGGAAATAACTCACCTTTTGAAAATGGGGAATACGGCTATGGCATGATGATTTTTGACAGAGTTATCCCTCTTGAACTTTAAAAAGACATTTTAAGTTTCCACTCTCTTATACTTTTGTAGGAATGTATGTATTACCAGGTATACAGTTATAAGATTTAAATTGCATGTGCAAGTATTTTATCAAATCATACAGGTCACGTTCAAAATTGGTACAATGATTTTTGACAGAGTTATCCCTCTTGAACTTTGAAAAAAATGACATTTAAAGTTTCCGCTCTCTAGATCTGCAGGAATGAGTGTTTTAGGTTTAATTTGTATTTGCAGGTATACTAAAAAACACGGGTCAATTACGTTCGAATTTAATCATGGTCTGATGATTTTTGACACAGGATAAATACTTTTTGAAATTGTTCTTCGTGATTTTCTTAATATGTCTCAACATATCATCTTTGATCAACTTTGTACTCCATGTATTCAAATTTACCACAGTAACATTAGTCAGAGATAAGACTGTTATAATCTATCAAGCTGTATACTCATAAGGCAGAGATTGGATTGCTGTACTGTATACAGGTGTATATTCATTAGTCAGAGCTTGGATTGTTGTAGTATATACAGGTGTAAACTCATAAGTCAGAGATTGGACTGTTGTTCTCTAAACAGGTGTATATTCATTAGTCAGAGATTGGACCGTTATTTTCTATACAGGTGTATAATCATTAGTCAGAGATTGGACCGTTATTTTCTATACAGGTGTATACTGTTGTACTCTATATAGGTGTATACTCTTTAGTCAGAGATTGGTCTGTTGTACTATATATAGGTGCATACTCACTAGTCAGAGATTTAATTGTTGTTCTCTTATTCTTTTCACTAATAAAATAATGTGGACTTTTGAAGATAAAACTAGTACTTATAGAATAAATTAATTACATTGTACGCAGTTGAAACAACCATACTTGTACATGTATTTCCGTACCAAAGCGATTCTGAGTAAGCCATATTATATACACAAGCAGTAATATTAATCATGATCTCAAGACAAATCACAAGATTGAAAAGTGGAAAATAAGAAAGAAAAACTGTCATATTCTGTTTGCAGCTAATAGGAGCCCTGTTGATATTGTTGGCAGTGTCCAGAGCTTATACCGTGCCAAAGTTGTGAACGTGACGTGTAAACCAGAAATGGGAGCAAGAACTAAGGATGCGCACCTCTTTTTCAAACAGAAGGTCAAAGAAAATATAGGTTTCAGGATGGAATGGAGGTCATCTGTTAATAAAACAAAAGGGATATTTAACATTATAGGTGAATACAGTCTCGATTTGGTGTCATTTTATTAGCGAGCTTTTCTGATCAAAAGAACTACGAACTCTAACTCTTGATTCCCGCCTACATTTTGTACCCATTAAATTCAATATTAATGGCAAAGAACAGTTCAATGGTAGTTGATTAATCATTTTAATTCCAGCGCAAGACAGTAAATTATCATTAATTCTAGCTCTTGAAAAAAGGGGGGTAGACGATATTTTCTAGTGAAATCAAACTTTCAAGAATCACCACATTTTGAAATAGTCTTAAATATGAAAAAAAATGTATCTTATATCTTTTCTTATGTGTAACGAAAATAAATAAAACATAAATAAATTAATAAAATACAATTATTTAGTTGTAAATAACTTTAAAATTGATGAAAAATTGGAATTTTTTTTTCTGTCTATAAACAAACCCGGTATGCCCCCCCCCCCATGAAACACAATAAACTTTGGCATAAATTTGTAAAATGACAGTCCATAATACCTGTTAAAAGGTATTTTTGTTTCACGGGGTAGGGGGGAGATGTTTTAAAAATATTTTCCGTTGATTTCTATGGTGAAAAACAAGTTTTACCAAAATTATAGAGTTATCACTCTTTGGTATCCCAAATAAGTAACGTTTTATGTAAATTCATATAAATATCTATAAAAATTCTGAAAATCATTCGAATATGTTATCTTTTGAGAATTAACTCAAAGGTAGGCGGGAGAACAATACTATCGTTCGTAGTTTTTTGTCCTTTGTCTGTCGTTGCATGGTGTTGTTGTCATAAACTTTTAACATTTTCAACTTTTTCTCAAGAACCATGCACAAGGCCAAATTGAACCAAATTTGGCACAGAGTATTGATTGGTAAAGGGGTTTCAAATGAAGGACCAAGCCATCTTCCAAGTGGAGACAACTAAGGAAATAGTGAAAATGGTGAATTAAAAATCTTCTCAAGTTAAAAAAAAATAAAACAGCAAAGACATGATTGGTGATATTTATTTGGAAGCATCCTTGGACAGTGTAAATTAAATCTTTCTCAAATCAAGACCCCCGGGGGTAGAGTGGGACCATATAATTGGTCAATTTAATTTTTACATAGAAATATATAAGAAAAAAACTTTAAAATTTTTTTTCTCAAGGACAGCAAAGCCATGTTTAATGATTTTTATATGGAAGCATCCTCAGATGGTTAAGACTCAGGTTTGTCACAATCATGATCCCCGAGGACTGGATGGGGCAACAGGGGGGGATCAAATTTTACATAGAATATATATAGGGGAAAATCTCAAGAACAGAAAAGCTATATTTAGTCATATTGAAATGTAAAGCATCCTCATGTTGGGAATGATCTTTTTTTTCAAAACATGACCCACGGGGATAGGGAGCGGCCACAATATGGGGTTCAAAATGGTCACGTGAGCGATGTGGCCCATGGGTCTCTTGTATTGTGTTTACTTTGTTTTGCAGTGCATGGTAAATTTAGAAGAGTGCATTTAGAGGGAAAGCAAGACTAGTATATGTGTCGCACATTGGAACAATGCTTTCTTCTTTTCTTTTTTTTTCTTTTTTTAGAAAAACGCGCGATTTTCTAAGTTGAAAAAATTGACGATTTTATTCACGGCATGTTAAGGACAGATGATACACACAATTTTTTTTCTTTGGACTTAATATCATCTCAAGGCTTAGAAAAGTGGATAATTCTTTGAATTTTATCTCGTTAGTCTTGGAAAATAAAATAGATTTGGAAAATATTAGTATATACTTCAATAAAATTATAAATATGAAAAAAAAAATCATACGCAGTAAAGGTTTACAGATGAAAAAAAAAATTCAGAATATGTCAGCTTAGTGTTAAAAGCGTAATATGAACTTTACAAAATATACCAAGCCAGGTAAATTTTATGAGGAAGCGGAATGTGGTGAAAAATAGTAAAATCACATATTCTGATTTTAACAATTTGGCTTTTCCTCATAAAATTTACATGGCTTTATATATTTTTGTAAGGTTTATATTACACTTTTCGAGTTTGTCAGCGCAACATTTCTTCTAAAGCTGCACAAAATTTCATCATAATGAACAGATCTTTTGGACACAGTGTGTACTGTGTGTAGATGTGCCCATTGCTGGGAAATTCCGATTCCTCTATTTATTTATTTTTTAAAAGATCTCCTGAGTCACTCAGGTCACCTTTTGCTATCTGTTTTGTTTGTCATCGCGCGTCGTCCGTCGTGCGTTAATTTAAACATTTTCAGCTTCTCTGAAACCTCTCAGCCAATTTCAACCAAATTAAGCATTATGCATCTATGGGTGAAGGGGTACAAAAATTGTGAGTTTTATGATCCCTACCCCCTGGGGACTGAGAGATGGGGCCAAAACCACTAACATTAACGCATTCTTTAAATAATCTTCTTTTTTCCTGGACATCAAGCAGTCAAAGTCTTGACATGATTGTAATTAGTATTGATCCTTCTACCAGAATTTTGAAATTCTTTGCTCCAGGTTCAGGGGTTCTGGTGCTAGGGCGGCTCTTCTGATTATATAGTGAAAATGCAAATGTATTATTTCTTTAAAAATCTTCTCCTCTACTCCTGGTATAAATCCAATGAAATATTACATAGTTATGATGAGAAAGGGTACCTCTTTCTCTTTCAAATTGTGAATTTCATGGCCCCAGGGTCAGGGTTTTTGGTGTTTAAGGGCGGGGCCATATTGATTATATGGTAAAATACATTAATTAAAAAGGTATCCCAATCTCCTAGGTATTGACTCAATAAACTACATAGTTATGGCAAGGAATATGGAGGGTAAAGGAAGGGTGCTTTTTTCAAAATTGTGCATTGTGCATTTCAAAGCCCTTGGGTCAGGGGTTTTGGTGTTAGGATGGGGCTCTAATGATTATACAATATGTATAGTGAAAATGCAAAATTAATTGAAATTGACCCAGTGGATCTGGAGAATATGAAAATATTAAGCTCTTACAGTCACGAACAGTCTTATTGACAAATTGACGGACAGATGTCAGACGAAATATGACAAATGAAAGCCTTCATGACCTAAAAATAACAAAGTTTAAATCCTAATAATTTACTTAGCCTATTTTAAGCTTGCCTTCAAAATCTTCAGTCTCTTTAAAAACTTCTAATTGCTGATATTTTACTTTAATTTCAGAATCTGAAGCTAAGGACAAGATGTTCGGCTCGAGTAATGTTAGATGGCAAAGGAAGAGTTATAAGTTTCTGCCATCTTTTTTCATTTCAGCACTGGGGAATAGAAATGTCCAAGCCACTGTTACGAAAAGTCAGTATTTCAGCCCATATAAAATACACGTTTTTGTGAAGACCGAAATAATAGTAAATTTATCTGACGGATATCATTTTTTTTTGTTGCTTGCCTAGCATATGTGTATAAAAGTATATATAGAGGTTGCTTACTTCAAAAGTTATGGTCAAAGTAAAAGTACTGGTAAAATTTTGAATAATTGAGTCAGACAAACTGCAAGGTTAAAGTCAAGAGGTCAAATACATAGTACCCAAAGAAAGATCTAAAGACAAAAATACCTTTGATCTATGAAAGCCTTAGCTGCAGATCTGTAGAGTTACGGTTTTATATATTTGTCTTTGACCATAACGCTACAGATCCCCTAATGCAAAAAAGATGCAATTTACGGCGCAATATTTTTTGCGCTTTTTTGGGGTGAATTTTTCCCCTTTCCAGCATCGGTCAATTAATTACCTTTCATTCCCTAATTCTAGGCACATTATTTAACTAATCTGTATATTTTATCCATCTCCCAACCCTCTATAATCGTGTCTACAAGTGATTAACTCGCTTTATTACTATTATTTGTTAGATTGCTAAAAAATCACTTCAAGCAAGTTTATTGTCTGTACAGACAACTAAAAATGTTTGGGAGATGGATAAAATATACATATTGGCTACAGAATGTGTCTAGAATTAGGGAGTGAAAGATAGTTGATTGACTGATGCTGGAACGTGGAGAAATTCTCCCGAAAGAGCGCAAAAAATAAATGCGCCGTAAATTGCACCTTTTTTGCATTACGGGATTTGTAGCGTTATGGTCAAGGACAAATATATAAAACCATAAAGCTACAGATCTGTAGCTATGAAAGCCATACATCCAATCAATCAAAAGTTTAACTCCAACTAATCAAACGATTTGGAAAGGATTAAAGTTTTTGCGGGCAACAAAAATTTCATGTATCAAATACACATCCACCATGTTCTTGATTTCCATTTTTGATTTACACACTGTAGCTTTCAGTAAACAACAAGCAAATCTAAAGAATTGAGGTCCTCCGCTTTCGGTGTTTTTGTGGGTGAGATGTCATTTTTATGACATATTATGTCAAATATAAACGCCCTATCATATGTCATACAGAACTTATATCCGAAGTTGATTCTTTTGAATATAAGGTCAATCGTAAATAGTCATGGTCAAGGGGTCAGATATCAAAGCATGCTTGGAAATATCTTGCCATAGGTAATGCACTTGTATTGCAATTGTCAAATATGAAATCTCTATCTCTTCTAAATCAAAAGTTACAAGGAAAAATTAAGATTTTTCAAAAAGTAGGTCAAACATCAAGGTTTATGGGTAAAAATCAATGCATTTTTTAATAGAAAGGGCTTGTCACAGCCAATATATAATACACAGGTTTAATATGAAAGCCTTATCACTTCTCATTTAAAAGTTATGACCATGGTTAAGGTTTTTGAAAAGTAGGACAAACTACAAGGTCAAGGTCACAATGTAAAGAAGTTTTTTGACGGATGGACAGACGAATGAGATTTAATGTCCCATCGCTTTCGCGAAAGCGGAGGAAAATTAATGTTAGTTGATCACGTCAAACGCAAGATGGTCCAAATAACTAGTATCTGGTCATCTGAACTATTTAAAGGAGTGAAGGTCCATTTTGAAGTTTTTAAAATCCTTGAAATGTTTCATAGAATTGTTGAGTTTTAGGCAGATTTTAAACTTAAAAAAAGGGGCAAAATATAAATTATATGTTTGAAAGCTTAACCATTACAAGAGTGTTGTTGTGCTTAGTGGCGTATGCATTGATAGCAAAAAGATCAAACCCGGTAAAACAAACAAAACTCGAGCCCATGTTTTCAGTCTTTAGTGTACAATTAATAATATTTTGAACAAGATTTATAAATTTGTGAAACACTGATGCCCCCGTATGGCAACTTAAGAAAGGTTCAATTTTTCTCAAATAGAAATCAAATTTGGGCACCCAAGTAAGGCCTTCTCACAAGAAAAACAAAATTGATGATTTGAAATATAAAATCCTAGCAACAATACGATAAGTTCAAATCTTTAATCTAAAGTGTTTTTTTCTTCTTTAAAAAAGAAAAAAAATGGGAGGGGGGGGGGGGAGTTCGAAATCGTGCAAATTTTAAAGCAAGTGTGTAAATACACCATTTTATACAATAGCCCATATATATTATTTAATTACTTTAATTATTTATATATTTATTAAGGAGGCTGGTGGGTCAACAAATTAACCACCACCAGATTTAACTTATTTTTTTAGATACGGTATCTTAAGCTGTCAACTACTAGTATCATTTGGCAAAGAAACAAATCATACATTTTAGTTTTAAAATTTGATCATTTTTGTATATCTTTATATGGAGCTCTTCTTTTAAAGGAGATAGAAATAGTCTAAAAAAAAAAAAAGGCTGCCACCCCCAGCCTCTTTAATATATTTATTTTCTTATTTTACCAGGCTGTGGTAGAATGAAGAAATGAGAGATTTTTCTTTTAGGCTCTAGTAAAAGTTTTGTGACGGTGTATTTGGTACTTGATCGATGTGACCCGATACCTGGAGTTTTCACTTGTGAAAACGCTGTGACACTGAAAGATTCAAAATCAATTTCAATAAAAGCTTCTTTCATCTTTAATGGCAAAACATCTAGGTGTGAGTATTTTTAATAGTTTTAAAAACATATAACCTTAATCAATAACTACTTAAGTGTCATTTCTAAGGAGAGATATACTAGTATAATCCACCTTTCGAAATGCTTGTGATAATTGTTTGCTAATGTATAATAAAGAATATTTATATTATACACTGTAAATACCAGTACATACGTGCATACATTACATATTTAATAGTAGTAGTCAATTTATATTTATATATACCACGGGCACTTGTTCCGGTAATAAATTTTTAATCCAAAGTATAATAATAACACAAGGTGCCTGTGATATATACTATGGAAAGTAAGGCAAGAAAAAGTGTAATGAAGTTATTCAAAGTCAATGTATATCAACGGCTTGAATAGCTCAATGAAATGAGTACCCGACTCCAAAGATTAGGGTTCCGGGCTCGATTCTCACAATGGGTACTTAAATTTTCTTTATGTTATAATGAACCAGATAAAATTTTTAAAATTATTTCTTCGGTAGAGGAAGGGGAAGGATAATAGGAACAAAACAGATTCTGCTTTCAATGTAATATGCAACTATCAATTCCTGAAAAAATAATGGAGCAGTTAAACAAAAGAGTGATGTCACAGGTGGATTTTACACGCGGGCTTTGGTTTGACGTGATTACATCATAAAATAAATGTTCCCGACTTTCATTGTTGCAGCCAAAAGGACCGGGCTGCTCTATACATATAAGTTTAAGTGTTGGTATATGCACAGGCACCTGAAGTATGGATCGAATACCCCCCCTTTTTTTTAATGAAAAAAAATGTAAGAGTGTATAATACCTTGAAAATATAAAATTTCCCTGTCAAACACATCTATATGTCGTTATATGCAAGTAGATTGCACTTTTTCTCACGTTTAAAGAATGGCACTATTCGGTATATTAGAAATACCGAACAGGGCCATTCTTTTAACGTGAGAAAAAGTGCAATCTGCTTGCATATAACGACATATAGATGTGTTTGACAGGGAAATTTTATATTTTCGAGGTATTATACACTCTTACATTTTTTTTTTCATAAAAAAAGGGGGGATGTCCATACTTCAGGTGCCTGTGGGTATATGGGGATTGAGCTTGGAGAAGTTATTCAGAATTAAAGGTTTATTAAACATTAAAAAGATTGTTAATCACAGTGTTCTTTCCTTTTATAAATTACGATATACGTAATATTTCTATTTCCCTAAAGTGAATCTGTAAAAATATACCTTGTATATGTTTTTCATATTTAATATATAAAGTTGCTTATAGCCGCTTGGTCCGATTCTAATCGCTAAAAAATATATTCGTTTTCTTCTTGAAAAATAATTATCCATAAATTATTTCAATTTTTTGTCAAATTATATCCCCAAAGTCTTTTTCTTTTTAAAGATATCAAAATTCTAAAGTTAAAAAAATAATTTTTGTTAGGTCACACAAAAAATAATCCTTTGTTTACATTGCGTGAAATCACCTTCGAAAAATTAAATTTATCGCTTACATGTATAACTCATGAAGAACAAACCCGAGCATTTTTTCCACAACAAAGTGTACACGGGCAATAATCTAACCCTCGTTACTAAACTCCCTTTTTAAAAAAATATTTAAAAATATCTGATTTTTCTTTATTCTGTAAATATGCATATTAATATAAAAATTACTATGGATTATATTCAGTTAATTTCTTAATTTTTAAAAGATATATCATGACTTAGGATTCTACTAATGGCAAAAAAATATTCGGGTTTGATTTCTCTTCATAATTAGATATAACCGATAAAAGTATTTTTTTCAAAGGTGACTTCAAAACAGATCTTAACTTCCCGTCAGGAACTGCTGTTTGTCAACAAGGTTTTTGGTCAATGTTTTCCATGTAAGGATTGGTGTAATAAACTATTAAATCAATCTTATAATTAATTTTTATATATTATCTATGTAATGACAAACTTTTATTGTTTAAGATAATATGTGCCTGTTTCGGATGAAGCGGCTTTATCATTTACTATCGAAAAAACGACAGGTCCCTTTTTTTTCAGAACACCGAATTTTACATGTCGCATAAAAGCGTACTCTACACAGTTCGTGTTTATGTTCTTAAAGTGAAATACATTTTTTGATATCTAAGTGATGCGTGTGTCTGGTTTCAATTTATATTTATGCAGCCAACATTTACTTGAGGAATTGATAAAGTTTAAAAGGGTATCATTTTTGTTCGATTTTCATCCGACTATAAGTTTTCAAAATATTCTCAAATATCATCTTCATCATTTAGACACATGCCTTTTTCACACATATCTAAGGAGTTTGAAGATCAAGACTCGATCATTGCCATTTTTTATTTTATTTATTTCCCGGCGACTATTGATGGTTACATCAATGTTTTCTTGTTAAATATTTGATTTACAAAAAAGCTTCGTTTTTCTTCAGTTTGAAAAGTGTTATGCACACAATTCCATTGAAATTCTTGATTCTTTTGTTTCTAGAAATCTTAACTTCATGAACTGACCTCCAAATTCTTTCCGATTCAATTTGCAGTAATTTCTCCCATTTTTCTTGAGTTTTGGAGTAATATTTTTGTTTAAATACTTTGAGTTTTATATCTTCAAAATTTTTGAACTTGTTTGTTTCCTAACAAATAGACTTTATTAGACAACACAAAATAATTATTTATTTCTTTAACCCTCCTATATTTGTTAGGTCACCTGAGTCACTCAGGTGACCTATTGCTATCTGTTTTCGTCCGTCGTCATCCGTCCTTCGTCGTCAATCGGTCGTAAACTTTTGAACATTTTCAGCTTATTCTTCTCTGCAACCACTGAACTAATTTCAACCAAATTTGGCACAAAACATCTATGAGTGAATGGGAACAAAAATTGTGAATTTCATTATCCCTGCCACCCTGGGGCCTGGGGTGGGGCCAAAACCACTAAAATTATTGCAGTCTTTAAAAATCTTCTTCTTTACTCCTGGACATCGAGCAGTCAAACTGTTTGCATGATTGTAATTAGCATTGAGTCCTCTACCAAAATTGTGAATTCCATGGCCCTGGGGTCAGGGGTTCTTGTGCTAGGGCGGGGCTAAATAAGTATTTAGTGAAAATGCATTATTTCTTTGAAAATCTTCTTCTCTGTTCCTGAGTATGAAATAAACTAATTAAGTTCATAGTTATGATGAGCAAGAGTGCCTCTACCAAAATTGTGAATTTTATGGCCCCAGGGTCAGGGTTCTAGTTTTCCAAAAATGAAGACAAGGGTTATTCTTTCTTTTATTCCCCCCATTCATATAGCTTTCATGTTAATATTATATTCCTATATATATCTTTGTATCTTGCTCTTTTTCTCTTTTTATGAATGCTTGTTTGGTCGTAATCGATCGCATTACTGATCAATATTCAATAACAGCCCTTAAATTAATTTTATTCTTTATATTCTCTAGGTACGCCGAAGAAACCCAGCGGTGGTTCCTATACGTATGTACGTACACGTATTCGTATCGGTATATATATTCCTGTATATTATATTTCTTCTGAATTAACATGTGAACGAATCTACGAGGGCTGTTCGGAAATTATTGAGACAATTACATTTACTCCATAAACGACGGAGATTATTTCATGAAAATTCTATATTTTATATAGAACATTTTATAAAGAACGAATAAAACACTCAAGCAAAATTTCTAAAACCTGTGATAATTAGATAAAGTTTGGTTAAATAATCTATCGACCCGAAGCAGCATCGCTACATCATTTAACGTCAAGTCAGCTGGAGATGGTTTTGCATGTGAAACGATCGGGAAGCGTTTAATATTCTTCCTTTTTTGTTATTACCTATAACATTACAAAAATCAAAAAGTCTCTTTTCTTAAAGTATCATTTGAAAATGCATGCTGTTTCTACCCCAGTGTAAAATTTTCATTTGGGGGGAAGGATGACTTAGAATCATGCAGTGCCGATTTATGCAACGCAGATAAACATTTTAAAATACCGTAACGATATTAATACCGTGCGTAATAACTCGTGGTTGTCCAGAGCTTTTACATTTACTCTGGTTGAATAAGTTGAATAACAAAGGGGAGTAATCAAAAGTTGAACCCGCTTTTGATTGGTTAATTTGGATCTTCTGGGCTTTCGTACTTAACACATTATTTTTTTTTTTTTTCATTTTTATTGTTTTACAGGGCCGTTCAGTCTGGAAGAAAGAGTTCTACATTGCGCAACACAAAATTTTACGTATGCTGGCTGCTCAGCCCTTGACGTCAAATTCCATTTTGCCGTTGTTAGCAGATTTTTCTACCGCGCTTAATTTTTTTTATGATCTCCGTATTTCTGATCAAAGTTCTATAAAAGATGCACAAGATCAATTTGAAATAAAGCTGAAAAATTATACACATAAACTGAATTATTTCCGCTCTTATTATTGGTCCACGACAAGCTAGAACGTTGGCGTTATATATTTTCAAAATCTGATTTCATGACTGCTCCGGGTACCTACTATTGGCGCATTTATATACCATTTCAGAGAAAATATTTAATATTGTAAAAATATATCTTGCTTTTATTGATTCTTAGTGTAGGTCAAACGTATATGCATATTTTCACCGAAAGACATTCATTAGAAAGCAAAATATACACAATGTCTCAATGATTTTCTAACAACCCTCGTACTTATCATTTTTCGGTTATAATAGGGCATTGCAAATTCTATATACGAGTTCTCTACCCCAATATTCTACTTAGACGTAACTTAAATAAGCTTTAGAATAAAATATCAAGAGGGTTTTTATAAAGTACTTGGCGCCGATAGTTAACATAAACGTAACTTAGCTTTAGAATGCAATACTCAAGTGATTATAAGGTGCTCTACCTTAAGGATATACGATCCTCAGCCAGGAAGGATAACTCTTTAATCTATAATTTAATTCAAAAAGTCTTAAAATAAAGCTTGAAATTGAAATTTTTTCATGCAACAATTTTCATTTTATGCCACTATGTATGATGCAATGTTCTTTAAAGTTTCAACAAACGGTATTTAAAAAGTTGACATTTGTACTATATAAAATTAAGTAGAACTTGCATATTATAAAAAAAATCAAATTTCTTTTAATTAAGCTTTAGTTACCAATGTTTATAAGCATGATTTGAAATTAGATGTGATTTATGGTGTTTTCTTTGAAAGGAAACACTTCATACACTATGCATTATGAAACGATGGAAGTAAGTAGGAGAAACAAAAGTACCAAATAAGTGTAAAATTCATGCAATTTTCTTTAAAAGCCTGGATACCTATGATTTTTATTCCTAAAATGTATTTCTTGATCAATTATCAATTAAAAAATATGCAGTAGGTAGTTCAAAGCGCATTTCCTGAAAAATTGTTTGAGATTTACTAATTTTCCCTATGTAATATGATTAAATTTAAAGATGAAGTTTAAAGAAACACCGTCATTTAAATGTGAGAAGTTTTGTAATTTTCAATTACTCAATGCCTGATTTTCAATTTTTTATCTGATCTTCAGCCAACAAAAATTTTATTTAATTTGAAATGCATCAAAATGAAGTTTGTAAATGAAATTTTTTCATGCAACAATTTTCATTTTATTCATCTTTATATGATTCAAGGTCTTTGGAAGTCTTAGAGAAGGTTCTATAAAAGTTGACATTTGTACCTTTAAAAAGTGAAAAAATTTATACAGTTTTAGAGAAATAAGATTTTCTTGAGTCCAGCCTTAAATACCAATGTTTATTAGCATAGCATTATATGAAAGCAGAAGTGATTTATGGTGTCTTGCAATGATTGCAAAAGCCTTTTACACTATGTATTATAGAATACATGACGGAAATAGAAGACAAAAAATATCAAATAAGTATAAAAATCATGAAAATGTCTCTAAATGCCTGGATACCTATCGTTTTATAACCTAAAATATATATATTTGTTGATCAATTTGCAATGAGAAAATTCATTGATGATATTCCAATTCGCCTTTTCTGTAAAATATACTGGAGATTTGACAGTTTTCCCTATATATAGTATGATTAACTTTAATTTTTAAATTTAAAGAAATACTGTGGATAAATTTATATAACTTTGTGGATTCAGAGATACTTTTATGATTATTTTTTTTACTTAACTGCTAATTTTGTAAACCTGAAGATCAGACTACCTTAACATTTTACTTATACGTGACTTAAATTAAGTTTTAGAATACAATAACCAGACTTTTAGTGGGGACAAATAATTGTTCAATATTTCAGTTCTTATAACACTATTCGATTCTAAAAGTGCCTGACTGATGAAAAGTATTTCGAATTCTGTGTGTGGGTTTTTTTTTAATACCCGAATTTCCAGTAAATCTAAGGATTTGACGATTAGAAGTAAAATCTAAATTTGGAGAACTAGTTTTACGTCGTTTCGCCAAATTCTTCTTTCAAATTCGTTTTTTCACTGAACTTATAAACTTCATTACTGTTCTTTATCTCCATTTTTTACTGTGACCGGTCGGTAAGGGATACTCACCTTTCCATGGCACCTGATCCCAACTCTGATGTTTTTGAGGTCCGTGTTTGCTCCGCGCTTATTTTTACTGTTCAATGGACTTTTGAGTTCGGATACTTTTCGTTGTTTCCACATATTTCATTCATTCATTGAATGGTAAATGTACCATTTAAAATTGTCTGGTTTGGGCACATTTTGTAAACGAACTAGATGCTGAAAGAAATGTGCTTATACATGTAGCTCTTTCCGAATGTAGTATTTGTATCTCCAGAAGTAATGGCCAGGCGGTGAGAACAAGTTGACGTGATATATTATTATCCCCCACATGTATTCTTAAAAATCTTCATTAAAATGTACAATACATTGTGGTTATCGACATGAATGAATTGTAAATTTCATCTTTGGGGTGGAAAGATCTTGATACAGTCAGGTGGAAACGACGAAAATGGAATAAATCAGGTCTTATACTACTTTGGACTGTTTTAGTTTCATTTACGAGGACTACGAATGATTTTCAACACCTACGTTACCTCGCGAATAATAATTGTCGTGAAACACTTATCAAGCTTTGTATTTGTTTGAGAATGTTTCAACAGTCGCGAAAATTAATCATCGCGGAATGATTTTAAAGTTACAAATCGCGAATAAAAGATTATGCGAAAAAAATTGATTTACAGTAGGTGCATTAATATTTATATTTTTTTACAGGAAAAAAATTATGCTTTGAAATAAAAATATAGATATGTTTCATTATAGGACAAACTGTCTGAAGAGTACAGCAAATTTCTGGCGGAGAGTTTCAACAGAGAAGGTATTAAAACTATAAATCCTATCAAATGGTTGAATTATGCAGTATGCTGCTTTAACATCACCTTAGGAGGATGCTGAAGTATTATAAATGCATAAAATAGGGCATTTCCTCGCTATCTACGTTTGGTCTTGATCTTTAAAAAAAAACAAATCTCGGAATCCTTTGTCCATCATCTCCACATTTGTATATAGTCCAGATGATTGTAAAAATATGGCATCAACGATAGCGGGCAACATTAGATATTTTACATAAGGGACCTTAATTATCCCATGTTTCCCACTAACGTTAATGTCCCTGGCATACTATACTAACTAGAGAGTGATTCCTTATATTTCCACCATTTCATTGTGAAATAAAATTGTAGATTTAGATTTTTAAAATATAGACATAGTTTTTAAATTTCACGAGGACTCCCATGCCAAATTCAATAGTCCTTGGCCACTGACGTCAAACACAGAGGCAGTCGCACGAGATTTACATGCATATTGGCCTCCTCAGCGTGAGACACAGGGACAGATGCGCACGATATTTGCATGCATATTAGGACTCCTTAACTCCTGACCTATCGACCTGCCTTATTTACATTCCGGTAGAATTATCAAGAAATGAACTCTGCTAACTTTCAAAGAGTTATCACAGAGAAAATAAAATAGAAATGGAAATATTGAAACATACAGTCAAACGTTTTAGAAGGTTAGAGCACTGATCCCGACATTTGCCTTTTAGACTACAGATCTACAATCAACGACATTTTCTGGACACTGTGAACTTAAACAAAAAGATTTAAGATATTTTATTTAATTACTAATCTTTGATTAAAAAGAATGAGTGCATTTAAGTACGTCATTTGAAGCCTTTTCGGCTATCCATTTTAATCTTAACATTACAATACTCCCAGTATATCGCTAAATTAATCTATGATTTTTGTGCAAGCATATGCTTTTGATATCTATGCCTTGAATTTTTTGTCATACATATTTCTATAATTACAGACAATGCCATTGAAAAAAAAAAACATGTATAACCCTTAAATTCCGGAAATTTGAACGGGGTACCACTATCGAATTTAAGACACGTGTGCACCCTCAAATAGATGGAGATATTTAAATGCATGGATGTGGAATGTAAACAATAGCGCATGTGATTTTTTCGCAATCAGGTGCTTCACTACGAATTTCAGTGATGAATAGAGAGATTGTGTAGTTTCACGGTGCACAAATAATAAATGATCCTAGTGATAAGGGATGGGGTAAGATGTATCGCCCTGCAGATCATAATACTGAGGCGACTTGAGCTTATATTTACTAATCTCACTACAAACTAGAGGTACTGTGAGCGATGAGCTCACTAAATGATACCCCCCGCCTCCCATATGGTTATAACTGGTGAAAAAGTCCATATTTTCCTGTGGCCGGGAAACCCAAAATATGTGTCGGATCAAAAAGTGAAATAGGAGGTGCACAATGGCAATATGTAATAAAGATTCTAAAGTTTCATAAAATTTCATTCAGTGGTATGAGAGGAGTTGCGGATAAGAGATTGGTACCCCAAAGCGTAACAGACGGACGGACAGACAGACGGACGGACGGACGGACAGACGTACAGACGGACGGACGGACGGAATTAACGATTACTATATACCCTCCCGCTTTTAAAGCGGGGGGTATAATAAAAGAATTCTTTCAAAACACTCCTATTGTAAAATAAGACATATAATCTTCAAACCTTATTAAAATTTGCGCAAAAAGCATCCATAGTTTGAAGTTGGAAGTACGATAGATACTGTCCAAATAAAAAATTCAAAAGACAAAAACACAATGAAAAGTTCAATGCAAGCGCAGGCGTATCGAACCGTGGAATGTCACGTGAGTAAATGATTATAATATCAATCGTTAACAGTTGGGGACCACTTTAGTGGCTAACTTGACGGTAGTTTGGAGACTTTTTCAAAAATTAGATATGAGCTGCAACTTGACCAACGTTGTCCTTTGCATATATATATATATAATTATATATATATATATTTAAGAAAAATCCAGTGTTTTGGTACAGTAAAATATATCCAATGAAAAAAAGTCAAGAATCACAAATCTCGAAAATCAATTTTACTGTTAGCGCTTTCTGCCTAATGGCTCTTCAGACAGTTAATAGTTAAATTTAACTTTTAACTGTCTGAAGAGCCATTAGGCAGAAAGCGCTAACAGTAAAAATGATTTTCGAGATTTGTGATTCTTGACTTTTTTTTCATATATATATATATATATATATATATATATATATATATATATATATATATATAAAGTTTAAATCAAAATACACATTTTCTTTAAATGAGTTGCGGTACGATGTAAACAATGTCGATGACAACTGGTATGCATATGAATAACAATAGAAATGTGACAAACTGTGACAAATTCGGCATTATTTAGTACTTACATGTAATATAATATACCAAAACCTGTTCTTAAGACATTTCTTAATACCTATAAAACATAGATTTAATGAAATTCGGGAATTTATTTTGCGCAAAACACCGGGACCCAACTCTCAGCTTAAGTGCACTCATCCTTCGTTTAGAAGAAATGTATCTGGATATTAAAACTCTTCGTGGAATTTTTTTTAGGTCACCTGAGTTTACTCAGGTGACCTATTGCTATTCGTTTTCGTCCGTCGTCGTTCGTCGTGCGTTAACATTTATACATTTTCAGCTTCTTCTCTGACACCGCTGAACCAATTTCAACCAGTTTTGGCATGTAGCATTTATGGGTGAAGGGTAACAAAAATTGTGAATTTCGTGGTCCCTGCCCCCCTGGGGCCTGGGGGTGGGGCAAAAACCACTAAAATTAGTGCAATATTTAAAAATCTTCTTCTTTACTCCCGGACATCAAGCAGTCAAACTGTTGGTGTGATTGTAATCAGCATTGAGTCCTCTACCAAAATCGTGAAATTCATGGCCCCGGGATCAGGGGTTCTGGTGTTAGGGCGGGGCTCTATTGATTATATAGTGAAAACAAGTTGCTGTCCTTTAAAAAAGGACCGCAATACGTGGACCATATGCATGTTTTTTCCTTACTGAAATTCAATTAAGAAAATTTCTAGGTGTAGGGAACATTCATGTAGGTTTGTTCACTTTTTCTACAATGATCTGCCTACTTATACAGGCGCGGATCCAGAAATTTTTTAAGGGGGGGGGTGAAGTATTTTTCAAAAGTGGGGGGTTGAAGGCGAAAACAGTTAAAACGTGCGTTGTACACATATATATAGTTAAATAACTCAATGGAATATTGATACAGGGTGGAGTATGGTTTTTGAAAGTGGGACGTGAATCAACCTGGGAAAAAGTACTTGTATACTTTACCAGAAAGTTTTTGAAAAAGAAAGGAAAATAAATCTCCGAACCTGAAAATCCTATTTTGTAAAGGGATGGGGTTTTATTTTGTTTTTACAACCGAATTTCTTTATATATTACATTAGCCTTTCACCTTACATTTTCTATAGTAAAAACACAACCAAAAAATTGGAACTTTCTTATTTCTCTTTCTTTTTTGCAAATCCAAAGGGGGGGTTGCAACCCCCGTAACCCCCCCCCCCCCCTCTGGATCCGCCACTGCTTATAACTGATTGTAGCCTCAAAGCAAAATTGTGAAATTTCATCTCTGATTAGCGACCTTTACAATGAAGTGCATTGAAGTGGTAAAATTTTCCGTTTGGATGGAACGTTTTGAGTTATCTTTAAACACGCCCATTTCTTCAGAAAGGAAAAATCGGTCAAATGATTCAATCGAATACCTGTAGAACAGGTTCCATAAATATAATAGCCAATCAAAATGAGGGTCTACATAAACACCGAGTAAGCACGTGTTCGACTGATACATGCATTATGCTAACTCCAATAAACATGATAAAATCATAATTATGTACAAATTCGTTTCAATGCGAGTTTTACAGAAGCGGGGACTCTATATGTAGCTCTTTCTTAATAAAAATCTTCATTTCAGTGTAAATCATGTTGTTTGTTCCGGAAAGTGGGGTGTCCTAAAACATTACGACGAATATTTCTTTCTTACATGTATAATGGGCGTGTCGTTATGTTATAATTGACGTTCAAAACATGAATCAGAACGTTTCATCCAAATGGAAAATTTTACCACTTCAGTGCGCTTCATTGTAGTTTTGTTAGTTTAAAAAATCGGGTTATTTTGCTACGTGTAACTGATACTGACTTGGACTGTTCTGGATTTATACGGAAGAAATTTATCATGAAAAATAGAGATCTGGTGGTTTACGAAAAGCACAGCTCTGTAGTACGCAGATTTTTTTGTCGGAGCCCCCCCTCCCCCCACACACATTAAAAGCCGTTGCTACAGACTTTTACCAAACGATATTTTGTTTGCTAAAACACTAAATTATTTTGTGAGCCTTGATGCACAAAACTAATGCCGGCGAAAATTTGCTCTATCTTTTAAAAGCTAGCCTATCTCTATTCGTTGAATGACGTTTTTCATTCAGTTAAGTTACATGTATCTATATACTGTATAATTCTTAAGGTATCCATTGTACAAATGGGTAAAACTTTATGCATGGAAACCCTATGATTTTATGTTCTAAAATCAAAGTATGGGTCATGACAAATTAAAAAATTGGGTCATCACGGGCAACAACTCATTTAAGAAAGATAACTCTTGATGAAAACTAAAATCTAAGAAAAATCACAGATACTGGTATCTAAGAAGTTTATTCCATTATAATGACACAAAAATGTTTTTTTAAATTGTAATCTTTATATAAATATAAAAATATAAAATATGTTCATTTTGTCATTTGCAACAATCTGTTACCATGGAACATTAACATTTTTATTAAAGGGAAATATTTATAAATACATTAGAAAATTCAAAACTTTTCCCTTAAATTATTTCATCCCCCCTTTTTTTTACTTTTTTTTAGTCAAAAGTAATGAATATCATACTGTAAATATATTACATTTGGCTGTGTATTCTTTTTAGTGCTTTTGGCAGAAACTTCCGTTAATTCAAGTACAATGCTAATGTTTCGCAAATATACTCATTAAAGGAGTTTTTTGAAGAGACTTACTTTTACAATCGACGACTGACTTTTACAATTTATACATAGACTAACTCCATTACTTAAAATGTAAAAGTCAGCTGTCGAATTTAAAAGTAAGTCTCTTCATAAAACTCCAATAAGAACATTAAGTTATCCGCTGAATCATATTTATGCTAACTCGTTCAATAATCAATTTCCGCCAAATATCGTACACGCTAAATGTAATACATGTACAGTAACTCAATGTACAAAATAGATTTATGTAAATGAAAATGGTTTGAAATTCTGCAAATAATGTGAATTTATAATTATGTCTAGAATTTAAAAATGTACACAAAAGAATAAAAAAAATTTCACAGAAATGTTGAGGTTAAAAATTGATAGCGACAGTAAATTGTATCAAAGCAGAGTGATAAACATTAGATACAGACTTTGCAAATGAATTTCAAGATTTAATGACACAATAAATAGTACTTGTGATATAAATGTAGATACTATAAGGACTCGGACAGTAATCTCATTAGGTATGTGTGATACTAGTAGATGATCCATAATACAGACCAACTTGTTTAGGTACAATTGATAAATACATGTGGTAGCAAAAAATTCATACAACTTTTGGACAAAATTCTGTAGAACTTTAGATGTTCCAGTCACTCTAGGTATGCCATCACTGGTTTTGGGAGAAAACGTAAATAAATTTATTTTCACCATCCCTGTCAGAGCTTTAGACCAGCTTTAGATGAGAAAATGTCATGGTCTCTGTCAGACTCCTCTTCATAAAACTTTACCAATCAGCACACACAAATACCCCTAGTTCTTTTTTCAGCATTGAACACCTGTTGAAACTGAGAAATATTATACAGATGATTGTTTCATATACATGTGATTCATTGAAAGTTTGCAGCAGAGATTATTCCGTCCAACTTACATGATAACATATAGTCTACTGCATGCAGTCAAATATTTTTCTTAGTTCTTATTTTTATTCCCGAGCAAATTGACAAATAAACATTTGATTTTAGAGCCACCAAATTTATATATGTATCTACCAAATGATTTATATAGGATCTCACATGATTTGTAGTTGGATATGATTTTTATCGAACGAGTTGTGTGGATGTTATCCCCGAGCCTTGGCGAGGGGATAAAAACACACAACAAGTTGGATAAAAATCATATCCAACTACTAATCATGCGAGATTCTTTTTATCTCGTGTTTTTACACATCGAACAATGTTTGACACTGTTTTTATATAGGACTTCATTTCATTTTACTTCATCACTCTTAACACAAAATCCATTATGACGTCACAACTGCCTGATATAAAAACGATATCACATGAGCTATATCAACGGGATAAAGGTTTAAACATGGGATAAAATAAAACTGTTCATACCTTCAAAATTCTTTCATGTATTGATGATAAATTTAATGTTGACAACAAGTTGTTTATCTTCTGAGGGTCTCCCAAACAGTACTGTAGATTATAGCTACAAAAAGAATAGATACAATTATAGTACATGCAATTGTTGAGATGCATGAACATGTAAATCCTATTTATAATTCATATGCATTATCCAACATTTCATCGATAAAAGTTGATTACCCTCCTTCCAGTCATCTAACGAACACTTACTGGTCAAAACCAGGGTTATATCGTCACACAGAAACATGCATGGAATCACGAATAAGGTTATTTCACAAGTACGATCTACTTAAACAACTGAGCGCTCGTCAAATTATGTCTTTTTTTTAACCGTTCCTTCCTTGGCCGACTTCATTCGTAACTACTCGGCCATTTTCCGAGAGAGAAATAACATTTATCGTTCACGGAAATGGCCGAGTAATTACGATTGGGCCGACTTTTCATGGGCGCCGCCATCTTGAATTTTGTAGTCTCGGAGACATCGTTTTATTTTAAAAGATGCACATTTAAACGTATTTAAACGTCAAATTTGTTATCATCAAGTTGTTTTCTTTAACTATCTATCAATTGAAACAAAAATATTTGAATTTTGGCCTTTGATATTGACTCGAAATGAAAAAGCATTTTATTCCGTAAATTACCGAGATCAAGCCGAAGTTTACCGAAAATTACAGCCTATTTGTACAAACACTTCTTTTTTTTCTTCCGGTAGGGAGTTGAACTCTATACAGAGTGTTGATAACTCCAGCTCGGTTAAAAACAGGAGGCTTCCCCTTTAAAAACGGTTAAAACTATATACAATGTGGCTGTCTTGTCTACCAGGGTTGCAGCTGGGTCCAGGGGACGCTGTTTAGTCCAGTCCTGAACTCCTGTATAGTAGGGGCTGCTGTAATTTCCTCTGGTAGGCGGTTCCAGTCTCTCACCGACCGTGGGAAGAATGAATTCTTGTAGACCTCCTTGGTGGCACGAGGCTGTCTGTATCTATGGGTACCTCTAGTTCTTCTGTCCCCGGGTGTATAGTACTTGTCTGGGTTGATGTCCACCAGGCGATTCCTTATTTTATAGCATAGGACTAGTCGATGTGTTGTTCTCCTATGCTGGAGTGAGTCCCACTCTAGTTGTTCAAGTAAAGATGTTACGCACCCGGGGGAGGTATCCGTGTACTGATTAAAGACGAACCTGGCCGCTCTACGTTGTACATGCTCTAGATCCTTTGTTAAGTTGGTCTGGTAGGGATCCCATACTGGTGACGCATATTCGATCGATGGTCTGATCATGGTACAGTACGCTGTTGCTTTAACTATTGGTGTGCACTGGCCAAGGTTTCGTCTCAGGAAGCCCAGAGTTCTTGTAGCTTTCCCTATCTTAGTGTGTATATGGTTGTTCCACTGTAGGTCTTGGGAGATGGTAACACCAAGATACTTCCCACTCTCCACCACTTCCAGCTGATGTCCATGCAGGGTGTATGATGTTTGCAGTGGTTGTCTTTTGTTGGAGATCCGAATGACTGTGCATTTTTCGGGATGGAAGCACATCTGCCACTTCTTTTCCCATCCTTCTAAGGCTGTGAGATCTTTCTGTAATTTGTCTGCATCTCTCTGGTTTCGGATCTGTCGATATACGAGACAGTCATCCGCAAACAGTCTGGCGTCTGATTTGGTGCACTCAGGAAGGTCATTTATGTAGGTTAGGAAAAGGAGTGGTCCCAGGACAGTTCCTTGTGGCACTCCGGAAAGGACATCCAACGGTGAAGATGTATGCCCATCCAGTACCACTGATTGGGTTCTCCGACTTAGGAAGTCCTTTATCCAGCCTAGAGTGGTGCCTGACACTCCGTAGTGCTCCAATTTCAGTAGGAGACGTTGGTGGGGGACTTTGTCAAAAGCCTTTGAAAAGTCCAGAAGTATCACATCTGTCTGGTATCCCTGGTCCATGTTTTTGGCTAACTGGTCTAGTGTTATAACAAGTTGTGTCTCACATGATCGGCGGGCTCGAAAACCATGTTGCTCATCACAGAGGATGTTGTTCCGATCGAAGTGGTCCATAACTGTGCTGTGTACAACATGTTCCAGGAGTTTGCAGGCTATGGATGTTAGAGAGACCGGCCTGTAGTTTGATGGTTGATGTTTCTCCCCTTTCTTATATATAGGGACGATGTTTGCTCTACGCCATTCATCTGGTATCTGACCGTGATCTAAGGAAAGCTGGAACATCCCTGTCAGGTATGGGGCTATGGACTCTGCACTTTGCTTCAGGATAAACGCTGGAATCTCATCGGGTCCAGTAGCTTTGTATGGGCGTAGTCCCTGTAGTAGTTTCAATATTCCCCTCTCGTTAATGGTTATGCTGTCCATAGTAGGGAAGGGGCTAGGTCCTAGATCGGGTAGAGTACTCAAGTCCTCTTGCGTGTATACAGATTGGAACTGCTCATTCAGGATCGAGGCTTTACTGGCAGTATCGCTACGGAGGAAACCGTCTTTGGACTTCAGTGTCACAATCTGGGATGAGTCCTGCTTCCTGTTTTTAATATAAGTCCAAAACCGTTTAGGATTGGTACGCAGGTCATCGCTGACGACATCCTCCAAGTAAGCTGTGTGTGCCCTCCTGGATTCTCTCTGTAGTTGCCCTTTGAGTGCCTTGTATCGCTTGTTGTCTTTTGAATCTTTACTGCGCTTAGCACGTTTGTAGGCTTTCTGTTTCCTATTGCTTAGGCGTCTTAACTCAGAGGTCATCCACGGGTGGGTATATTTAGCCAGAGTACGTCGAGATGGTACATGATGTTTTACAGCTCCTAATATAAGATCCTTAATGTACCCCCACATGCTGTTGACATCTTCAAAGTCGGTATGTGTGAAGGTATCTAATTGACTCTCGAGCTCGTCTCTAATGCCGTTGGTATTGGCTTTCTTCCACAGATAGATGGTTCTCCTTTTTGGCCGTGGTCGAGATATGTGTGTTGTGAAGTCTAGGAGTACCACATCGTGATCGCTGTTACCAAGTGGTGGGATGGTCTTACATCGACTAAGTTGCCCGGGATGGGATGTTAGTGGACTTTTACGAGAAGTGCTGACTTCTACAGTTGACGTTTACTTGGACATTTAAACTTGTATCATGTACGAAAGTACAGAATTGATAATACATAGGAAAACCTTTCTAGTGGTCAAAGGTATGGTTTTAGGGGCACTAACATGTGAAGACCGGGAGTTTAGGGTAGGGTGGTTGTTGTTTTCTTCAAGAACAACTTATACGTGCATTGAAATAACCCCTTATTTTAGTTTAATTAAATGTTGAGCTAAATATTTATACCCTAAAAGAGCTACCGTACATAGCTCTAGTGTAAAAGTCAGCGTCAACTGTAAAAGTCAGCGCTTCTCGTAAATGTCCATTAGTAGATCCAAGATGTTCTCTCCTCTGGTCGGGATATCTACTACTTGTTGCAGGTTTAGGTCGGCAGTCATCTGCATGAAGGCGTTGTTTATTTCCCTTGATGTTTGGGAACCATTGATTACATATTTATCCCAGTCGATGTCTGGCAGGTTGAAATCACCTCCTAGTATGAAGATGTTATTCTTGTGTTGAGAGCGCAGCTCACTTATATTATGTATAACTTTATCTGTTGTATGCTGATCTTGCCTATTTGGTGGACGGTAGAGGCATGATAAAATCACTTTCTTTCGGGGGCTTATGTTGATGCTACCCGAAATAAGTTCCGAGTCCCCACTGGTGTGAAGGTGATTCAGGCCGAGTTCAGTTGTAGCAGCTATAAGAACCCCACCATGTGCATCCCCTTCGCGGTCTCTACGTATTACATCATACCCAAGTTCAGGAGGGAATACCTCAGATGTACATATCTTATCACTCAGCCAAGTCTCAGTCCCAAGGATAACATCGGGTTTCGTTGATTCAATCATGACTTGGAGATCGTTGCGTTTGTTTTTGACACTCTGGAAGTTGGTAACAAGAATACGTAGGTTCTGCCGTGTGTTCCCTCGTTGTTGTTGTTTTGGCTGCTTTGTTGGTGGTTGGGGGGATGATGTTGCCATAGGTTCCCCGATGCTGGTATTTGATAAGCTGCTGTAGTTTGGATCTGCATTGCTAGCATCTCCTGTAGACAAAACTGAAAAGGTGTTGCTATCAGCAGAGTCAATTAAATCAAACAATACAGTAGAGTGATTTGGGGCATTACAAACTACACAGTACCATGAGACAGACTTATTGGATAGGAATAAATATTCCTCTGAATCTACCCCATGTGCAGGGCGCATGGTACCAATGATTTGCATTCATCACATGCAATGGCTCTTTGTCCCCAGTCGCACGGTTTATCGCATATAGGACACATATAGCTTGAGTTAGAGGGGCCGGGGTTTGTTTCTACTCCTCCAATCACTAATAACATAGATAGAAAGTCTGAGGTATTACAAACCACACATGGCTGGAATTTCCTCTGTCGCGATGTGTTTATAGACCAATAGTAAATACAGGTGTTTGCACAGATCTGACTGGACTGTTGGAGGGAGAATGAAAATTCCTTAGACACATAGATGTTTTGTGTCTTGCGTTGGTAATGTATAGTTTTACTTACCACAAAAGTCATAAAACATATAGTAATCAAAAGGTGTTTCATTATGGTTAGTCTACATTTGCCGCTCAACCGGAAGTAGAAATATTCTATTGTCAATAATCAGCTTAGCTGTAAAAAAGCCCAAAATTGGTGGATCCATGATTTCCCATGACGATGGAGTGAAGAAAGTTAATATTAGGAAGTCCCAATTGATCCTCACAAATTCAGGCCTGTGGGATCAGTCAGAAAATGTGAAATTTTATAAAATTTCAAGAGAGTTGAGAAGAAGCGTCCTGTTTTACCGAGCATGCGCAGATCTGCACTCTTGCACACTTGTGCCATAGAATAAATGTTTAGTTTGTATATAAAAGTATATGTAAAAGAGAGAAAATCGGATCTGCCAATGAATATGTAAATGCGATATGCAGAATTAAAAGCGCGATTTGATAATGAATGGTATATTTTAATTCGAATAGGGCGATTATTCTACGGGCAAGTTACCTAAGGTGCGAACTTTCTAGTCTCGTTCAACCAGACGCTCGGCTGTCTCCGTGAACTCCGACCAGCAGACCTCTGGGTGGTCGGAGATTTACGGAGACAGCCGAGGGTCTGGTTGAACGAGACTACGAACTTTCTGGCATTCTCGCGCAAGCGTAGCCTGTCGTTTGCCCAGGGCATCCGGTTTAACTTCGCTTATATATTTACTGCGTGGACCTCATGGTCCACGCAATGAATTAAATCTTTAAAAATCTTCTTTGCTCCTGGGTATTAAAAAACTAATTAAGTACATAGTTATGATGAGCAAGAGTGCCTCTACCAAAATTGTGAAATACATGGCCCCAGGTATTAAGTAAACAAACTAAGTAATTGCTAAGTGTATAGTTATGATTAGCAATGGTGCCTCTTTCAAAATTGTGAATGCCATAACATCTAGCTTAAAACATGAACCAAATTCAATAATTTGAAAGTTGTTGCATGATGCTCAGGTGACCTACAAGGCCCATGGGCCTTTTGTTATATTAAATTCCAAATTTTTCATTGCAAGTTTGATTGAAAAAAATTTTACAGGATATTGAAATTTGTTCTTTATTAACTTCATATTTAAAATCTTTGGAGGCTTTGGAGTAGCAGAAATAAAAATCCATGAAGCAAAGAAAAGTGAGAAGAGACGAGTCACAGTGAACTGTAGAATAGAGAAGAAGTACGTTGACGACGTGACAGAAGTGCTGGGGATCTTCATCTTCTACCAGCCGCTGTGGATGGTACCCCAGGCTCGCGTTCTCCTGGCAGGGCTGACAGAGACGCAAATGTGGACAGATCCCTATAACATCCGAATGGTCCCCCAGTTGGCAAAGATGCTGAAGGCGAAAGATGCGAGTGGCAACTTGGGGCTAGGTTAATACATTTGACAGGATATTAGTATCCTTTGATAACACGATAATAAAATTGTGAAATGTTTTTTTTTTTTTTTTTTTTTTTTTTGTGGTCGGTACTCGATACAATGGTCTTTTCAGTAAATACAGAATATCACAAAGACAAAGACAAATTCTGATGAACTTTTTTCATGCTTATTATATGGCCATTATTTACACACTGTATTGTCTTAGGATTTTTCTGTTTTTATTTCCCCGATCATGCAAGGAGTGCACTTGGCGGGTTTGTCTGGTCGGCAATGGATGCTTACTCCTTCATGACACCTGATCCCACCTCTAATGTTTCTAATGTTTTATAGTCCCATGCTGTCTCATGTCTTTCAAGCTTAAATATTGTTCATTTTCTCCAAGTTTCCTAATAAGATATTTAACAAATGTTATAATAAGTATCTGGAATACTAATACACTCCATTCATGTGTTTAGGTAAAGAAGCAAACTTTACTGTAAACATTCCTCTCGACGAATGCGATGCCCTTCCGGGAAACTTCCAGTGTGCAATGGCGGCTAAAGTGGAAGGACAAGCAAAGCATCCGGACCATAAACATTCAGAAATAGAGACAGAAATAATTCGAGCTGTTTTCAAACTGCAAAGATTAGCAGTAGCAAAACGTACGAAAAAATGTAAGAAAAATTTATATACAGGTCATAAAAGTTTATATATTAAAAACTTGTCATCTTCACCATCAGTTATTTTGTTACCGTTTAGTCTTAAGGAGGCTCATTACACCACTTTTTGATGACGTACTAAGCAAAAAATAAACCTCCATTGTTTCGACCATTTTACTCTGGGGACAAACTGTATAGGTACTTTTATAATATGACCCTGACCTTTAAAACGCTTTAAAAATAGATGAAACATGCGATGTTATGAACAGTGACACAGTAAAAACAAAGTAACGAATTCATTATGCATAAACCAAAAAGGATTTCTTTTAAGCCGAAACAAAAGAAAACAACAGCCAAATCTTCGCCAAACAAGTAATGTGCAAATTCATTGAGAAGCAGTGAGCTCTATCAATGACATGTTTGTTATGAGGAAATTCGAGTTAAAATCTACAACCTTGTTAAAATTAAAAAATGTTATTTCCTTGTACTATTTACTGTGTTGGTTTTTAGCTCTACTGGTCAGAGACCAGAATCTGAAATTTTCACTTCGTTAAAACATTCTTCGTTCAATTTGTCTCATGCAATTCATCGAAATACATTAATTTCCTTGTCTCTTCAGAACTCATTTTCTTAATATTTTATGCACAGATTAAAAATATAATGACATTAAATGTTTTAGGAGAAAACTATTTATTTCTAATAAAATTAATGTTAGGTATTTTGGGGTATTTTCATTGTGTGTACTTGTCTAAAGAAGATGTCCATCATCTGACAGTGAAAGTTCTGAAATTCTGGTAATAATAAACTTGAAATAAAACATTTCACTAAAATTAGAAAAAAAAGTTTTTAAAAAATCTCTAAAAAATATTTATGATATCAGTACCTCCATTTGGATATTTGACATCTACATTTAAGTGGTAATGTAATGAAATTTAAATTAAACTGTGGATGTAATGAGCCACCTTAATGCATTATTTACGTCATAATTATATGGAAGCATCTGCAGGTGGTGTCGATTCAGGTTAGTTCAAATCATGAACCCCGGGGTAGGGTCGGGCTACAGTGGATGATCATAATGAAATTTAAATTAAACTGTGGATGTAATGAGCCACCTTAATGCATAATTTACGTCATAATTATATGGAAGCATCTGCAGGTGATGTCGATTCAGGTTAGTTCAAATCATGAACCCCGGGGTAGGGTCGGGCTACAGTGGATGATCAAGGTTTTACATAAGAATGTACATGTATAGAGAAAATCTTTAAAAATCTTCTCAAGAAAAACAAAGCCATGATTGGACATACTTATACGGAATCATCCACAGGTGATGAAGATTCAAGTTTATTCAAATCATGACCCCCGGGGAAGGGTGGGCCTCAATGATCGATCAAAGTTTTACATGGGAATATTTAGTATAATAAACAGGGACCTGACGTTACTTATTTTTATTTTAATAAGAAAAAATACCCATACCTAATAATAAACGAAAAAATAAGTAACGTAGCTGCCTCTGGATAAATCTTCAAAAAACTTCTCGATAACAGCAAAGCTATGATTGGTCATATTTATATGGAAGCAACCTCATGTGGTGTTGATTCAAGTTTGTCCAAATCATGATCGGGGGGGGGGGGGGGGGGGGAGTAGGGCCACAATTAAAGTCCAAACTCATAGAAAAAATTCAGCTAATAAAAATGTGTACGCATACGTTTTTAGTGTAGATTCAATTTTGTTCAAATCATATTCCTTCTCCTAAAACTATACACTGTTTTTCGGTGTGGTTTTATCTCGCCATTGCTTTAGGTGAGATATGTGACACCAGGGCCTCTTGTTGTTTTTAATTATCAAAACTTCTTTTTATTTGAAGGCAATTTTAAACTAAAGGCTGATGCATCTGTGTCGATGACTAAAATGTCATCGAACTGGGACTGGAGTGCGTTGAAAAGAGCTGACGGAATTAGTATAAGTCCAGCCGTCTACTGGATGATGGCTGCAGTTATGTTAGTAAGGATCACCTGTTAAAACGTGAAACATAATTTACTGATTAAGTTGAAAGTGTCGTCAGCAAGTGAAGAAAGTTATGCTTTAATGAAACACTGAGAAATTCCTTCTTTTGTATTTATTTCATTCACTACATGTACATTGATTAAAAGGTTTATCTATATATAAAATACAGTGTACGTGGTAACTGTCTTGAAATATAAGCAATATTTGGGCGAGGGTAAGAAAACTTGATAGAGGGCGAGGCTTGCCGGAGCCCTCAAGATTACGTTTTCGACCCAAGACCAAATATCGCTTATATTTCAAGACAGTTATCATGTAGTTTGTTTATCCAGCAACATATTTTTTTTTTTACATTTGAACGTCCAAAACTTGCTATTTTCGACAGATTTGGGCACATCCCTGCAGTTGAAACTATGACCATGATGACGCCATGGCGTATATACATGACGTCACCATGCTTTTAGAACGTCGGAATAGCTTTATTATACCTGACGTCACAATGCTTTTAGAACGTCGGAATACATGTACGAGGCTTAATTAGGACAGTGACCGGATAAAGCTTTGCTTTATTAGGTTACCTTTATTAGGTCAATACAAGGGGTAGTTGCAGGATAAACTTCATTATTCGATCACATGGAATTTTCAATTTTTTTTAAATACACCATGTCTCAGCCTCAAAATCATATATGTATGCAAACTATGGGTTACATAGATCGATATCGACCGAAGGATGAGCACACTAACAATGCCGCTGTTACATGATGCTACGATGACAATGTCGCTGTTACATGATGCTACAATGACAATGTCGCTGTTACATGATGCTACGTTGACAATGTCGCTGTTACATGATGCTACGATGACCATGTCGCTGTTACATGATGCTACAATGACAATGCCGCTGTTACATGATGCTACGATGACAATGCCGATGTAACATGATGCTACAATGACAACGCCGCTGTTACATGATGCTACGATGACAATGCCGATATAACATGATGCTATAATGACAATGCCGATATAACATGATGCTACGGTGACAATGCCGATGTAACATGATGCTACGGTGACAATGCCGCTGTAACATGATGCTACGGTGACAATGCCGATGTAACGATGCTACAATGACAATGCCGATGTAACCTGATGCTACGATGACAATGCCACTGTTACATGACGCTGCGGTGACAATGCCGATGTAACGATGCTACAATGACAATGCCGATGTAACCTGATGCTACGGTGACAATGCCGATGTAACCTGATGCTACAATGACAACGCCGCTGTTACACGATGCTACGGTGACAATGCCTATGTAACATGATGCTACAGTGATAATGCCGCTGTAACATGATGCTACGATGACAATGCCGCTGTAACATGATGCTACAGTGACAATGCTGCTGTTACGTGATGCTACGGTGACAATGCCGATGTAAGATGATTCTACGGTGACAATGCCGATGTTACTTGATGCTACAATGACAATGCCGATGTAACATGATTCTACGGTGACAATGCCGATGTTATATGATGCTACAATGACAATGCCGATATAACATGATGCTACGGTGGCAATGCCGATGTAACCTGATACGGTGACAATGCCGATGTAACCTGATGCTACAATGACAACGCCGCTGTTACACGATGCTACGGTGACAATGCCTATGTAACATGATGCTACGATGACAATACCGATGTAACATGATGTTACAATGACAATGCCGATGTAACATGATGCTACGGTTACAATGCCGATGTAACATGATGCTACGGTGACAATGCCGATCTAACATGATTCTACAGTGACAATGCCGATGGAACATGATGCTACAGTGATAATGCCGCTGTAACATGATGCTACGGTGACAATGCCGATGTTTTATGATGCTACAATGACAATGCCGCTGTTACATGATGCTACGGTGACAATGCCGATGTAAGATGATTCTACGATGACAATGCCGATGTTACATGATGCTACAATGACAATGCCGATGTAACATGATGCTACAGTGATAATGCCGCTGTAACATGATGCTACAGTGATAATGCCGCTGTAACATGATGCTACGATGACAATGCCGATGTAACATGATGCTTCTGTGACAATGTCGCTGTAACATGATGCTACAATGACAATGCCGATGTAAGATGATTCTACGGTGACAATGCCGATGTTATATGATGCTACAATGACAATGCCGCTGTAACATGATGCTACAGTGATAATGCCGCTGTAACATGATGCTACGGTGACAATGCCGATGTAACGATGCTACAATGACAATGCCGATGTAACATAATGCTACGGTGACAATGCCGATGTAACATGATGCTACAGTGACAATGCCGATGTAACATGATGCTACAATGACAATGCCGATGGAACATGATGCTTCTGTGACAATGCCGATGTAACATGATGCTACAATGACAATGCCGATGGAACATGATGCTTCTGTGACAATGCTGATGTAACATGATGCTACAATGACAATGCCGATGTAACATGATGCTACGATAACGCGAAGGTGCGATGGCGAGGTGACGATGAATAGATTGCATGGTAACATGCTTACAATGGTACTAATGTGCGAAATAACAAAAATGTATACTGCATTATCGTCATCATACCACAGTCGTCGCACCGTCGTCATTTCATCGCTTTTGATCTACTAGTATCGTTTAAATTTCACTGCGTTGCTTCATTACTAAATCCTCATCATTGCCAGTGCTTTATCGCGTTATCAAATCAAAGTTCTAATGCGCAGTGAGAATTTAAGTATAATACTATCCGGATTCATGGGCCAGGTTTTCCTTATCACATTATCAGGTATGGAATGAGCACACGACGCGATGGTGATGACATTGGTACGATAATGATGAAGAGACGTTCAACATCGCTCTATGGCACTATGATCATTGAGTTTACTCCGTCGCGTCATCATCATCGCACCAAAACTCTGTTGTCCCAACGTCGATTGGATTCTATGCATGTATGATGCTAATTTTTTCTCCGTTCCCTCTCCCTTTTTGTATGTCGCCTTTGATAAGTCTCTTTTCTTCTCATCTATTTTTGTCGCCTGTGGTATTACTAGGTAAATTATTGACAAACAAGTTGATGAAACTTCAAACAAGAATGTCATGATCAGCAGTATCGTTTGATAGTCATCATTTTGTAAGTTCTATGGTCGATACAATGGTCTTGTCAGCAAGTTCAATCTATCAATGATTAAGTCAGATGTTGACAGATTTATTTTACTCGAATTGTTAAGCCCCTATTTATACACTGAATTGTCGACGAATTTTTCCGTTATTTCCTCCCGATTATGAAAAGGAGCAGACGGCATTTGACCGGTCGGCAGAGGGTGTTCACTCCTCCATGACATCCAATTCCATTTTTGATGTTATAGTGGTCAGTGTTTGTTGTTGTATTGTTTAGTTGACCTTTTAGCTAATTCGTTATCGCCATATTTCATTGTAGTCGATTTCAATTTCAATCCAAAAGTAGTGCTTTGTTGCATTCTGCTAAAAAATTAATTTAATCAAAATCATTTACCAGTATTTATGTAAATTGACAATTTTTCTGTAAATTAGGTCCATTATCAGCTTAGTTTGGACTTTCAGTAAGGCGTGGCATTCTTGACGTTGCCTAGTAATTAGCTTCTGAAGTTTACACAGCTTTCTTTAACTGTTGAAATATACATAGGATGGAAATTCGTCCGAATGTAAAGTGGTGTAGTAAATAGCCAATTAAAAGTTTTCTCACGACACAGAGGTGGGGCATAAGTCGTCTCATCGTTGTCAACAACAATTTAAAGTTCCTGATGTTATTACTTTCTTAACTAATGAGAATCTACTAGTATTCACCATTATGTAGCGCCGAGAATGCCACACCCTGCTGAAAGTCCAAACTAAGGTGAAAATCGTCCCAAAACATGACCAAAGTTATCTTCACTGTGGACTTTTATGAGGAATATTTTGATGCCTTCATAACGATTGTACATACTGTTTTTGAAATCTTTCATTTCAAAATTTTATAACTATGAATCAAGCTTTTTATCACTTTATTCCGACATGTAGGCGGTAAATCGGCGCGGACTGTTTTATCTCCAAAATTTTATGCCACGCATGATTCTGCTGATATTACGAGATTAGGTGTCGATAACCGACATGACAGAAATATATCACAGTGATGTATTTCAATTTTGTCCTTCTATTTTTAAGCATTAAAAATCCATAAATAATGTGTGTTTTAAGAGATTTTATTGCATTGTAAAGCTGCAGGGTGTACGTTTTTGTTAATCATAAAGCCATAAAAATGTTAGCACAAGAGAATGTTAGAAACTAGCTAAACAGTGCTTAAAATGTCATAAATCTGCGTAAACCCAGATTCCAATTGATATGCTTATTTCTTATAAAATCTATTGAAAAAAATTATAATTCTAATAATTTACTCTACAACGTATGTAAGGTGTCTATGAATTTGGAAAAGAAGTCTATCTCCAATGAACCGTGTTCACAAATTGTACTCTAGGAGAGTTGAATATTTGGTTTCTTCTCCCCCATAATTCACGTTTAATGTCACGCGAGAGTCTTTCGTGATTTGAACGGGTCCTTCCCACACGTCACTTCCGGAGTTTTTAAGCTGAGTCCATGTATCATTAACAGTAACCGCTACCGCTTTAGCTTTGGGTACAGTCGCCTTAAAATTGACAGTCCCGTTGTTATTGGCGATTGTAAGCGGCTCATACAAATAACAGCCTTCTTTCCATTGAGCGTATTGTTTGGGGAACGGTTGTACTGGTTTCGGGGCCCGGGTACAGTTGATCAGGTAGTTGTAAACTCCCGGAAGTGTCTTACTTTCGTCGCTAACGGGGAGGGCGTAGATCTGTAACTTGTAATAGCCTGGGTTGGGCATCTGGACGATATAGCTCACCACGTCCCCCTGGGTCTGGGTGAAGAGGAGATTAGAATAGTCTTTGGTTGAGCTGCACTCTATCAGGTTCCCAGTGACCTTGACCGGTTGACCCATGCGAAATTTGACCTCTATCTGGAAATAGAAAATATCAAAGTTTGAAGGAAGAGCAAGGATATGATTAATGAGCCTTTAAGATGTGTAGAGCTTTTTAATTAAAGCTACATGAAGTTGGTTTTGCTTTTGATAAATTTGAAAAGATTCGTCAGTCGTGGGTGTTTTTGTTATCTCTATTTTTTAACTTGAGATGCTTTTTTCTTCTATTTTTCATTTTCATTTATCAGTAAAGCTGTTGGAATCAGATCAGCTAAGTCTAATCACCAACAAGCTTTTTAGATAACCCCACGTTTAATCATATTACTGACCAATTCAACACTTGTGAGCAGTTTTCCTTTCTGGACATTACCCGTGCTACAAGTGGCTCAATAAGATAACGGCCTTAACATGTTTTCATCTCGCGCAAATGCACGCCGATTTTTTGTGAGAAGAAAAAAATCTACTTTTACATTAAACATTTGTAGAACTTTTACTAAGATGTGTAATGACAAGAATGATAAATTCCCAATCTTGGAGAATGGACAATACTTGAAACTTACTAAGAAATGGGGGAGAGGGTGTTCACTGTTTTATAAATTATTTTAGAAGCGGGATTTAAACAGAAGCGAAACACTGTGAAACCTGTGTAAAAGCTCAAACAGAAAAAGGGCATCTTTTTCTGTGAAATATCTAAAACTGTTCATATTTTGGTTAAATTGTTTTAAGGAAAATGTTAACAGTTTGAATCCTTACGCTAAGAGAAAAGAGTTCCATTGTCATGAATCATAATCGCCAAAACAACCCAAACAGAGTTCATTTTGTCTGCTTGGAATATTATTAGCCTTTACTCCGTTTGTTTTAGATTGACCCCTAAGGATTAGAAAAACTTTTCTCGTGAACTTTTTGTTTAAAATTCAAAGATAAGAACGCGGATATAGACAATAAGTGACATCCTCAGATAATCAAAATTATGACTGCATGCTCTCTCTGTATCATTGGCACTGAGGCACATCTCACAAGAATGGTAGTAAATTAAATATACGCCAGGTCAAAATGACTAGAAATGAAAATATAATTCATGGTCTGCATCTGTCAGTTCTACATGTGGGCGAGACTTCGCCAGAGATCGCCCCAGATAGCGGTTTGTTTTGATTATCATAGACGACCCGACAGAGATATATTTTTCCTATACACAGAGATAATTCGGTCGTGATTTGTATCTTTTTTTATCGCTGGAATCAGTTTAATGGTTTCAGAAATAGAACTCTTTTTTTTTGCCCTCCATGTCAGATCTTTAAGTTAGAGATGTTTAATGAAATCTAATGTAGACCTATATATCTGAGACCTTTTAATCGTAGAGAGTTCCCGCAAAATGTGCACGTTACGTGTATGTTATGTCTATTGGAGGGCTTATTAGTGAAATATTGTAGGTTGTGAAATTTTTATTGATTTATTGATTGTTATTGCAATAAAGACACAATGCTTCATATAGAATCACATTTTTGTCAACCTTAATAAAAGTCATGTAATACGAGATCACGTGACCCTATCCACATGCATCAGTTTTCTATCATTCGACATCTCAAAAAGGAAGCCGTACGTTTTGCATAGAAATTGAATCTACGCGAAATAAAAGAGTGCAGAAAATGGCACGTCAAAAGTCACGCTTTAAATCAAACAAAAGAGAGTACATGTAATCTGAAGGTGTTTCTGTATAGTACACAAGTATAATTCAGATAATTGTAAAGCATCAAATCTTTAAGAAAAGCAGAAAATAATTACTACAAAGGATGTCATGTGTTAGTTTGAATTCTAAAATTAGTTTCATAACTGTATGAAAATCTAAAAATAAAATACAGTTGAGAATTCTATAAAATCATAAACTTTATTTACAATTTTTGACCTTGCCTTTTTTTGTACTCGATTAGTAATTAGGGTTGTAAAATTCATCACATCTTTACTGAAATTGATAGAGTATTGTGTATATATCCGACATGTATGAGATACATGTATATACGAAGAAAATGAGGAATAGCTTTACACTATTTTTGTGAATGTACATTTAGTGCAACATATTGTATGAGGGTAAATGTTCTATCTTTGTCATTACGCAGTGAATAGAGAAAAAATTGAAATAATCAATTTTCTTGTTTCGTGTGTAAACTCTAAGGTTAACACTTCAGCAAAATGTAATTGTCGACATTCTTTTGCTATGACCTGATAAAACGTAATCCTCTGTACATAGTAATTTTAATATTTGTTTGATAGCATGAATGTTGAAGGCAATTATTTAAATCAATATGAGGTACTCAGAGCTATGAGATATCACAGATAGAATGCTAGAATGCCCTAATATGCTTTATTATAATTATTCCTCTTCCATTGACACAGGTTGGGACAATAAGCCCCCCCCCCCCTCGTCAGATTTGTTTGTTAGTCAACCCCACGTGCACCTGGTTTTCAGAACTTTTTGACTGAACACTTGCTGATTTTTTGGCATGCGAGTGTACCTTGATGAGTGAATGATCAAGTTTGTATTTTTTTTTTCTCTATATACTTCGGTAGTTTTTGGTGGATTGTGGCCATTTTTTTTTTTAAATTTTTGACTAAGGGGAACCAAATTACACATTTCGGTAGGGGACTTGTAAATGAATGTTTCTGCAACGAATGCTTGTCGAAGACTACCAGGTACATTTCTTTACGATACTTGTCGTCTAAATTCTCCATAAATTTTGATTCACCTCCCCATAAAATCGCGTTATCGCTTAAAAATATGGCAAAGTAAAACAGTAAACATGGACAATCTTCCCTCTCTCTTTATTATTGCGCAGGTAACTCTTCTGCGTGGGTTGCTTAACTGCAGAGATTTGAAGGGAATTTAAAGACTGAAAGTTCGATGTCTTTTTTATTAAGATTTTCGCCGTTAATGTGGGGTTAAGTGTTTTAATTAACCGCTCGCTTTGATAATTTTACAATTGATGAAGGCTTGTATTCATTGCGCTACACAGTCTCAGCAACGAAAGCGTAATGGTGCCACTTGGACACTTAATTTTTTTAATTAGTTTCTACGCTTTGATCTGTAAAATTTACACTTTAATTCGTAAATTTTACACTTTAAATTGTATAAAATTTACAGTTAAAAGTATAAAATTTACAGATATACACACTGGAAACAACTGTTTTATCCGTATAGAAAATCAAACACAAAATTATTGTTAGCTATTCTGGGAAGAACGTTCACTAGTGGCAAAATATATGTAGGAAGTAAATACGACTAAGGGGAAACGAAAAATGCCAACAATTGCGCCCCTGTTATTTTCGTGATTAGAAATCTGTCAAACAACTGTATTCCTTGTTTCGTCTGACGAGGAAAAAAATTCTGATTTCTTCTCTTTTTTTATCATTACGAGGGAGCTCTATTTCTGCTCTCACATCACTTTCCAGATGAAGTTCGGCGAGTAAAGAACTGCACCATCATAAAGTACATTTATAAATAAAACTTCAAAGGGCCGACCAGAAGATGCGAACTAAATCGTTCTTTATAGAATCACTTGTGTCTCAAATGAAAAGAACTGGAAAATGAGCGGCGGATCGAGTGCGGCATTAATTATAATGCGGTGCGATGCCTGCTATATCGTGCTGATTCCGCAATACTTCACTGTGTAAAAATAGGTATCATTTTAATTAAAACACTAAGATTGTTGCATAAGATGATAGTTAGCAGGATTTAGGAAGGTTTTACAAGGCTCTCAGCTGTTAACAACAAATAAATTAACGATAAAGGCGAGTGTATCTGATGGTTTGCGGGAACCGCCGAGCTTTCCCGCCGCAGATCTCACCAAATCAAGGCGATATATCACTTATAACCTCGTAAACGGAATCCTCTCTCTCTCTCTCTCTCTCTCTCTGTGGGAGTTTCCAATTAATAATTCGTAACATTTTGTCTGAATTTGAGGAAGTCCCACACAGAAATGACACAGGTGATACTGGTGTAATATTACCTGTCAATCTCGCTATTTGGTTTCTAAACATTTTTATTGATTTTTCAATACACATCCCCATCTGTCGTTATTAAACTGAACAAACAAGATCGACCAAAAGCCGGGGACCTGTAGACATGGCCGAGGATTATTTCCAATTTTTTTGTTTATCTCGGAAAAAAGTTTCTTTTTAAATATTTACTTCTCAATTTCTGAAATAAATATCTTCATTCTGCAGGTCTAAGCGATTTTTCGCGTGCACTTTTGAAAGAAAAAAAAAATTACACTGCATTGTGCAAAAAAAGATTTTTTTAAAGAAAATTATTAAAAATAAAATAAAGATGTACCTCATTGTTGTCCGCAGTGATTTCTGGCTCGTTGTGACTGAGTGTACTCAGTTTGAATTCGGAAAATTTGGGCTGAGGACCCAGGTACCCGCGGGGAAGTTCTGGCTTAGACATCCTGACAGACAGACACACACAGAGTGAACACTAAAATAAGGGGAAAAGGGAACCACACACGGTCGGACGACAAGGAGACGACTGGAGGAGTAGACGTCGATTAACAAGCTAGAGGATTTTTTAAACCCGTTCAAGTGGGGAGCCAATGAGAGGAGGGGGCGATAAGAGGGGGCATCTATCACTGATAGAAATCTACATGCTTTTGACAGGCGGATCTAAACGGGCGTCTTGTCATTTCTTAAGAAATATACTCTTTGATAATAGATTTTCTTTGTTATTATTAAACTTAACTGTATTATAATTTTAAATACATGTAGTATATAAGTTTTTTGAAGATCCACCTTTACTTTTGTTTTATGTGTATTTTGGAGATGCTTGACTATACACAAGATACATACAGTGATATATAGGCGGGTGATTCATCGATTCCGTATGATAAGGTCCCAGTGGGAGCTACAAGAGTGACATGCTTAAAAATCATTTATTTTACCGTAAATGAAACATCTTATCTTCATTTTGGCATCGACATATTAAAATTTTCTTTTTGAGAAAGATGGATGATTTCCTTGAAAATTCTGAAACACAAGCTGACATTTTGCTTATCAGGTGACACATAAGCCGGGGTTTGGATCCGCGCCTTTCAAGGTCGCTTTTGCTGTTTCCTTATAATTATATATAAAACTTTATACAAACGATTTATTACACTTTTAACTTCAAGTATCAAATCTTTCAATAACGACCTCAGATATTTGTTATGTTGTTTTATTTAGTTCATATGTTACAGTCGGGAAAAGTTCTGGCATTTTTTTTTTCTGAATCAAACTTGAGAAGGTTTTTGGAAGTGGCGTTAGAGTGGTTTCTATGGCAACTTACAAATCCTGCCTTTTCATCACAGATCATTGTGCATTGGATAAAATACACTTCCTGGCGTAGTTTCACAAATTTAGATGCTTGATCGGAGAATAATAAACATTTGTGTTTACCGATCTGTTTTATTCAGCAGTGCCAGCAATATCATACGAGCACAGTGTAAAGGCACCGGGCGGATCCAAAAACCTCAGTCCTACTCAAAACATAAGAAAACCTGTAAACCTAAGTATGTTACCAATCCCCAATCATGATCTACGAGTCATAAAACAGTTGATTTTGGAATAATTTAAGAATAATAAATACATTTTTTGAAAAAAGACCTATATGTTCTGCTGAATCTTCTGGGTTTTTTTTTTTTTTTAGAAATTAGAAATATAACTTAAATTATAACTTGACACAAGATTAAACTACACTAAGATACATAATTCTGTTTATCGGTTTTTGATGTCGATGAACGGTGTTGCCCTGGTTACTAAAAATAAAAATTTCTGTGAAATTGTTTCAAAATGCTACTTATCCTACAGTTTTGTTCTGATTTCAATATAACTTGGCACACAAGTAGACTACACTAAGATACTAGTACATAATTCTATGTATCGGTTTTTAATTTCGATGAACAGTGTTGCTGTGGTTACTAATTAAATAGAAATAAATGTGAAATACTTTCAAAATGCTACTTCTCCTACAGTTTTAGTCTGATTTTGATATACTTTGACATGCAAGTAGACTACACTGAGATATATAATTATCAGCTTTGTGTTTTGATTTTGATGAACGATGTTGCCATTGTAACTAAAATAGAAAATTCTGCAAAATTTTATTAAAAGCTACTCCTACAGTTGTAGTCTTATTGCAGTCTTGCCAAAAAAGAGACTTAATCAAGGATCATTATTCTTTTTATTGCTATTGTAAAGTTTTATGTCCAAATTGCTACTTTTCTCTTCCTTCATTATAAGTACAAACCAGTAGAGCTACAGTCTCGACAGAGACTTCTGGTTTAGGGTGGACGGGGTCCTTTATACTCTCTTTCTCTTTTATGAAAGCAGTTGTATTTATTGATTATGAACAAAAACTAGATATAAGAGACAAATAACTATGGACAGTATTAAGCTTAGAAATCCAATAACAATATAAATTTTGAAGCTATTTAAAACATCAGAGGTGGGATCAGGTGCCATGGAGGAGTTAGCATCCCCTGTCGACCGGTCACACCCGCCGTGTGCTCCTTGTTATGATCGGAAAAAACGGGAAAATCCGTCGATTTCAGTGTGTAAATAATGGCCCAACAATTAGTATGAAAAACTTCAGTCAGCATTTGATTCAATGATATACAATTAATCACTCTTTATGAGGTCAACATGGTGAAATGATGACCCGAGACCTGACCCACGAGGTGACCTGACCTGACCGAGGCCAACGGCCGAGGTCAGGTCAGGTCATCGAGTGGGTCAGGTCAAGGGGCATCATTTCACCATGCTGACCTCATAAAGGGTGATCAATTGTTTTATTATACCGACAATAATGATAATGAAAAATTTGAACACATGAAACATTTTATTTCAACAGTTTCAACAGAATAATGCATATTCTGAAATATCAATTTTAGCAACAATAACTTCAAATTTGATTGTTCAATTGAAATGCGAAAAACACATCTTACAACCGTTAACGATTACAAAAGTCCAATAAAGAACTTTACATTATCTTTACTTTTGTTGTTCCTTTCCTACATAATAGTGAATATGCACTTGTCCGACATTTCTAAATACTGGACCACAAGAGTTTTGAGGCATTTTGTCAACTTTAACATTCTCTTTTTCCTCTGGAACAAACAAATCTGAACTATTTTCATCAACCAGGACTTCAGAAAGCAATTTTTCGGTACTGACAGTCTCAAATTCACAGTTATTTAAATCCAAGAGCTGAGTTTCTGAAGTATCGGTACTAAAATGTGTTGGAACTACTGGGTTTTCTAGCCCTAGCTTTGGTGATGGATAAACCACAAACGATAAAACATCAAACATTTGCTGCTTTTTGGATTCACTTACACATCTTGAATAGCTTTTTATCGAAGTTTCTGACTTATGCCCACTTACAGACATGATATGTCTAGCTTCTATCCCACGCTGATCCAAACTAGTAATACACGTGGCACGTATGCAGTGGTTTGTATACAGAGTTGAGAGTTCAGCTTTCATAGAAATTGTTTTCATAAAATTTCCCAAAGTGTTATGACCTACTGGAGAATTATCATACCAAACAGCATCCGAATCTTTGATATGGCGCTTCGGTCTCTGCCAAAAACTTTCACAATTTGGATTCAGCTTTGCAAGGTATTTCTCCAGGCTAGACACAGGGCACTTCTCATCACCTACATGAACATATTAACATGAAAAAATTGTAAAGCAGTTGAATTCAGGAAGATTATGATCTAAAATTAGTTAATACTGAAGTTTACATGAATTTTATTTTAAATGATTGTAATTGAAGTATTATTACCTGGTATTTCATATATTCTTGCTGATGATGCATCATAGTCATTAACATCACTTCCTCTGTGATTTTTGGTTTCATACTGAACAATATTTAGAAATATCTCTTTCCTTGGCCAACTGTCCTCAAAACAAAATCAGTTTTCTTCATAATTCTAAAATTTTCCCTTCCTCTTCTACATGTGTAGAACATCACATCAAGAAAAACTTTATACTGCAACCCCTGCGGACTCTTTCCGGTTAGGACGCCGCTGCTATACAATGTTGCCATGTCAGCATCGCTGATAACTTCCTTGTGCTGAGTGGTTCCCTTTCCAGTTCGTTTGATGTTTGTCAAAACTGCCTTGAACATTTCGTTTGATAGACGAAAATCTGGGTCATTAATAATGTCATAGTTAATTTTTTGGAAAAATCTCTGCAAACCAAACCTGATGCTGATCATGGAAGATCTACTATACAATTCACCATCTTTTCTTCTGAGTTCAGCGTAAAAGTTGATCAGAATTTCAGCAATTTCACCTTTTGTTTTTTGCAGTACGTTGTCCACTATCAGTCCCTTTTCAGTGCAGTATGTAATGAAAATTCGTTTCGCTGAATCTATACATTGTTTTGTGTTAGAACTATCGCGGTTCTCTAGGATCGCTTGTAGTTCCTCACTACTCAAAGTTGCAAATCTTGATTCACCAGCCATCGTTTTCGTAAACAGACGACAAATCACACATGGGAAATGACGTAGTACACAATGTTATAGTCTATATCTTATTTCTAACGAATAACGTAAAGTTAATGAGTTATAGACTTTATCTAAAAATAGTAAAGTAAACATGGTAAACGTGAAGAAATAACGAAGCGGTAATATGTTCCGCCATTTTTTTTAATGCACAGGTCAGGTTCTGCGGTCAATAATATTAATGACCGGTCAATACCTCATACTCCTGCAACAATCAAGTCATAAATGGTCATGTGACACAAGAATGGGTCATAAGCTAATTTTTATTGTTTCCTCATCAACCAATCAGATTCTTTCATTCTAATTGGAGGTATAATAATAAATTGTATTTGCTGACAAGGTCATTGTATAGACCACAAAACTTACGAAATGATGACTTTAAACGAGACTTGTTGATATTATTGTTTCATCAACTTGTTTGTCAATAACTTAACTCGTTTTAGAAAATGTTCCTACTTAGAGCATGCTCTTTCTTATCGAATCAATTGAGTTATAACCCCCCCCCCCCCCCCGTATGCTAGTGATGAAGGTATATTGCTGCATAAGTAAGGGAAGTTGACGATTGAAAGTTAAAGTCATCATGTTTATCATATAGCTTGGCTGTTAGACTAAATAACGTCTTTTTCAAGTAAGATATCCTAATATGAAACAGATGTGTCAGAGTCCGTGGTATATATCTTTTATCTCAAGCTCACCGCGATATATCATATCGACAAAGGAATAGAAATAAACATGGTTTATTTAAATATTTAAATGTCGAGTTGAAAGCCGTAGCAAGTGTTTTCTTCACGTATAAGATTTCGAACGAATTCCGCTTCATATGAGTATAAAAATAAGTCTGCTAATTGCGGGCCGCAGTGTATACTATAAACATACAAATGGGAAATCTGAAAGATTGTTGGAAGACCTATTCTCAAAAACAATTGCAAAAAACAAAAAAAAAAAAAACATAAAGATATTGTCAACCATGAAACTGAAGCATCTTTTTGATAGCAACTTCAGACTTGTGTGTGCACTCAGAATGTTTTTAATTCTTTCTGAGCTCCATGCATTGATCAGATTGTATTTAGTATGAAAGTAATGACCCGACAATACATCCCAGCGTGTTGAAAATGGCTCAATTTGAAAACAAGATCATTAATGAAACATATTGAGATAAAGAACAGTATTCAAGATCAAACGTTCATAAAACAATATAAAATCAACTCAATCTGGATAATTTACGGCAAGATGACTTTACACGAGATTGTTGAAATCATTGTAGCATCAATTTATTTGTCAGTACCTCGCCTCCGTTTAAAAATTGATCTGGCTTGGAGCATGTTCTTACGCATCAAATCAGTCGAGGGAAACAAATATCATAAATTATGTAGGTGACAAAGGAATATCTTTACAAAACTAAGTTGACAGAGGTAAAAATTTCATGCACTTCAATTACCCTTTAGTTGGCTGTTATCGTCTGTAGTTAGTAACTGAGAGATATATACAATGTAGCAGACAAAGTTCTAGTATCGGCATCAGACCGTCTTTAAAATAATGTTTCTTTGCCCTCTCCCGACTCATGGTAAAAATATTGGGTCGGAGGATTTTTTTCACAAAGAAGATTACATTAATTTAGTAGGAAAAATTAAACCATATTTTCCCATATAAACCCTCTAGCTCTTCTATTGTGACTTGTCATTAGTAATGTACTGATCTCCAAACTCTAATTTGTCTTCTGTATTTTAAAAGTTTTATTAGTAAGATAAAATGTTATCCTGAAATTATAATTCAAACAAACATTAAATGTTGCCGAATCAGTTATTGAAAAATTCAAGAGACCATTATCCTCAACAACGCAGAATTTTGATTTATTGACTGTTTACTTTAAACAGATCATCAAAGGCTTCACACGGGGCCAGAAACATATAACCAAGTTTTATTTAATTTTTATGCTTTTATGCTATTTGTTTAGCCTGTCGTGAAGGGAAATGGTCTCCTTGGAGATTGTTGTATGTTTACAAATAAACACCAACACATACATGTATATATTATACAGTCACATAATAATCGTAGTCTCCTGAGAAAAATTGTCTTTCAAAAACTAATTCTTATAAACTATAATGCTAGCTTCAGCAAAACCAAAAAAGTTTTCCTTGATATCTTAAGCATTTTTTCAACGACTCCGATATCTTACATTTCAAAGTATTGGACATAAATTGAAATGTAAAGATAACGTCAAACGTTTCTGTTTATCATCATTTATGTAATCTGAATCTTTTCTATATTTCAAGGAAATAAAATATAACAGGCTGAACAGAGAATAAACATATACATGTATTCTCCAGAAATAGTTTTCAGGGAAGAAATTATCTTAAAGTTTCAATTAATTTAAGATGAAATTTATAATATTGATCGAGACTGCAGTGAACTTATCTTTCCTCTGTGAAATTTCATACCAAATGTTATGTTACCACTTGATTTAATAAGGCTCCATTCTTGACCACAGGGAAACTACTGACGAAGACATATTTTACGATCCAGTTTAGTTTGTACAATGACACAACGCTAGCCCCGCCTTCACACAAACAATGTGAGGATTTAGAGAGCCCTGTCCGGAGATAAGAGATCTGTCCGTAACGACTCCTCCCTTACTTCTGATAAGTAAAGGGGATAAAGAGAAATGAAAACCTTTTGACCTTGCTGTGGAACATATACAAATACGAGTGTCTATGTTCGATATAGAAATTCTATGTGTCTGAATCATTAGCCAGATTTAGATAACAAACTCGGCAAATTGAAAGCGATAAACAATTTGAAAATTTCAAGGTTACCAGAAGTGATGTGTTTCATATTACATGTTATCTTTTGAAAGAAACAATTGGTTAAACTTTTAAGTTGAAGTCATAACTTTTAAATTTTATGGGTTTAATTTAAACATGTTAAAGTTATAACGTTTAAACAAGAGGCCCATGAACCATATCACTCACCTGAGCTCTTTGGCTGGAGAAAAGCAGAAAATAAGTTCAATATTGAGAATTAAGTTGAAATATTATACTGCATGTTGTCCCGTCACCGGGAAGAGGGTTAAAATCTAATTTGAAACTTCAATACATGTACCTGCATGAGGATGCTTGAAATTGCATTATGAAATAACATGACTTATAACGACATTACCATTATTTAGGAGATTTTTAATTTTTTCAATTCAATTCTTTATTTACTCAAAACCAGATCACTGCAAGAGGTACATATACAAACAAAATTTACAGTCAAGTGTTCCCGGGAAATTTTTTTAAAACTATTTTCTTTATACTTATGTAATATAATACCTTTTGATTGCAAATTGGCTTCGGCTGTCGTTCCCTTGAATTGGAATATGCTTTGAACAAACTAGAATGTAAACTACCTGATAATGTTTCTTTACACAAATAATCACCCACAGGATAAAAAGCCAGATTTCTCAAATTCAGAAACCCGAGGAAAACATATGGGAATCATATATGCCATCAGTAGTTTCCATATAGTTTTCATTCTATGGAAACCATATAGGGGTTTCCACATAGATTCTCGACATGGAAACAATCAACCTGTGGTTTCCTGTTAGTTTCCCAAGATAGGAAACCGTGGAAACATGCCTCAATAGTTTCCATGTAGATTCCCGACATGGAAACAATCAACCTGTGGTTTCCCGTAAGTTTCCCAAGATAGGAAACCGTGGAAACATGCCTTTGTGCTTTCTCTGCTGATTCTCGACATGGCAGCATTCAATCTGCAGTTTCCCGCAATGTATCCCAAATAGGGAAACTCTGAAATTATGCGTCATACTAATTTCAACCCACTTTTTATTTTAACTTAAAAAATCACATATATATGCTGAGGTTAACACCTTTTTTCCCGATGATAGACATTTTGCAAACGGGTATCAAATTTAAAGAATCTACTTTAATTCCCCTTTAATATAACGTTAGCGAATTTCTGTTTGATAAAAGTTTGAAAAAAGTGAATATTCTCTGACCGAAAACACAAATTAATTTTAAATTTGATTAGGTAAAACTCACATAGATTTTTTTTTTCTTTTTTTGCTTGTCACTTTTTTTTCTTGGCAACCCCCCCCCCCCTCCTCACATCTGAAACCGTTGCCACGGGCCTGTGTAATCTTTAGTTCAAATAACAGTTTTATTATGAATTTTTAATTAAAAAACACAAATCATCACCTGAATTTAAAATGAGTTTTCAGAGACTGTGTATATATGTACATGCTCGACCACAGCCAATTGTTCCCCTTAAGTATAGAAAGCCCTCTCAAATCACATAGAATATACAAAAAATACACAGTGACAGGTGTCCTCACGTGCCACAGGTGGAGACACGTGCCGCGAAGACACCTGTCACTGTGTATTTTTTGTATATTCTATGATTTGAACATATTTTATTGCACAAAATATATACAATGGGATTGGGCACAAGTTCTAAAAACTTAAATCGCCCTCTCCCTACATGATATATTATAACAGGATGAATTAGAAGTGTTCAACAGTTTGTACAAAATAAATAACAAGTAAATTAATTAAACTCTCATTGTGGACATATATAGACTGCTACATTATTGTTTATACAAATAGTTTTAAAAAAATAAACTGTACAATCAGTTAAATCTACCAGAATGCTGAATATAAGAATGTACAATAGAAAATAGATACTCATTTTCAGCAATACTGAGTGATGTATCCCCCCAGAGTAAAGTCTGAATGTCAACAATATGGACTTTATTAAATCTCAAAAACTTATCTAAAAACTCTTTCCTAGCCTCGTTGTAGTTAGGGCACGAGAAAAAATAATGATGTGTATTTTCTACCTTACCGCAGGAACATAATGGACTAGATATTATATTACATCTATAAAGATCAGCGTTTAGCACGCAATTGTGCCGAAGCCGTGTATGCAGTATATTGTTGCGTCTATTACCAAAATTAAAATATGGCGGAGCTTCTGTTATTTTTTGTTTAATTTTACTTTTGAAAACAGACAAAAAGCTCGAAAGTCTGGTATTTAGCGGTAAGGAATTCCACTCATTTATTACAGTTGGTACAAATGATGATTTGTAGGTTTGCAATTTACATACAGGTATACTATAATTTTGTGAGTTTCTTGTTGTATATGCAGAAGCATTACATCGCATATCAGGTATAATCTCAGATAGGTAATCTTGTACTAAATGATTGTGAATTTTGTACATGGTATTTAATCTTTGGATCTTGCGTCTGTCGCTGAGTGGTTCCCAGCCTGTTTCAAAATACAAAGAGTCTCTAGAGGCAATCATAGTTAGTCCAGTAACAATCCGAGCTGCGTGTAGTTGCAATTTCTCTAATTTTTCAGAATCGATGGATAGACAACCACCCCATACAACTGAAGCGTACTCAAGTTGGGGACGGATAAATGAAGCATACAGAAGTGAAAGGCTTTTTCGATTTATTTTAAACTTAAGTTTTTTCAAAAGACCTATTTTTTTGTATGCATTAGACAGCAAGATTTCAATGTGTGATGACCAACTTAAGTTGTATGAAAACGTTACCCCTAGATGCTTATGAGTTTGAACATATTCTAATTGGCTATCCTGGAAAAGGAGTTTTGGAAATTCTTTGTTTTTTCTTGTGTTAAAAAATACAACCTTAGTTTTAGAGGGATTAAATTTTAGCAACCATTTTTTAGACCACTCTTCAAGAGATAAAAGATCATTATTCAGATGACCTTCTATAGATTTGACACATTTAGATGCATACTGCAAACTGTTATCATCAGAAAAAAGTCTACAAAAGCTTGACATCTTGTCAGCTACATCGTTCACATAAATTAAAAATAACAATGGACCTAATACAGAGCCTTGTGGAACACCTGCATAAAGGGATTCAGTAGGGGATACCAGGTTTTTGTATATCACTCTTTGCGTTCTATTCTCTAAATAGCTTTTTAACCAACTATACATATCTTTCTTTACACCATACATTTTTAATTTACATAAGAGTCCTTTGTGCCAAACACGGTCAAAGGCCTTAGATAAGTCACAAAAAATCATACAGCAGGATTTGCCTTCATCAATGTTTCTAACAATGTTATCATATGTTTCTAACAACTGATATACAGTAGAGTGACCAGGTAAGAAACCGGCCTGGTATTTATAAAAAATATTGTTAGAGTGAAAATAGTTGTACAAGTGTTTAAATACAATACGTTCCATCACTTTACTGACACAGCTTAACAATGAAACAGGTCTATAGTTAGATAAAACTGCAGGATCATCTTTTTTAAACAAAGGGAATACATTAGCTAATTTCCATTTTTTTGGAAAAACACAGTCTTTCAATGAACGGTTAAATGATAAGCACAGAGGTTTAACAACAGATAATTTTGTTGATTTTAACATTTTATGGCTCATACAGTCTTATTGACAGGTAATATGTAGATAAATTATCAATAATTTCTTGTTCACAAATAAAGATATTGTCAAAAGCACTATTACACTCAATGTTTTCTTTAGGTAATTCAGTCGTTTCATCATCAACACATGTAATTGAAGCAAAAGTGTTGAGTACCTGTATCTTATTTTCATCAGAAAAAGCAAAATTAACATCACCAGATGCAGATGTGTACTGTAAAGGGGGGATGTCTGTGGTTGATTTGCTTTTAAAAGTTTCTCTTAGAAGTTTCCAGTAAAGCTTAGAGTTGTTTTTACTTGAATCAATAAGTTGTAATTCAAGAGTATTTTGATAATTTTCAATAGCATGTTTTTTCATGTTATTAAATTTATTTCTTATATGCTTAAAATTATCCCAGTCACTCTGTTTATCACTTTTTTGTGCTTTTCGTCTCAATCTATGTTTTTCCCGATGGGTTTTCCTTAATAGTGAATCAAACCAAGGTTTGTCTTTAGGTCTTATTAATACTGATTTTTCCGGTACACATTCCCTAACGAGATCTAAATATTTGGTTGAAAAATTTTCGGTAGCTTCGTCAGTTGATTCTGCATTACAAATAAGATTTTCCCAGTCAGCATTTTCTATAAGGTTATTAAGTATATTCTATGTGGTTTGAGAGGGCTTTCTACCTAACGGGAACAATTGGCTGTGGTTGAGCATGTACATATACACAGTCTCCGCAAACTCAGATGATGATTTGTGTTTTTTAATTAAAAATTCATAATAAAACTGTTATTTGAACTAAAGAAAAAAAAAATAATATAACCCACATTAATTTTTAGATGTTCGATGAAAGATAAAACTAAAATAGAATTTAGATTACAATTTTCATTACTAATTAAAAATAAAAATTCCTTAGTAAGTGTTTAAAAATTATACACTTTTCCATAGGTCTAGAATAAATTAAATCTAAATTCTCTTCGTGTATTTTAATCATAATCACTTTAAAGTTTTAAATTAAGTGAGTAGATCAATGAATTTAAATCGGTATTTAATAGTCTTCTTGATGTTTTTTGTGAAATTCGTAATCCTCTAATAAGACATTTATCAAATAATGTTTATAACAACAGATTGATATTTATATACAAATAAAAACGTGGTTTAACTATCAGTAAATAATTAATTTTTTTACTTAAATCTGTACGCAGATACCGGTGTATTAAATTATTCTTAATTTTTTTTTTTTTTTTTTTTTTTTTTTTTTCAGATTAAGAACATTAGGGGAAAAAAATTGTCTCTGTGGATGATAGATTAAAAAATACTTCAGGTTTACTGATGAAGGATGTTAAATAATTTGAAAATTCAGCCGAGAATTTTTAATGATGTGGGAACGTAGCGGGAACGATAACTCTAGAAAGAAAATGGGATTCGTACCCCGCAAGCTCTAGCTGCAGATCTGTAGCGTTATGGTTTTATATATTTGTCTTTGACCATAACGCTACAGATCCCGTAATGCAAAAAAGGTGCAGTTTACGGCGCAATATTTTTTGCGCACTTTTGGGGAGAATTTCTCACCTTTTCAGCATCGGTCAGTTAAAAAACCTTTCACTCCCTAATTCTAGACACATTCTGTAGGCAATATGATTGTGTATTTTATACACTTCCGAACCATTTATAGTTGTCTCTACAGGCAATAAACTCGCTCAAGTGAATGTTATCAATTGATCTCACAAATAATTTTAATCAAGCGAGTTTATCACTTGTAGAGACGACTATAAAGGGTTGGGAGATGGATAAAATATACAGACTTGTTAAATATTGTGCCTAGAATTAGGGAGTGAAAGGTAGTTAATTGACCAATGCTGGAAGTGGAGAAATTCTCCCCAAAAGTGCGCAAAAAATATCACGCCGTAAATTGCACCTTTTTTGCATTACGGGATCTGTAGCGTTATGGTCAAAGGCAAATATATAAAACCATAACGCTACAGATCTGCAGCTAGAGCTTGCGGGGTACGAATCCCATTTTCTTTCTAGAGTTATCGTTCCCGCATTGTGAGTGGTGTATATTAATTGCTGCAATTGTTGAGTGGCATGAAGAATGTTGTTATTTTGAATTGCATTTCAGATGGTACAACTACATATACATTTTTTATTTTAAACATGTCAAACCTTCTAATATTTTGTGGCTGGCAACATTAATAAAAAGTGAAAAATTACAATTCTAAATTTTTCCTATTCTCACATATATGGTAAAGTAGTAGTTACAAAATGTTTTGACCATTCAATAAGAGTGAGAAATTTTTTTTTTCTGATTCCGCTAAGAATATAGTCTCTGCGAGATGTCAAACTTGGTGTACCATTATTAAACGTGTACATTTACGCGAAAGATAGAGAAATATATTTTAAATTCCGTACGTCTGAGCATGTCAGACATACAAAGGCAAATACACTTTGAATATTTAATTTAGTCAGAGAATACTGCGATAATCCCTTAATAGAAAACATTATAATTATGATGCTTTGTGTGAGTTTCATAGAGATGAAACTGAAAATAACTTACATTAATTATATAAGCTGGAGTCCACTGGAGCATAACAAACTCGGAGAAGAACAAACAGAGATCTCTATAAAGATTTTTCAGAGGTGGGATCAGGTGCCATGGAGGAGCACGCATCCCCTATCAAGCGCTCACATCCTTGATGTCGAAAAATAAAGGTATAATCCGTAGACAATTTAGTGTTTGAATAATAACCCAACAATTAGTATAAGAAGCTAATCAACATTCCACTTAATAATAGGTTGTATTTGCTGACAACGTCATTGTAAAATAGAACTTGCGAAATGATGACTTTAAAAAATGATGAAAGAGGAATATCAGCTGTCTTAGATTCTTTATGAGTTCCATTTTTAATTAAAAAATCAGTTGTCTTTTAATATCATTAAATTCTCATATCATATCTATAACATATTTAGGGATTTGACTCTTGATTTACAAGAATCTAGTATCTTTTATTCTATATTAGAAACACACTAATAGTATTTCACATAATCATATATACTGAGCTGCCCAGTGGTTTTTGAATAAGTAAATCCTCAAAAGTGAAAGAATGCCAAATTCAACGAAAGTAAAGCGGTCATCTTTTTTATTAAACTGAACCCAACGATCGTCGAATCTCTGTAACCTTAATTTAGTACATGTGTATTTATTATAAGTAGCTTTCTTATTTATGTACGTCACTAAATCGACAAAAGAACTTAGAATAAACTAAATATGTAATCGCAGGGCACTGGTGCAATACTAACAAGTGTCAATTGTAAAACCATATATGCAATGATAAAAATATGCTAAAGGTTGGATTTTCTGTCTCCATTTATGAAAGGCGTTACTTCATGGTCATACCCCCCCCCCCCAAAAAAAAAGTCAGAGTTACCGACTAATGTACCCCTTCAGTAGTATCGCGAAATTTGAATTCATAAATTTAAACGTTTGTGCCAGTGATGAACATTTGAGATACTAGTATACTAATTGAACTACATGTATCAGTGTAGAAGTTGACACCGTTGTCTGTCTAGTTGCAATTGTTAATCAAGAAGGAGGGACCAACACGGGGGATGCAGAGGGTCATTCTAGAGTAGCCTACAAAAGACCCCCCCCCCGAAATTTGGTAAAACAGCATATTATATTTGATGAAGGACCAATCTGATTTTCTTCACGTCAAACATAACATCTGTTCTGTTGTATGGAAGATGAACAAAGGAAATGAAATCTTCCTCCATACAGAATTGAGAATGATTGTGAGGATATTTTAGCCATTGAAAATCTGAAAATAAAGAGTAGGAAAAGTAGAAAACTTTGAAAAGATCAGTAAAATTTAAAAAAAAAAAAGCCATCGATAGGATAATTAACTGCTAAGAATAAGAACAGATGGCCATTCCAGGATAGCATTAATGTGGACATCGGAGGGACAGGGGCGACATGGAATAACAAAGAAAACATGATAGAAAACACGTAGAAGAACCCGACAAAGAGAAAGGAAACAACTGGACTTAGGCTATCATCAAAGCAAAGATAACTTCCATTATGGTGGAAAAGAATCATTCAGACCTTGTCATGTTCTAAATTTTGTATTTACTCCCACCCGGTAAATTCAAAATTTAGAACATGACAACTTTCTGATTGAATGCTGTATATATTTGTATCATTGAAATGAAATATGCTATAAAATTGAATTTTTTGATTTAAATATTTCAGGTTCTTTTGAAAATTTTCCAAAAAGCTAACGTGTGACGTACCGCCCTTAACAGGTTTTTAAAGCGTCCTTGAGACAAGGATTTAAACGGAACATAAGCCCTCATCAGGTGAACCGATTATTGACTCGATGCACCTTAAAGAAATGTTACCCATTGATCGACTGAATTATGATTTTAAGGATTGAGGGGATTATAATAAAATACCAGTACATTAACCTGACTTTTGGCTGTTTTGTGTGTTAAGTCAGCAAAGGACACCTGCACTGATTTCAGTTTTACTTTCCATTTAACAGTTTAAAGATGCAAAAGTGTTAGAACATAGCGGGAAGTTAAAAAAAAATATTAAAATCCATACAAAGAACTATCAGTAGCAAAAAAATAAATAAAACAAGAGTAAGAATTGCAAAAGCACATAGACAGTTTTAGATGCCATTTTATTGAATATTTGTGGTCTTGTTGTTCAAATTCTTGTTAGGGATCCGGAGGCAGTTCGATTTCTGGAGGAGTCTAGAAAGCAAAATCCTTGCCAAAAAAAAAAAAAAAAAAAAAAAAAATCGAAAGGTTTATGTGAGGAAGGAACCAGGATCAGGAATCCACTACATTAAATTTCTTCATGACAGCGTCCAAACCCTCACGCTCTGAAGTTTTTAGGATAAATAGAAATTAAAGTTAATGTTTTGTCACACCAACAATATTCGCCAGATCTTTCACCCTTTGACTTGTTTCATTTTCCAAACTTTTAAACAAAACACCTTTCAGAAAAAAGAAACAAGTCTAGGAAATCATAGGTTCTGTAATATTCTAGTATATGAATGGCCAAACTCAAAAATCTGATCTAAAGACAACCAGGAATTTGATAAAAATGTTACGGACATGTGTTTTAAAAGGGAAATCATTAAGACTTAATCAAGAAAAGCGTTGTTGTTTTTTTTGTTGTTGTTGTTTCTTTCCGAGGACATAGTTTATTGAACAGCCCGTACATATGCATCGTCGCAAACCACGGCCAAAATGTACGATCCTCTCCCATTCTGGAGGAGAGAGCTATATGCGGACTCCGGACCGTGGCTTGAGACGATGGTACATATGGCTAATTAAGAATCATTCATAGATTTATGTACAGGTATCAGAAGCACCCTATGGGGTGAAGAATGCTTTCAAACTTAAACTAAAAGTTCCATTACTTAACTAAAAGAATTGAATAATTTAGTCTAGCTCTATTGAAGCACTTGTTCATTATGTGAATTGTAATCCTTTAAATTGCTGCTAAATACAGAGTGCTTTCACACTAAGGAAGCAATGACCGATATTTTTGAATGCCCATTGTCCTGTCATTGGATAGTTCTTGCTGTTTTATTTTCGATAAATGTCATTATTTGTAAAACATTAAAGAATATAATGGGAGATTTAAGCCTAAAAAATAATTCAGGGTTTGTCCCAGTCATAGATTATCGCAGGGTAATCGAAAAACATTAATCTAATATATAAAGATAGAAATATCATTACTAAATATAAAGCATCTACAGATATCTCGGCGAAATGGGTGAGAGGATTTTTTTTCTCTTAGAAATAAGGCAGAAATATGAATTACTAGGAGTAAAATAGGATATTATTTTGTGAGATCAAGCTAGAAATTCTCAGATTCACAAGTGAAAAGGAAAACTAGGAAATAAATTGTTGATATTGTTCTCGTTTGTCCTCTTGAGCTAGGATTTTACGACAAAATGGGTAGAAATTTTAATGTACTTTTAGGGAACTATATTATTACGAATGCGGATAAGTGTCATTTCAATTTTGAAAAAAAACAAAAAAAAAAAACGCATAAAATCTTTTGAACATTTTTTTGTTTCGTTTGAGTGATGTAGAAAATATATGTACGAATTTTTAAATCAATTGTAATATCTATAAATTCATTTGTACTGAAAAGAAATTCGTTCGTACGATTTAGAAAATCATTGGAACGATTCGGAAATTCGTTTTTACGATTTTATGAATTTTAAAATTCGTTTGTCCAATAAAAAAAATCGTTTAAACGATATAGAAACTCGATTGTACAATTAAGAATTTTTTTCAACGATTTGGAAAATTCGTTTGTTAGACTTACCAAATAGTTTGTACGACATAGAAATTAATTTGCACGACTTAAAAATTCGTTTTACAATTAAAAAAATCATTTGAAGGAATATTAATTCGTTTGTCCGATTTAAAAATTGGTTTGTTCGATTCGTTAAAATCGTTTGTACATTTTTTAATATCATCTATTTTTAATTAAGAAAATCGTTTGTAAAATATACATCTAAAAAACGTCTTTGCAGCTCTACATTGGCAACTAGTGGTGGCTTACAGTTCTCAAACGACTTTTTGAAACAATTAATATTAACACGTACAGAACACATTTTATTCAATTATAATTATTTCCATAATAAATTATAAGGATATTTCACTCATCAGTATCCATGAGATATATCCCATGTCTAAAGATATATGGGAGAAAAACGCTCATTGTCAATTTCCGTGGGGTGAAAAATATGGAGATAACAAACAGTATTCAAGCTAAAAAATCCGTAAAACAAAACAAAATAGGAGCAGACCTAACACGGACCTTCAAAACTTCAGAGGTGTTATCAAATACCATGGAGGAGTGAGCATCCCCTGTCAACCGGTCACATCCGCCGTGAGCTCCTTGTCATGATTGGGAAATAACGGAAAAATCTGTCGTCAATTTACCTTATTCGAACAAACGTGTGGGAGAAAAAAAATCTTATAAAAAAAATATTCGATCTGACACTATTTATCCTATGGGAGAAAGTTGGGATAGTTGTTAGGACAAAAAATCCCACCATTCATGGGATTCTGACTTTTAGGATTTCATATTAGAAAACGAGATTTATGTGAGTTAAACACAAGACCATAGAAAATACCAGTGTTCGTCATTTTCATTGTTGTGTTTATCTCGTCATATTGTTGATGGATAAAATAGAAATTTATTTATACTAGGTGGCCTAAAAGGAGGGGTGTTTCCTCTTCTGTTACCTCTGATCTTCGCAGTCACTGTTTTAGGTGAGTACAGTTCAATGTTAAAGAATGGAGAGATCAACAAAATATGCATGGTTTTCTCGTAAGTATAATAACATTTTTCAGGTTTATTCAGGTCTCATCATTTCAGTTCATCTGTATATATAACAATGCATAATAAATCAGGTAAATACATTCTGAAATGTTACAGGCAGATAAGTTCTGAAAGTTAAAGTAAATGGTAAATTTTTATCAGACTTATTTAACAACACAATGTTAAAAAGTAAAATTATGCATACTTCCTGCATGTTTCAAGGTTTCATAAAGTATATATATATTTTATTTCTTTTGATATTTTCTACCTATTCACCTGATCAGGAGCCCCAGATAACAGAGGAACCGAGTTTATCATTGGTTTCATGGAAAACAATGGGGTCTCTATTGATGTGGAGCTCTTTGTCACCACCTCCCGCACCACTACCGTCAGTGTAACAGTGGACTCCCCCAAATGTACCAACCCCAGCATCTCTGAGTCCTTCACCGTGACTGCAGGACAGGTTAAACAACTGTTCTTCAATCCCAACATCAGGTACAGTGCAAAACACATGTATACTATAATTATGAAGATTAATTCCAATGAGTTAAAATACAATCTCCAAGATTTGAGAATATCCAGAAAAAGGTTACTTTATGCCTTGTTAATTGTCATTTTTTTTTAAAGAATTATTTTCGATTTCAGAATGGCCGGATCCACAAAGTCCAGTAAAGGCGTCCGGATCAAGGCCTCGGACGAAGTAGTTATATACGGGGTCAACAAGGAGCGCTACTCTTGCGACGGCTTCGTCGGTCTACCAATAGATGTACTGTCTGACGAGTACTACCTGGTCACGTGGTACCCTCCTGTTTACCAGTGTGAATTGTTGATAGTGGGTGTTGAGGACTCTACTTCCGTCAGTATAACAGTTAGTCAACACATTGGGAGTACCTACATTAACTATGGTGGAAGTAGATACTACAAAGGAAATGTGGTGTCTGAAACACTCAACAAATACGACACGTGGCAGCTGACCAGCAGTGGCGATCTCACCGGAAGTTACGTAAAATCAAACAAACTCGTGTCCGTCTTCTCCGGAAACAAAAAGACCAGGATTGGTTCGGGTGGATCTTCTGATCACGTGGTTGAACAGATGTTTCCCGTCAACACTTGGGGGAAAACCTTCGCTACAGTTCCCATTCCCAAGCGAACCGTTGGAGATTATTTCAAGTTTATAGCTAGCGAAAGCAACACTAGAGTAACGATCTCTGGTGGATACAGCTCAACATTCACGATAAGTAATGCCGGAAACATGGTCCAGAAGCTGATTTCTTCCACGGCTTATTGTAAAATTGTTGCAGACAAACCCATCATGGTTGTCCAGTTCGTCCAATCTCAGCGGAGCTCCTCGGAAAAGTCCGATCCCGCCATGTTGATTATCCCCCCTGTTGAACAATATGGTGCAGATTACACGTTCAGTACGCCTAAATACTCGCTAGGATCCTACAACAACTACTTCATGTTTATAGTTGAAGAGAGCAAAGCATCCGGACTAAGAATCGACGGACAGACTTTTCCATCGAACACAAACTACAACAAAATCTCTGGAACCGACCTGGTGGGTGGCTATATCTCTGTCTCCGAGGGAACCCACACGGTCCGACACACCTCACCTATCGCCATCTTTGGTGGTTTCCTGTATGGGCAGGCTAATTATGAAACGTATGGATTCACAACTGGTATGCGAATGGCCAAAGTCAACTCAGTAAGTTTATCAAACGAAGTCTCTTAATCAGTTTCTTTAAATTCAATACTAGTGTTGGTCTTTTAGATGCAATACTGATGAATTTTCAACTGCTTTTATATTATAATCAGCTTATATTAAAACAACATCCCTAATAAGGAATGTGTAGAAAGTAAAATATATGAGGTAAATTATAGATGGTGATGATGAAACGTATTGACACCATTGATAACAAAGTGATTTTTTTTTGGTTATAATTAGGTTTGTATTCCTACTGCTACTGTGACAGGGGACGGTATTGACAATGATTGTGACGGATTGATTGATGAGGAACTGTGTACACCGGAAAACAATAACGCAGGTGTCCGGAAATGTTACAATGCATGTCAAAGGAACATGTCGCTTCTGATTACTCGAAAAAGCAAAGAAGTGTATAAATGATTTATATATCTTTTTTTGTTGTTTTCGCTCTAATATTTTACATCCTGCTCATTTTATATTTTCATTGAATGTATCACTATGCAAAAGCAGTGAAACGCTGATTGATAACAACATTTTTATATGATAATGTTCTAATGATAACAATAAAACTGTATTATTGTCAGATGATGACGGGGATGGACAGGTAAACGAAGACTGTGCCAAACCACCGCCCAGTAAGTCAACCACTCTCATCTCTTTCGTATTAAAAGGAACATGACTCATCCCTTCATTTTCTTTCATTTTATTTTGATGGTCAAAGGGCTAGTTTGTCTTCCTTATCGGTTTCTATAACAGATGTTCTCCTTTTTAGTTGACGGTAACTGGGCAAGTTGGACTTCATACGGCGCATGCTCAGTGACGTGTCAACCTACGTCGGGCTCTGTTTCTGGAACTCAAACTCGAACCCGAACTTGTTCCAACCCAGCCCCTGCGTATGATGGAAAACAGTGTTCGGGGTCCGGAAGTCAGACTGTATCTTGTACTCCAACTACACCCTGCAGAGGTGCGACCTTTGAGTCTGAAGATCTATCCAATTTAAGCTACTCATAGTCTAAACATATAATATCGAGAAATGCTTGATAAAGAATTAAAATTGAAATTCATAGGAGTTAAGGCATGCAAATGCTTTTTTTCTCAAATAAATAAATGATTAAAACTTTCACACGTTTTTCAATTAAAAAATATAGTGGATGGTAACTGCATGGGGATCCTGGGGGTCATACGGCGCATGTTCTGTGACCTGTGGAAGTGGCACAAAATCCAGATCTAGATCCTGTAACAACCCTGCTCCAGCAGGAGGTGGAAACGACTGCGCAGGAAGTTCTACGTCATCAGCCACGTGTACACTGAGTGCCTGTCCAAGTAGGCATCATATAGCTTGGTGGTCCTTTTTTCATTTCTCTCTTCATTTTTTAGTATTCATTTAATAGTGCTTCAGCATTTCATTAGATGAAAGAGAATGCTCTTTAGTTGATATAACGATATTCACGATGTATTGTCGTTTGTTTTACTATGAAAGCTATCCCATCTTATATCTTTCAAATGAATTTAAAAGTAGTTAAACGTTTTATCGTTTTATTTTTTTTTCAATGACAGCCAACGACGTTGCGAAACAAATGGCCAATTTAAATAATAGCTACGTGTATGTCCCCATGATGACTTACTAAGCATTGGAATGTTACGTTTTTCGGATTATCAGAAAAGTTCCTGAAAGGAATAATAAATTTTATTTAATTGTTCCCCAATTTTCTATGATCTAAGCATAAATATTAATGAAAGGTGTGTAATAATCTCCTCAGTTGATGGGAATTGGGGATCGTGGGGATCCTATGGAAGTTGTTCTGTTTCTTGTGGTGGGGGAACACAAAGCCGGAGCCGCTCCTGTTCTAACCCCGCCCCTCAACATGGCGGGCAATCTTGTTCTGGGTCTTCCAGTTCTTCTCAAAGCTGTAACACGCATAACTGTCCGAGTAAGAGATTGAGATTTTTTATTGTATTAATTTTACTGGATGTTCAAAATAAGTAAGTTAATTAATTATGTAAAATTATTGACTAAAATATATATTTTAAGGTTTTTATTCTTTATTAGTAACTATTTAATGTTGCGTTGTGCATTAAAATAGTTGATGGAAATTGGGCATCATGGGGATCTTATGGGTCATGTTCTTTGACCTGTGGCGGCGGTGTCCAATCACGAAGCAGAACGTGTACCAACCCCGCACCTCAGTACCTAGGACAGGACTGTGCTGGATCTAGTAGCTCATCCCAAAACTGCAACACACATAATTGTCCAAGTACGTACTACAATGTAAATGGAAGTGTATTAAGCATACAGTTTTTAGCTAGTTGCTTTTTTCCAATAAATAATTCGTTCCTACCATTTAATGACATTTTCAGAAGTTAAATATTTTACGTTATCAAGATTTGTAATAAAAAATACACAAAAATTAATCTAGTTCATTAAGACGTGATATTTTTCTCAACAGTTGACGGATTCTGGGCCGGTTGGGGATCCTGGGCTTCGTGTACAGAGACGTGTGGAGGCGGAGTCCAATCCCGAACCCGATCTTGTAGTAACCCCACTCCACAATATGGCGGAGCTTATTGTACTGGGTTCTCCTCCAACACTCAAACATGTAACACACACAACTGTCCAAGTAAGAGATGCCATTAAATTTTATTTCTTAGGTACAGATAAAAAAAAAATTTTTGAGATACAATTCATTTGCCTTTGATTTTATTAAATCCATTTTCTTAAATCCAATATCTTAATGTCATTAATTTGATCAAATAAACCAGAGTAATATTTTTCATAGTAAATGGAGCTTGGGCATCGTGGGGTTCCTGGGGTACATGTACTGTGACTTGTGGGGGAGGTACACAGATACGTTCACGAAGCTGTTCTAACCCCGCCCCTCAATATGGCGGTCTGTCCTGTCCCAGTTCTTCCTCGTCCAGTCAGTCCTGTAACACACAGAACTGTCCCAGTAAGTTAACTACCGTAACAATAACATTCATGTACTTCTATTTGCTAATTTATTGTTTGAAAGGATTTGTTTCCTTCATGTTCTTTTGAATGCCTATGAGCAATTGCATCTTGATTATCTGTATAAAAGATATATAGAGAACAATTAACACAAATCATGTCAATTTTATTGCTTTTTTGACAATTAGTTGATGGCGGTTTCTCCAATTGGGGATCCTGGGGCACCTGCACCGTAACTTGTGGCGGAGGAACACAGGTGCGCACGCGAAGTTGTTCTAATCCAACTCCACAGTATGGCGGTGCACAGTGTTCAGGGGCGACAAGTCAGAATCAAGACTGTAACACACAAGTTTGTATCAGTAAGTAAATTTCTCTACTAAGGATAAGAAATTTATAAATGGCGTATATTCGTCAAATTAATCACTTCTATGTCAAATCAGCAAATAAAATTTTCTCCACGGTTCTTTGTGAACAGTTGACGGTGCTTGGAGTAACTGGGGCCCTTGGGGAACCTGCTCTGTATCCTGTGGTGGTGGAAAATGGTCACGTGCTCGCACCTGTACCGATCCCAAACCAGAAAACGGCGGTAAAGAATGTTCCGGTGGTTCAAGCGATTTGGATGATTGCAACGCCCAAGCCTGCCCCACCTTCGCTGCCGGAGCATATGTACAGGTTCGTAAGACTTAAACTAATACCCATAAAACAATTACTGGAAAATGGAAGTATCTCTGCCCTAAGTGTATTACCCTTATCTCTGTCAATATGGCATTGTTTCTAATTTGTGCAGTGCTAATGGATTGAAATTGACACAAGCCTTTCAAAAGAAAAAGAATTGGAAAAATATATTCAGTGGATGTAAAATTATACCTCAAACTATATGTGATTCTTTTCTTCCTATTCAATGTATTTACTCTAAATGAAAATTTACTCCTTTCTCTTCACAGTTGTGCCCCAGTGGATGGTTTACTTGCCGGTCTGGCGGAATCACGTGCATTGACAGAGCGTTCGTGTGTGACTGTGCACCAGACTGTGACGACATGAGTGACGAAACAACAACTTATGCAGGATGTTCTGACGTCATTCTGGGGCAGTGTGCTGCGCAAAATAGTGCCAGTACGTCAATAAAGACAACAATAATTTATATCTTTTTATTTTTAACAGCAATTTTTTGCGTTTAAAGAGAAAGCTTGTAGGAGATGACTAAGGACAGATGATTCAAACAGATTTATGTCAAAAAATTTAAAAATAACAACTTGGGTCATGTTTAAATGAGTAAAATAAATAAGTTTCACTGTATAATTTTTAATTTTTTAATCAACATTTCACAAAACTGGGATTGGAAGTGAAAAATATTGTATAGAATAATAGGGATGATTTCAGAAGGGCAGAATTTTGAACATCACAGAAGGTTTACAATATCTTTATATTCTAGAAAATTGTTATTTGCATCATTTGCAATGAAATTAGGGCAAAAGTATATACCGATCCAGGCATCATTTTTTGTTTGTATCATCTGTCCGTAAAAGAAAAAAAAAGGACGAAAAAGATTTATAAAGGATTAAAACCAAACTTACTTGATTTATTTGAAATGACCTAAAAGTTACAGAAAAATGAACTTATCAATAATAATTTTTTGTACATGAATGATGCTAATTTTTATCACTTTTAAAAAAAAATTCTGATAATTTATCAATAGATAGTAAATAATATGATAAAAATGCCTAAAGAATAAGACAGTTACAATTTGTTTTTACTGATATCTTTTTAAAATATTTCTTTACAGGTGTCCTCCTGAAGTCGCCTCTAGCCTTTGTGACCCTGCTGTTGGCTTTCATTTTAAATGGACACCATTAACTGATTCTCAGAAATATCTCCAAGAAAATTACGCTGTTTCGTGATTTATTTGTTGCTTCTTTGTTATTTAATAAGATTTTTATTTGTTATTTGTATCATGACTGTATATTTACTTGTAGACAGCCATTTGATTTTAAGACATTAATCTGGATATTTTTTCGAATCAGACAGCATGTATTTTTTTATGCCAGTGACAGACAAAATTTACAAAATAATCAAGGAGAGTGTATTTACTTTTTTTACTACATTAAAACAAGTCCAGCAACCACACTAAGGCCAATAGGGGTAGAGTGTTATTTTATTATTTTTTGAGAACAAATTTACAAGTCTGTTTCCCAAATTTATCCTCCTCCCTCGCCCCCTACAACTTCACAATCAAATGGTCGTCCTCTTTTCTGTCATTTTTTAAGAGGGGTTTTCAACTAGTCAAAATATTTTTATCAAATTTAATTTCTTCATTTATAAGATTTTTAATCTTTTCACAGGAAGGTAGTTTTTATGTTCAAAAATATTAATTTTGATACGTGTATAATACGATATTTAAATTGAATATAACTGGTCATTAAAATGCTCTCTGTCAACTATTTTCAACTTCTGTTTTGAGCTATCAAGAAAATTCATTGAAATAATTTTGGCTAGTCAAAATGTGTATACTTTAAATGCCCCATTAACAAGATTATTCTTACTTTTTAAAACTTGAGAATGTTTATTTTGACCGATTTAAATGAAATATTTATTTTCCCCATAAACAAGTTTGTTTTCTATTCTAAACCAGAGAATGTTTAGAAGAAATATTATGACAAGTATTTTTGGAACAAATGATCCGTTAATCTATTTTGTAGAATTTCATATAACAAAGAAATTAATGTTTCATCTTAAAATACTCCGTGTTAAGTCATGTTACTGACACTTTTCACAAGTAATTATGTTCACCTCTGAAGATTAAACAATAAGTTTACAATTCCACAAGGATTGGTCTCAGAATTGGCTTGCACTTTTTGGGTTAACGTTTTATTAAGGTCGCCAATACCCTGTGACCGAATCACCCAATACTTATAAATAGGATTAAAAATTAAAATCCTGTAATCTTTTCAGATTTCGATTTCACCTGATTAAATAAACATGAACCATATCTAAATAGACCAGGCAATGGTTCTTTTTAACGTAGTTCTTTTTTATTGGACTTTGTCGGTGTTTCATGAATCTTTCAAGTTTATTTTTTCAATTAAACATTTTACGTAAAGATTCCCAATAATTTCTTGGAGAAATTTATCACTGTGTTTTACCTGATTCTTTTCAATTATTATTTTTTTATTAAAGATATGTATGCCGTGTTAAACAGTATTTTTGCGCAGCTGAAACCAAACAAAACTTTCTGAAGTATGATAAGCTATAAAAAAGAAGCATTCTGGCAAATTCAACGAAATATTAATTGGTATTAATAAAGTACTGGTCGGGAAAAACATGATATTCTAATGCATATCTATGAAGGATTGACGTTTATGCTAAATCTGCGCATGTGCGCAGGAAAAGCATCGCGAGAATAATCAGGTCGAGGAAACTATTTTCTGTGACGTCTGTTCAGTGAGGAACCAACATGACTGACAAATCGACCAATCAACTCAATAAGATGCATTTATGGGTACATGTAACTACATTAAATACTACATGTGTTTTTCTAAAAGTCTAGTGTTTTAAATCGCTCTCGGAAAAACGTGATGCATTTTTCCAAGCATTTTACACGATTAATGCATTATGTACATTACTATCTACTAATCCAAGCTCACATTTACATACAAATGACTAACAATGATAAAGATTAGAGGTTTTCCCTCTCCATTGTAAAGGTTCGTTTGTTTACAGTTTCCCCGTGCTGTACTGTCAGTGAAAAGACAATTTCACATGACGATTCCTCGGTACAAAAAGCAACCAACTCTGAGGTGTACTCACGCATTGACAATGTTTACAATGTGTACAACTTTGAAACATACAATATGCTACTCGATACACGTTCGACGATAAATTAGTGCACATGAGAATTAATATAGAAGCAATTAAAACAAGAAACGTGCAACTTAAGTCTTTTTTAATCTTAAAAACTGGAATTATTCTGACAAAGCCTTATGAAAAATAATTACAAATTTAGGGCGGATAATTTACTAAAAATAATAGAGTTCATTTGCCTATATATTGTTTTTAAACTGTGGACTTTTATTTTAATTGAAAAAAAAAGAATTTATTTTTGGGAAATACTGTTTAATACTATTTATTTTATAAAGTCTACGAACGACGATGTTTTAATATGTATTTTTGAAATTTTTCATATTCTTTTTATGACAAGTACCCCTAAAAATAATTGAAAATGTGAAGTCGCAATTTGTAATAACCATTCCAAGTTTCACAGGCTGTACTATATTTAATAAGGAAACATGATATGTGCTTTTAACTGATTAATAAGAGCATGCTAATTTTTCAATTTAAAAAGTTTGAAAATTTTGTGACTTTTCCGTCTTAGGTGGGGCTCAACAGGAGTATACGGAAAAGTAGTTCGTGATGAAATTTATTTGTAAAATTAATTATCCGCGTATGAACATAGTTTTTAAATATTTCGAGTGTTTATATTGTACACTGTTTTATATATTGTACAGAGTTTTATGTAGACAATCGAAAGAATTTATTTAAGTATAAATTAATGTATATGTAAAGTTTATGGTTGACAGGTCGACAGTTGACAGATATTTGATTAAGAATATGCAGGGTTGACGGTTGACAGGTCGACAGTTGACAGAAATCTATAATTCTATCATATTTAATGATAGTATATGTAGGGTTGACGGTCGACAGTTGACAGAAAATTTATTTTAGGATATGTTGGATTGACAGTCGACAGGTCGACAGTTGACAGAAATCCAACTTTACCATATTAATTTTAGTAAATGTAGGGTTGACGGTCGACACCTAGGTCGACAGTTGACAGAAATTTATTTTAGGATATGCAGGGTTGACGGTCGACAGTTGACAGAACTCTAATTTTATTATATTAATTTTAGTATATGTAGGGTTGACGGTCGACAGTTGACAGAAATTTATTTTAGGATATGCAGGGCTGACGGTCGACAGATGATACAAATTTATTTTAGTATAACTGTATATGCAGGGTTGACGGTTTACAGGTCGACAGTTGGCAGAAATCTACTTTTAACATATCAATTTTAGTACATAGTGTAACTGTATATGCAGGGTTGACGGTTGACAGGTCGACAGTTGACAGAATACTCTCGGCCTGTACAAGGCTAACCCTAATATCTAGGATGGGTACAAGGCTAACCCTAATCTCTCGGGTGAGTACAAGGCTAATCCTTATCTCTCGGGTTGATACAAGGTTAACCCTAATCTCTCTGGTGGGTACAAAGCTAACCCTAATCTCTCGGGTGAGTACAAGGCTAACCCTAATCGCTCGGGAGGGTACAAGACTAACCCTTATCTCTCGGGTGTGTACAAGGCTAACCCTAATCTCTTGGGTGAGTACAAGGCTTACCCTTATCTCTCGGGTGGGTACAAGGCTAACCCTAATCTCTCGGGTGGGTACAAGGCTAACCCTTATCTCTCGGGTGAGTACAAGGCTAACCCTAATCTCTCGGATGGGTACAAGGCTAACCCTTCTCTCGGGTGAGTACAAGGCTAACCCTAATCGCTCGGGTGGGTACAAGGCTAACCCTAATGTCTCTGGTTGGTACAAGGCTTACCGTATTTTCTTAATGGGAACAAGGCTAACCCTAATCTCTCGGGTGGGTACAAGGCTAACCCTTATCTCTCGGGTGGGTACAAGGCTAACCCTAATCTCTCTGAAGGGTACAAGGCTTACCCTTATCTCTCGGATGAGTACAAGGCTAACCCTAATCGCAATGGTGAGTACAAGGCTAAGCCTAATCTCTCGTGTGTGTAGAAGGCTAACCCTAATCTCTTGGGTGAGTACAAGGCTTACCCTAATTTATTGTGTGGGTACAAGGCTAACCCTAATTTATTGTCTGGGTACAAGGCTAACACTAATTTATTGTCTGGGTACAAGGCCAACCCTAATCTCTCTGGTGAGTACAAGGCTAACCCTAATTTCTTGTGTGGGTACAAGGCTAACCCTTATTTCTTGTGTGGATACAAGGCTAACCCTTATCTCTCGGGTTGGTACAAGGCTAACCCTAATCTCTCTGGTGGGTACAAGGCTAACCCTTATCTCTCGGATGAGTACAAGGCTAACCCTAATCTCTCGGGTGTGTACAAGGCTAACCCTAATCTCTTGGGTGCGTACAAGGCTAACCGTAATCTCTTGGGTGAGTACAAGGCTTTCCCTAATCTCTCAATGGGTACAAGGCTAACCCTAATCTCTCGGTGGGTACAAAGCTAACCCTAATTTATTGTGTGGGTAAAAAGCTAACCCTAATTTGTTGTGAGGGTACAAGGCTTACCCTAATTTATTGTGTGGGTACAAGGCTAACACTAATTTATTGTGTAGGTACAAGGCCAACCCTTATCTCTCTGGTGAGTACAAGGCTAACCCTAATTTCTTGTGTGGGTACAAGTCTAACCCTTATATCTCGGTGGATACAAGGCTAACCCTAATCGCTCGGGTGGGTACAAGGCTAACCCTAATCTCTCTGGTGGGTACAAGGCTTTCCCTAATCTCTCAATGGGTACAAGGCTAAACCTAAATTCTTGTTTGGGTACAAGGCTACTCTCGGTGGGTACAAGGCTAACCCTAATTTATTGTGTGGGTACAAAGCTAACCCTAATTTATTGTGTGGGTACAAGGCTTACCATAATTTTTTGTGTGGGTACAAGGCTAACCCTAATTTCTTGTGTGGGTACAAGGCCAACCCTAATCTCTCTGTTGAGTACAAGGCTAACCCTAATTTCTTTTGTGGGTACAAGACTAACGCTAATCCCTCTGATGGGTACAAGGCTAACCCTAATCTCGGGTGTGTACAAGGCTAACCCTATTCTTTTGGGTGAATACAAGGCTTACCCTAATCTCTCAATCGGTACAAGGCTAACCTAAATTCTTGTTTGGGTACAATGCTAACCGTATATCTCGGTGAGTACAAGATTAACCCTAATCTCTCTAGTGAGTACAAGGATAACCCTTATCTCTCGGGTGGGTACAAGGCTAACTCTAATCTCTCTGGTGGGTACAAGGCTAACCCTAATCTCTCGGGTGAGTACAAGGCTAACCCTAATATCTCGATGGGTACAAGGCTAACCCTAATCTCTCTATGGGTACTAGGCTAACCCTAATTTCTTGTGTGGGTACAAGGCTAACCCTAATTTATTGTGTGGGTACAAGGCCAACCCTAATCTCAGTTTGTAATAACCATTCCAAGTTTCACAGGCTGTACTATATTTAATAAGGAAACATGATATGTGCTTTTAACTGATTAATAAGAACATGCTAATTTTTCATTTTGAAAATCTTGTGACTTTTCCGTCTTAGGTTTTACCTTAAATGGACTTTTTTGCTCACATACTAATCGTTATTTCTATGATAACTATAGATCAGTATCAATTATAGTACTGTTGTGTTAGCGACGTCGACGATATGTTGTGCCTTTATGGTTAACCATTGTTATAGAGGTTGACAGGGAGTCCTGAGTTTGAAACATTATTAGGATTAGTATTAAACCTCAAATCATTTTGAAAAAAAAATCCGTCGAGCCATCTGCAGGTGATTTTTGATACTCAGAAATTCTCTGTGAATCAAAAGCATCAATATAACACATCATATTGCCATTTAGATTGATGTAGTATTTTTTTTTATTTATACAAAATTTTATTCACATAAGTGAATGCACATGAGAATTAATATAGAAGCAATTAAAACAAGAAACGTGCAACAAAAGTCTTATTTAATCTTAAAAACTGGAATTATTCTGACGAAGCCTTATGAAAAATAATTACAAATTTAGTGCGGATAATCTACTAAAAATAATAGAGTTCATTTGCCTATATATTGTTTTTAAAATGTGGACTTTTATTTTAATTGAATAAAAAAGAATTTATTTTTGAGAAATACTGTTTTATACTATTTAGTTTATAAAGTCTACGAGCGACGATGTTTTAATATGTATTTTTGAAATTTTTAATATTTTTTTTATGACAAGTACCCCTAAAAATAATTGAAAATGTGAAGTCGCAGTTTGTAATAACCATTCCAAGTTTCACAGGCTGTAATATATTTAATAAGGAAACTTGATATGTGCTTTTAACTGATTAATAAGAACATGCTAATTTTTCATTTTGAAAAGTTTGAAAATCTTGTGACTTTTCCGTCTTAGGTTCTACGTTAAATGGACTTTTTTGCTCGCATACTAATCGTTATTTCCATCATATAGTTCATGTCAGTGAAATACTGGGGCTCTTACTGAGAATGAGAGTCCTAACTATAGATCAGTATCAATTACTTTAACTTTAAACATATTTTATTGAGTAATTCAGTAAGGATTGGGCAACAGGCAATGCCTATGTACACCCTCTCCTTGTATAATTGGTTAAGATACAATAGTAGGTAATAATACATGAACATGATAATCAATAAAATTATAATGAAAAATAAAGATACAAAGTCAAGTATTATTTATCAATATTATAGTTCAAAAAAGATGACAACCCCCTAACTGTATACATATTATTTACATACTGTTCCAGCTTAAAAATAATACAAATATTTGAAGAAAAAAAATTACGCATTTAATAGAATATTTAATATAACAGTGTCCCTAATTTAGTCTTCTCGAAGATTTAATAAAATTCTTGTACATATGAAAATATTTTACAATTTGTTTGATAAGAGTATTGACATTTTCCTCTTAGTAGAGCGTCGAGTTCAAAAACAACATCAATATCATTTAATTTTTTTACCAATATGTTTCTTTCAACATTATACGATGGGCAGTTGATAAAATAATGTTCAGTATCTTCAGTATGAAATCCACACTTTTGACATGATTGAATATCTGATAAAAAATGATTTTTTAAATGTGCATTAAGATTACTAGCATTGTTTCGCAACTGACAATGCAAGATATTTTCTTTTCTGTTACCAAAGTTAAAGTATCTACGAGGTTTATTATTTGCTCCCCAATTCTTAAGCTATGAGTTAAAGATAGCTAATGAAGGAGAGTTTTTTACATCTTCACTAAGACTGTTCCAAAGTTTTATCAATTATAGTTGTGTTAGCGACGTCGACGATATGGTGTTCCTTTATGGTTAACCATTGTTGTAGAGGTTGACAGGGAGTCCTGAGTTTGAAACATTATTAGGATTAGTATTCAAGTCCAGCAGAAACCAGTTCTATCTACTTTTGACCAATTTTTTTAAATAACCTAAAACAAGTGAATGACTTCTTAATATGTTCTGGAAAAAATACCTTTTAATTTGAATGCCAAATATTTTCCTACTTGCTGAATCATTCGTGGCAATGTTCGATGGAAATTATTGGTCAGACCTTCAATATGATACTATTTCGGATCTAAGTTCACATAATTAAATAATTATAATACTTTAATCTCGTATAAAACAGGAAATATATTTTTGTTTTCTTCATTAAACAAGGACCTGTTGTGTAATGGGTGAGAACTATTTATTTCGATAAAGCGTCACTGAAAACTTTGAAATTGATGAACAAAATGTCTGTTTCATTTTTAATTGTATCAATGTTAAGAGTTTAAAGTTTTAAATTGTATGCATAACTGAAATTGCTGGAAATGAAGATGCGAAGATATAATTAACCACAATGTTTTTTTAAAAAAAAGAGAACAATAATTTGGCAAATCCTACAGTAGGCCCGTCTAAGTTTCTTTACTATTATACTTTTATTTTTACTTTGCAGTTTCTTAAATATGGGATAAATATTTAATAAAAAGATTTTTTTAAATAAGGAGGTTCTAAGCTACAGTGAGTCGGTAATAGTAATAAATTACATCTGTAAAATCTAATTTAAAATCTTATATCTTTTTTTTTTTTGATAAAGAGATTTGGTGTTATTGGATTTTAATAGCTATTATTTAGAAATAAAAATTGCAATTTCCAAATGATTTTTTTTTCGTTTAAAATAACCCATTGAATTGCTAAAAGAAAAGTTACATATGACAAAGAAAACAAACCGGTAAGTTGGAAAAGCAGCGAAAAAAGCAAAATTTGAAGTGAAAAAAATTATGTGAAGATGGAAGCAAATTCTGATTCAATAAATTGAAATGAGCACGTTAGTTTATAAACGGGAAGTAAAATTTTTATGTCATTGATTTATGATTTCATGATTTGTTTCTTTTCGAATAATTACATAAATTTTGGATGAATCAAATAATAAATTAAAATAATTTTGTTTCCAAGGTGGCTTAAAACGGAGTGTGGCAGCGCTTCTAGCGTTAGCGGCAATCGTTTTAGGTAAGCAATGGATACGCTTTATATTATTTGAATACTGTAGAATGGCAAATATTCACAATGGTTTTAATTTACTATGTTCGCGATTTATCATTTTTCTGCGAAATTAAACCCATCGTGAATGCTATCATTAGTTTTTAAAAATGCTTTAAAGAAACTTAAATTAATTTTTCGCAGCATGAAAGTAAAACAATATCAATTGGTACTTTTTGAGAAATCGTGAAATTTCAACACCGTGGGATTAAAACGACTTACAGTATACAATTGTTACAACGCGAAATACAAGTCACGTAATTTAACATTGAGAATAAGGGAAATTTTGTAATTATAAGAAATCCCTCTTTATTATCGTTTAATTCATTTTTTGCCTAATTTCGCAAAAGTCGCCACAAATATTAACATGCTTTCGGCTGAATTTCCAATAAAGTCGACATGTTTATTATACATCTCTTGTTTCCTTGTTTGATTTATACCTCCCTTTTTCTCTTTTACTCCATCAGGAGCCCCGGATAACAGAGGAACTGAGTTTATCATTGGTTTCATGGAAAACAATGGCGTCTCAATAAAAGTGGAGCTCTTTATCACCACCTCTCGTACCACCACAGTCAGTGTGACCGTGGACTCCCCCAAATGTACCAACCCCAGGATCTCCGAGTCCTTCACCGTGACTACGGGACAGGTTAAGCAGCTATTCTTCAATCCTAACATCAGGTACGTTCAATGCTGAATACTCATTTCAATAGTGATATAATGTGTCTTTCAAAAGAAATATATTTTTTTTTAAATCTCGACTTACAATTTCTGATTTGAAGACATGATCAGCCCAAAAACCATCTTTCTAAACTTAACAGACTTTGTATGAATTATTAAAAGCACAATGAAAAACAAAAGCTGATGAAATTCTCAATATATTATTGTAGAATGGCAGGATCAAGTAAATCTAGTAAAGGGATTCGAGTTAAGGCTTCGGATGAAGTCGTCATATACGGGGTTAACAAGGAGCGTTACTCCTGCGACGGCTTCGTCGGTCTACCAATAGATGTACTGTCTGACGAGTATTACTTGGTCACATGGTACCCTCCTTATTACCAGTGTGAGTTGTTAGTAGTGGGCGTGCAGGACTCCACGTCCGTCAGTATAACAGTAAGTCAACATATGGGGAGTAGATACATAACGTATGCAGGAAAAAAATACTACAAAGGAAACACCATAAAGGAAACCCTCAATAAATACGATACCTGGCAATTAGTCACGAGTGGTGACCTCACCGGAAGTTACGTCAAATCAACAAAACCTGTGTCTGTCTTCTCCGGGAACAAAAAAACCAGAATTGGATCTGGTGGGTCTTCTGACCACTTGGTTGAGCAGATGTTTCCCGTCAACACATGGGGAAAAACCTTCGCTACAGTTCCCATTCCCAAGCGATCCGTTGGAGATTATTTTAAGTTTATTGCCAGCGAAGACAACACAAGAGTGACGATATCTGGTGGATACAGCTCATCTTTTACAATTAGTAGGGCAGGATACATGGTCCAGAAGCTAATTTCTTCTAAGGCTTATTGCAAAATTGTGGCAGACAAACCCATCATGGTGGTCCAATTCGTCCAATCCCAGCAGAGTTCTTCTGAGCAGTCCGACCCTGCTATGATGATTATCCCCCCTGTTGAACAGTACGGAGCTGACTACACTTTCACAACTCCCAAATATTCTCTTGGGTCCTACAACAACTACTTCATGTTCATTGTTGAAGAAAGCAAAGCGTCTGGATTAAGAATCGACGGGAAAGCATTTCCAACAAACACCAAATTTAACAAAATCTCGGGAACCAATCTAATTGGGGGTTACATATCTATCTCCGAGGGAACCCACACGGTTCGACACACCTCACCTATCGCCATCTTTGGTGGTTTCCTGTATGGGCAGGCTAATTATGAGACATATGGGTTCACAACTGGTATGCGAATGGCCAAAGTTAACGCTGTAAGTATGCTGTTTTTGGGTGTTTTTGCAAGGGAAAAAATTAACTTATTATCTTAAGGTCAAGATTTAGTAAATGAAGGGTGCCTACATTTATCAAATTTAAAACATAAATTCCTTTATTGATGCTTTACAACTTTAGCTTGGTCAAATAAGGTGTTTCTGGGCATAAATTGAAGGTAAATAAGATGAAAAACTGTATTTTAAACTGTCATTTCATTAAAAAAAATAAGAAAACCAGTCATGAATATGGGAGTTTTTTTTCAAATTCGCCATAGGAAATGCATCCAAATTGCCTACACTCTTTCAGAAAACGGTAATCAGTATGTTCATGGCCTGTTCTTTAAATCAATATCAAATTTAATATAGGTATTCGGTTAACTTTTCATATGATTTCAAATTAAATTGAATGTCATGGAAACACCCATTTTCTACATAATTCTGCTAAAGATGTAAAGTACGGGAAAAAGAAAGTTGAAATTGATTATGGCGTCATAATGGAACAAGCGCCAAGAAATTAGTCTAAAGTTATTTACTAGATCTTGGCCTTAAATTCTAAAAACTTTACCTCTTACAATAATAATATTATCTGCATTAAACAAAGTGTATATTAGGAAATCGCGTTGGACGAACAGTATGTTTTTATTTGAATATTCATAGTATAATACCGGTATATTGTCTAGATTTATATTCCTATGCTAATTGCTGTTTTATTTATTCACATTACATGTAATGTCGCTTAAATTCATACTCCTAAACTAACTGATTATTTAAGTATTCACATTGCAAAGAATATCGCCTAGATTTGTATTCCTACGCCGACTGTGACGGGTGACGGTATTGACAATGATTGTGATGGCAAGATTGACGAGGAACTGTGTACTCCAGAAAACAAAAATAAAGGTGAAAAATCAATATTATTAAGAAATTTGTCGTAGATTTTTAGCTCACCTGAGCCGAAGGCTCAAGTGAGCTTTTCTGATCACATTTTGTCCGGCGTCCGTCTGTCCGTCTGTCTGTCCGTCTGTCTGTCTGTCCGTCTGTCCGTCTGTCTGTAAACTTTTCACATTTTCGACTTCTTCTCAAGATCCGCTGGGCCAATTTCAACCAAACTTGCCACAAAGCATCCTTGGGTAAAGGGGATTCAAATTTGTTCAAATGAAGGGCCACACCCTTTACCAAGGGGAGATAATTATGAATTAGAGAAAAATTAATGGCATTTTTAAAAAATCTTCTTCTCAAGAACCACTGGGCCAGGAAAGATGGAACTCATGTGGAATCATCCTCAGGTAGTGTCGATTCAAGTTTGTTCAAATCATGACCCAGGGGGCTAGGGTGGGGCCAAAATGGCCGACCCAAGTTTTACATAGGAATATTTAGGAAAAATCTTTAAAAATCTTTTTCTCAAGAACCACTGGGCCAGGAAAGATGAAACTCATGTGGAATCATCCTCAGGTAGTGTAGATTCAAGTTTGTTCAAATCATGACCCCCTGGGCTAGGGTGGGGCCAAAATGGCCGACCCAAGTTTTACATAGGAATATATAGGAAAAATCTTTAAAAATCTTCTTCTCTAGAACCACTGGGCCAGGAAAGATGAAACTCATGTGGAATCATCCTCAGGTAGTGTCGATTCAAGTTTGTTCGAATCATGACCCCCGGGGCTAGGGTGGGGCCAAAATGGCCGACCCAAGTTTTACATAGGAATATATAGGAAAAATCTTTAAAAATCTTTTTCTCAAGAACCACTGGGCCAGGAAAGATGAAACTCATGTGGAATCATCCTGAGGTAGTGTAGATTCAAGTTTGTTCAAATCATGACCCCTGGGGCTAGGGTGGGGCCAAAATGGCCGACCCAAGTTTTACATAGGAATATTTAGGAAAAATCTTTAAAAATCTTCTTCTCAAGAACCACTGGGCCAGGAAAGATGAAACTCATGTGGAATCATCCTCAGGTAGTGTAGATTCAAGTTTGTTCAAATCATGACCCCCTGGGCTAGGGTGGGGCCAAAATGGCTGACCCAAGTTTTACATAGGAATATATAGGAAAAATCTTTAAAAATCTTCTTCTCAAGAACCACTGGGCCAGGAAAGATGAAACTCATGTGGAATCATCCTCAGGTAGTGTCGATTCAAGTTTGTTCAAATGATGACCCCCGGGGCTAGGGTGGGGCCAAAATGGCCGACCCAAGTTTTACATACGATATATATTGGAAAAATCTTTAAAAATCTTTTTCTCAAGAACCACTGGGCCAGGAAAGATGAAACTCATGTGGAATCATCCTCAGGTAGTGTAGATTCAAATTTGTTCAAATCATGACCCCCGGGGCTAGGATGGGGCCAAAATGGCCGACCCAAGTTTTACATAGGGAGTTATAGGGAAACCTTTTAAAATCATCTTTTCAAGTAATTCAAAGCTATGATTAGAGATATTAATATGGAATCATCTTCAGGTAGTGTAGATTCTAGTTTGTTCAAATCATGAACCCCTGGGGGAAAAATTGAAGCCCCCCCCCCCCAGTAAACTTTCAGTTCTGATCTGATATGTGCTTTTTCCTAGCCAATGTGCTCAGGTGAGCGCTGTGGCCCCTGGGCCTCTTGTTCATTTGTAGGTTTAAATATAAATCTACACCAACGGCAAGGCATCTTTCTTTAACTTATGACCATTTGCTTTGAATGATAAGATTGATATGAAATTTGTCATTTTCTTTTGTTTACAGATGATGACGGCGATGGAAAGATTAACGAAGACTGTGCTAAACCTCCACCGGGTAAGTCTATAGTTTTAATCGAAACAGAGCAGCTCTTTTGTAAAAACAAAAAAATATTTGAATTAGGATATACATAATTATTTATTTTAGTTGACGGTAACTGGGCAAGTTGGACTTCCTATGGTGCATGCTCAGTGACATGTCAACCAACTTCTGGCACGGTAACTGGAACTAAAACCCGAACCCGAAGCTGTTCCAATCCGGCCCCTGCTTATGATGGAAAACAGTGTGACGGTTCCGGGACGCAAACCTCATCTTGCTCGCCAACCAATCCCTGTAGAGGTATGTTAATTTCTATTTAAATGCTTTTTAAATGCTAAAATAAATCAGTTACAAGTATAACAAAATGGTACAAGAAATTTCTAAAATGTTTGGTTTTAATTTAGTATGAACAACTCAAAACCCGAAAACCTATCCATATTTGAGTTTACTTAGATAAATGTCAATCAGAATGTATTAAACTATTTAAAGTTGACGGACAGTGGGGATCCTGGGGGTCATATGGCGCATGCTCTGTGACCTGTGGAAGTGGTTTGAAATCCCGCGCAAGATCTTGTAACAACCCTTCTCCAATTGGAGGTGGAAGTTACTGTACCGGAAGTTCTACATCAACTGCAACGTGTACATTATCTGCCTGTCCAAGTAAGTTAAACAATCTTACATTCACCTAGCTCTTTAAATACTTACACTGTGCCTTCATTGTACCTTTATGACTACATATATGTATACCATCATGATTTTTTTTCTGAAAACAGTGGATAAACATACCCAGAGAATACTGATGAAATGATTTAAATTATAGAGGTAAATTTCATTTCCTCTACATTTATTTACATGTATTTATTTCAGTTGATGGTAAATGGGGCTCATGGGGATCATACGGATCCTGTTCTAAAACTTGTGGTAGCGGAACACAATCAAGAAGTCGCTCCTGCTCTAATCCCGCCCCTCAACATGGCGGGAGATCTTGCTCTGGATCTAGTTCATCATCTCAATCTTGTAACACTCACAATTGTCCAAGTGAGTTTATCGATCACCATTTTAATAGACTTTTAATTCATTCCATTATCTCGGTGAAAAATTCCTGAAATATTTTTTTAAAAGAAGACCATTTGATTAAAATGGAAAGAAGTACCTCATATTGTACTTTTGCAGTTGATGGTAATTGGGCATCTTGGGGTTCATACGGAGCATGCTCCTTGACTTGTGGCGGCGGTGTCCAATCACGAAGCAGAACGTGTACAAACCCCACCCCTCAGTATCTAGGAAAGAACTGTGCTGGATCTGGTACATCTTCGCAAAGCTGTAACACACATAACTGTCCAAGTAAGCAGCCTTAAAAAAAACGTATCAATATATACAATGCTTGGCAAATACTACATGTAATTTTATGACTTGTATTTTATATTGAACACTAACGCATTCACCATGAAAAATGTTTATTACGAGGGGCGTTCAATAAATAATGTCATTAGGGCTCAGAAAGAAGCAAACGGCGCTTTTCAATGATTTAGTCTTCATGATTTTACTTATTAATCTATTTTAATTCAAACACATGTCCGCAACATTTTTTATCCATTTTCTGATTGTTTTTAGAACTTATTTTTGGGTATGACCCTTAGTATACTGGAAAATGGCAGATCCAATGATTTCCTGGACTTGTTTTTTCCTTCTGAAAGGTGTTTTATTCAAGTTTGGAAATAGAAACAAGTCAAAAGGTCAAAGATCTGGCAAATATTGTTAATGTGAAAAACATTAACTTTCTGTTTATCCCGTAAACCCCTTTACACTTTAGGGCGTGCGGATTTAAAAGCTGTCGTGAAGAAATTCAATGTAGTGGATTCCTGATTCTGGGTCCTTTCTCTGATAAACCTTTCAATTTCTTTGCAAAAAAACTGCTTTCTAGACACCTCCAGATATTAAACTGTCTCCCCGAATACGAATTTGAACAATAATACCACTAATATTTAAGAAAATTGCATATAAATCTGTTTTTGTGATCTTGCTTACCTTTGCTCTTAACAGACTTTCGCCGTTTTTATCAAGTACATCTTATGGTAAATTTTGTTTTAATGGTTTTAAGCAATAGATTCATGTTCCAATATCTGTTTGAATATAAAACAAACGTGGATTATTAAAATTACTGATATTATAAATTATTGTTAAGACTTTTGTACACGCTGTCGTTTTCACTAATTTTTCAAAATACAGGGTGACCTTAGAGTACCAAGCTTAATTACTGTCAAACATTTCTTTAAAACAGTGTAAACTACTCCCGATATGATGTCTATCAAATTTGCTTTGTGTCTTAAAGTCAATCATACAACATCAAATATTATTTGTTGAAATATGGCAAACAGTACATAAGTTGTTATAATTTTTGTTGACAAGGAGGGTACCCATTTTTGAAGCCCATTATATAATTTTTTATCTTTGAAATCCACCTGCTAATTTGTCTATAAAACAGGCATCCGTTGCTGTAAATATCACATATTTCAGTGAATATTTCTTTGGGATTTTTAACAAGTTTTACAGCAGCTTTAATGTTGCTTTTATTTTTACTCTAGTTTACTGATTCTTTACCATTCATTTATAATGCAGTGTCTCGAGTAGCCCTTGTTTCCCAGCTTCTCACGATAAAACTATGTGATGAAAAGTGGTCACATAAACTGTTATAAATTCATTAAAGATTCACTAATGAGAGAAAGTCAAGTTTTACGTCATATGACTACTATGTTGTATGTAATCGAGCTAATGACATTATTTATTGAACGCCCCTCGTATGTCACCAGGATACAGTTCGTCAAAAATGCAGAAATGTTGCTTTAAAAATAAGGTAAAAGTCAAAAATGGCGTATTATAATGTACGCTGAATTCGTATTAACAATAGTAACTTGTAAACTATAAACTAACCACTTTTCTGTTTGTGCAGTCACAGAGTCTTAGATTACGTCAAAGTGAATTGATTTAATTAGCATGATATTGTTATCAACAGTTGATGGATTCTGGGGCGGCTGGGGATCTTGGGCTACCTGTACAGAGACGTGTGGAGGCGGAGTCCAATCCCGATCCCGATCTTGTAGTAATCCCACTCCACAATATGGCGGAGCTTATTGTACTGGGTTCTCTTCCGACACTCAAAGATGCAACACCCACAATTGCCCAAGTAAGTATTAAAAGATGCTAATATTTTCATTTGTAGAAATGAATTAAATTGAGCTCACTTTAGAGGAAATCATTTTTCTCTATTTTAATTCTTAGTTAATGGAGGCTGGGCATCGTGGGGTTCCTGGGGAACATGTACGGTGACTTGTGGTGGAGGTACACAGACACGTTCACGAAGCTGTTCTGACCCCGCCCCTCAATATGGCGGTCTGTCCTGTCCCAGTTCTTCCACATCCAGTCAGTCCTGTAACACACAGAACTGTCCCAGTAAGTCATCTTCTATTCCACTAAAGTGTCGATTTTCTTTGTTATATTAATGAATGGATATTGAAAGGAAATGATTTTTTTCTACCAGTTCATATAAGTCTCCATAAAAATAAATATGTATAGAAAAAATGGATTTGATAATAAGATTTAACAGATAGTAACATAAATATTACCAATAAACCCGTTTTATTGTGCCAATTAGTTGATGGCGGTTTCTCTAACTGGGGATCCTGGGGTACCTGCACCGTAACTTGTGGTGGAGGAACACAGGTGCGCACGCGCAGCTGTTCTAATCCTGCTCCACAATATGGCGGTGCACAGTGTTCAGGGGCGACAAGTCAGAATCAAAACTGTAACACACAAGTCTGTATCAGTAAGTTCAATTTTCTTTTCTTATTTTCTTACATTATTTCATCAAATCATATAGGCCAATTTAAAGTATGAACATGAAATACCCGCAATCAGAAACAGTGCAAGATTAATGCTCTTGTTTTAAAGACTTTTCTTGAAAAACAAAAATTTGCAATGTGTCTTGGTAGAAATTATAATTGCGTATTGCAATAATGTTCTTAGGGAACTCAGTAATCGGATACATATGATTGGTTCTCGTTTAATAGTAATCAAACAATTATTTCATACATCAATAGTATTTTGTACATTTTAACTTATCCTAGACGTAAACAAAAAGGATACCTGAGAAAGCATACGTTTGTTGAATGTTGACCGATATTTTTTTTTTCCAAATCTCTAACCACTATATCAAATTATTAAATTCATTGTTGTGAACAGTCGATGGAGCCTGGAGTCAGTGGGGTGCCTGGGGAACCTGCTCTGTATCTTGTGGTGGCGGGAAACGGTCACGTGCTCGCACCTGTACCGATCCTAAACCAGCTAATGGCGGTAAAAGCTGTACCGGTGATTCTAGTATGTTGGAGGATTGTAATAGTCAATTCTGTCCCACTCCAGCCGCCGGAGCCTATGTACAGGTAGATACACCAATTAATATTCACATTCAGCCAACATACAAGTTATGATAAAACGTGGTCCAGATATAGTTTATAATAAATATGTGGTTTCAGTCATGGTACTGAAATAATTACTCGACATACAGGTAACAATATTGCGTAGTAGTTTACTTAAGGTTAAGATGATTTTTTAAAATATGAAATAACATAATGTAATTATATTCTACGTATAAAGGACAGTCTATTTATAAATGATAATAATTATAGTTTGTTTAAGTCTACGAACATTTCTTAATTGATGTAAAATGTATATGCACATAGATTTTACAATATTACGTAGAATCAAAGAAAGGGTTTTCTGAAAAGGATTTTCTTTTCAATTCATTAATATGTTTCACAGTATTTCTCTCTGTCTTTTCCTTTCTGTCTCTCTCACTCTCACAGACCCGCAAGTACCCTCACGCACTCTCTCAAAAATAACCGTTAATTCCTTTTAATGAACATATTTTGAAAATGTTTCACTATGGTTGCTTTTAAAATAACAGCTGTAAAATAAATATGATACTGATATTGATATAACAATCACATGTCTTCTCTAATCATTGCTCTTTCTACCATAACAGTTATGTCCTACTGGATGGTTCACCTGTAAATCGGGCGGTATAACCTGTATAGATAAAACATTCATGTGTGACTGCGCATCAGACTGCGATGACGGAAGTGACGAAACAACAGGTTATGCTGGGTGTTCTGGTGCTGTTATAGCAATGTGTGAAGAAAACAATTCCGGTAAATTCTCATATTGATGTGTTACACTTTCAATTTTATATAAACTGTTTTACGATATATTTTTTATTATATAATATTCATATTGTCTCAAAACTTATTATACTTTTTTAAAAGGTACGCTTCTGATGTCTCCTTTGGCTTTGCTTACCCTGCTGATAGCTTTGATTTTCAACATATGCCATTAAGTGTACCCGGTCGACGGGAACTGTATATTGTAAACAGAAATAGCAGATGTACAGCGTATATTCATATCAATCAAAAATTCATCAATTGCTGGACTATTTAAAAGTCCTCTGGTAACAGCAGATGACGAAGCACTGGTGGAACGGATAAAACACATATTACATGGCTTCAGCAAAAGAAAACTTATGATTGTTAGAAGATATGCATCAATACAAAACCATAGAACTGATACTGTTTTTCATTTTTAAAACATGTATTGTACTTTTGTTTCCGTTTTATTTGTTCCATATTTCTTCCTATGAAATGAGGAGGGAAATGACTCTTTTATTTTTTTTTAAATTCTAAGCCAGGCTTTCAGGTTAATGATATTAATAAAACACTGACTCTTAAGATATTTCTATGAATGTCTGGGAGTCTTATTGTTTAGTTTTAAAACTTAATATTTGATGAATTATATAAATAATGTATTGAGTCTCATTGCCTGTTTTAAGTGATATATATAACATGTATAATATAATTCACTTTATCCATTATTAATTTTTATTATTGTAATTCCATTTTCATTTGATAAAATACATGGTGACAGGATTCTGAATGCCAATATATTGTACAGTCTTTTCCTTAATACATAATATATGATACGCATGTACATAATTAAAGCTTGTACGAGGGGTGATCAAAAAGTTCGCAAACTATCTCTATATCTACAAAACCACAATTCAGATTAGAATGAAATTCGGTACACACATAGCCATACACAAGGTCTATAAATAACATATGCTGAATAAAGTTTCTCTCCTTGTTTGTGACGTCACAATGTGAAAATGACGTCACTATTTAGGTCACTTGTGACGAAAAATGGTTGTCTCAGTCGACCTCGTTCACCAAACGACTGTACAATTTATTGTAATATCTTAAAAATCCCTCTACATTATCATATAATAATTTTTACACAGTTTATTGAGATAAATGAGTTCCTATAAATTCAATTAATGATTGGATTAATCGTTTTAGTGAAGGAAGGCTGATGGTTAAAAATGATACTTGTCATCTTGCCCAGTGAAAGCAAGTTTGAAAAGATATGTATTTTTAATTAAGCAATTTGCTATCAAAGACCTCCAATTAGCACTTTGAAATATAGTTGAATATTTGAACAATGATATAAGTATTAAATACCTAAGATATCGTTTACTTTAGATTTTAAACATATTAGATATGATAAAAAGGATGCACCCATTCTCTATCCACCTTGAATAAAGGTCTCTCCTGAGACAGAAGATTTGTGTTTTAATGGTCGCCATGCTTATTTTTGGAAAGGATGTTATTATCCACCCATTCTGTTGCCGAGATATGACCATTTCTGACAAATTAACTGTTCTTGTCATAAAAATTAACTCACATGGAAAGAAATATAAAACTCGGAAAAATCTTTTAACTTTTGTGACAGAACGCTACGGAGGGGGTCACGTGACTGCCAATATCACGTGATTCGCGCATGCGCAGAACGTTGGTTGATGTGCATTAAAATCGGGGAGGATTAATTTAAAATATAATCAACATTAAAACCAAATATTGTTTCTTGTATGGAAGTTATTCAATTAGTTTGCGAACTTTTTGATCACCCCTCGTACATGCGCTTTATAGGAGGCATTCTTTCCATTTCAAATTTTGATGAAATGAATGTTGTAAATTAAAATGTTTGAAGTACATTTTGATATTTTTATCACACTTTTGACATTGGGAGACTGATCCCAATGGGATGGGACAGACTCCAGTGTGGCAGGGGAAATCTCAAAGGAATAAATCTCTATGGCAAAGGACAAAAACAGTAGGTTAGGACCTCAACGACAGTTTTTACCAGTAGACTTTGGTGAATGTACATCTCGAGTGACACGGGACCATTATAAGGTCTTATACAAAGGAGCAGCGTATATTAACATTTTTAAATTTTATCAAATATAAATATCTAATCCTATTTGTCTAAAGGCCATAAACGGGTGGATTTTTTTGAATTACGATATGAATTGAAACAAAAAAAAAAAAGATCTTTTGAAGACTATTTTTTTCTTTCAAACGATGACGGTGGTGTACTTAAATAATTGCGTTTTTCAAAGTTAATTGAACTTAATTGATTTCTAGAGTATTCTTGAATATTAACCTTTAAACCATCTCTAATATCATAAACAGATTAACGAAATCTACAAGGACTGGTCTTATCTCGGATTATTTGTTTTCTTTTGTTCCAAGATTAGCAAGACTGTACAGATGTGAAACATATATTAACCTTTAATGTATTTAGGTATTGGGGTGAGAGGCTCAAAAAATCCCTTTGAACCATACTATATACATGTATTTCTGTTTAAATATATATATTTAACTGATTCGTTGACCTTTAAATTAGGTAGAAATGATGCGAGTTAGTCATACTCATTTTGGAACCACGTCAGAATTAATTAAAAACGCTATCACCTTTAAAGATAAAAAATGTCATAAAAGACAAATTTAGTTTTGAGAAGAAAAATTACTGGTATAATTTTTTTCACAGATCATTTAATTATTCGGAAAATGTTTGTATAATTTAAAGTTTTAATTTTTCTTATAAAATTTAAAGTTTCAAGTTTGTATAATTTTCTACGAGGATACAAAACTATTTATTTAAACAAGATACTTTTAAACTTATTTCAGGAATCTTACTGATAGGTGCATCATGGGTACATCATGCAGAATATTTAAATTATATAAATAATGAGTCATGATAGTAACGATCACGAGAATTAAAGATATGGGAAACAGAAATCCCAAAAAATCTGAAGGAAATATCTACAGAGGTTATTGTTAAACACTGTTGAAAATATAAAGTTTATAAATTATCCTGTAAAATGTATTAAGGAAACAATATCCTTAACTTTCTACATTCAATACCGTTTTGCACTTTTTATATCTTAAAATTTCCTATTCAACTTCTAAATATCCAAATCAAAATCTCAAATTCAAATGTTTTACATAGAGATTTAGAACTTTAAAATTCAATATCAAACTTTTTTAAATTTTAACTCTTTTTTAAAAAATTGAATTGTTTTATAAATGGAAAATAAATTTGCTCGCAATGGAAATTCACATTTGAAAACATTTTCTAAAAGTAATAAAAACTGGTGTTCTTAAGAAATGAGTGTAGTAAACAGTTAAACTAAACATCCAACGGAGAGAGAAAAAAACATAAAAAAAGGTGAAGAATCTTAAATGCTCCCAGAAATTCTCATGATTCAAATTGTCAAAAGGACGTATTAAATTTATATTTATATGGATGAAGACCAAAGATTGATATGAAAATTAGTCTATTCATGGCCATGCACGTTTATAAAACTTGATTAATTAAGTCAGCTAAAAATATGTCAAACGTACAATTTATAAATCATATTTCACCATATTTTGAATGCCATATTATTTCTTCTTTGCCAATTTTCCCTTTTGTACTAATTACCAATAACCTGACATTAATCGTCAGTAGGGCCTTTAGTAAAGTTTAGCGTGTCAGCTCTATCGTTTACACATTTTAATCATAATACTTTAATCTTGTGTATAAAACAGGAAAATTATTTCTCCGTCCTTTAGTAACCAACGACCTTTTGTAGAAATGGGTGAGAGAATATATGCTATGTTTATATTTATATAGTGAAAAAGAAAAATATGAAAATTTTAAAACGAATTTGAACAAATTTAGGAAGTTAAAATTATACGAAATTCTTTAACTTTTGAGCATAAATATGGAAACAAAATTGTTTTCCTTTGTAGTATTATATATGTGTTTCATTTTCTTTTCAAAATCTGGAATTTGGGTTTGGATATGCATTTAAAAAGAAGTGAATATTATTTAAAAAAAAATGGGTTTTTTAAATCAAAAAAGGGCTCATGAGTAATATTGTGTCAATATTTTTCGAAATCAATTTTGGGAAAGGCAAAATTGATATATTTTATTTCTTTTGAATTAGGTCAATCCAATTCGTGATGACTGGATTGAAATGTGTTTTTTAAATAATGCAGAAATAAGTATCGTTTTAGAACAGATATTAGAAATGACCAACTAAATGTTAAAAAAAAACTTCATGGGAGATTATCAGTACATGTTGAAAAGAAAAGAAATGCAAAGGAACAGAATTGGAGAAAAAAAGGTTTACAAAAGGAAAAACAATTTATATTAATTATCGTTAAGTATTGAAGATAACATTCTCATTCTACAAGTGAAAATTAGAGAAGCTTTAGTAAATGAACTATTGCAACTTTAAGTAAATTTTGGTATCTGTACCTGTTTGATAAATCAACTAATCATGTGATGCATTGATTTACAAGGTGGCTTAAAACGGAGCGTAGTGACGCTTTTAGCGTTAGCAGCCGTCGTTTTAGGTAGGTGAATTTCAATCTCCTATATTCATGTATTTAAAAAAAATCATTAAATGTTTTTAATATAAAATTAAAGAAAAAGAATATTAGAAAATTAAGGAAATCAATTTTAATTTCCTGGAATTTTTATGTTTAGTTATTATCAAATAAGCAAAAATCAAACAAAATTATATCAAAAGTTGAGTAAATTAGACAATGCCTTAAATTGGATGATAGTAAAAATTGAAATTAAAAGTGAAATTTAATTCAAAAGTGAAGGAATGTTTTCTTCTATTTTCGTAAGTGCAAAGCACCAGTGAAAACATGGAGAGAAAATATGTTTCCAGAGTGAAAATTTTAATATATCGCTATAAATTAATTGAATATTATATTCTCTGTTCGTTGCATTTTCTTCGGGTTTCGCTTTAATTTTAGGAGAGAACTTAAAAATTACGGAAAAACAGATCTCAGTAAATTTCAATAATTTACTTTAAAGATTAATTATATCATTTATATAAAAAGTTAAACTATAAAATTATCAAATAAAATGTTTTTTGGCACTCAACATTTCTAGGTGTTGTTTTACAGACTTCAGAGTTAGGGTTCATGAATTTCACAATATCATAAAATTATTGCATCGATAAATTACAGGTTTTTGTTGTTGAAAATGTTGTCGATTTTTGAATTAAAGGTGTTTTTAATGTATTGGCAAATTATATGCCTAATTTGGCAACAAAATTATTATTTTTAACATGGAATTAAAATTCTAATACAGTCGATGACTGTTGGCACCATATAATTATAATTCTTATATTTTTCCATCAGGAGCCCCAGATAACAGAGGAACTGAGTTTGTCATTGGTTTCATGGAAAACAATGGCGTCTATATAAAAGTGGAGCTCTTTGTCACCACCTCTCGTACCACAACGGTCAGCGTGACGGTGGACTCCCCCAAATGTACCAACCCCAGGATCTCCGAGTCCTTCACCGTCACTGCAGGACAGGTCAAACAGCTGTTCTTCCACCCAAGCATCAGGTTTAATGCTAAATATTCATTTACTTAGCCCATTTCACCTGATTCTACCTATCATATTTCGGAGGTCGTGTTTACTCTGCTTCAATTTCGTATTCTTTAATGGATCTTTGAGCTTGAATACTGTTTGCAATCTCCATACATATTTCACCTAAAGATAAAGGTTTGAAATAAAAAGATAAATAGTTTTTAAATATTTGCCTTACTTTTGTTTATCAACAGTTTTTGAACTTATAATACGGTAATGTTGCAGAAGTTTTGTATAGACAGAGAAAGACGAGACGCATATTTTTGCATTACTAGTACAGTTCAGATATCCGAACCCCAGATATCTGTATGCCTCAGTATCCGTACGATTTTTCGTCAGGACAGAATTTTTAAATGTTATTTTGTCCTGTTTAACTGGTGATTCAGGTATCTGGACGCTTCACATATCCGGACAAATTGACTAGGAACTAAAGTGTCTGGATAAATGAGGCTCCACTGTATATAAATATAACTGATAGTAAATTATTTGAAAAGAACATTGCTTACCTACTTGTTTTTTCCCAGATAAAAAACAAAAGCTTACGAAATCCTCAATATATCATTGTAGAATGGCAGGATCTACTAAATCTAGTAAAGGCATACGAGTTAAGGCCTCGGACGAAGTAGTTATTTACGGGGTTAACAAGGAGCAGTACTCCTGCGACGGCTTTGTTGGTCTACCAATAGATGTACTGTCCGACGAGTACTACCTGGTCACGTGGTACCCTCCTTCTAGGCAGAGTGAGTTGTTAGTAGTGGGTGTGCAGGACTCCACTTCCGTCAGTATAACTGTAACTCAACACATTGGGAGCAGATATATAACTTATGGCGGCAAAAGATACTATAAAGGAAACGTTGTAAAAGAAACCCTCCATAAATACGATACCTGGCATTTGGTCACGAGTGGTGACCTCACCGGAAGTTACGTCAAATCAACAAAACCTGTGTCTGTCTTCTCTGGGAACAGGAAGACCAATATTGGGCGTGGTGGTTCCTCTGACCACTTGGTAGAACAAATGTTTCCCGTCAACACTTGGGGAAAAACCTTCGCTACAGTTCCCATTCCAAAGCGATCCGTTGGAGATTATTTTAAGTTTATTGCCAGCGAAGACAACACAAGAGTGACGATCTCTGGTGGATATAGCTCATCATTTACAATCAGCAGGGCAGGATACATGGTTCAGAAGCTGATCTCTTCGAAGGCTTATTGCAAGATTGTGGCAGACAAACCCATCATGGTGGTCCAATTTGTCCAATCCCAGCAGAGTTCTTCAGAGAAATCTGACCCTGCCATGATGATTATACCCCCTGTTGAACAGTACGGTGCTGACTACACTTTCACCACTCCAAAATACTCACTTGGTTCTTACAATAACTACTTCATGTTCATCATAGAAGAAAGCAAAGCAGGCGGATTGAGAATCGATGGAAAAAATTTCCCAACAAACACCAAATTCAACAAAATCTCGGGAACCAATCTCATTGGAGGTTATATATCTATCTCAGAGGGAACCCACACGGTCCGACACACCTCACCTATCGCCATCTTTGGTGGTTTCCTGTATGGGCAGGCTAATTACGAAACCTATGGATTCACAACTGGTTTGAGATTGGCCAAAGTTAACGCTGTAAGTACTTGCTTTTTGCTTGTAGAGGATAGGAAAACGAATATAATTTTGATTTTGAACACACAAGTTTCCACGCCTAATTGTTATACTGAAGATATTTCATAAAGCATGTACTATAAAGACGGCAAAGGATTTCAATGACATATTCCTTTCAAACATATCCGCACAAAATGTTTAAGACTCAAATAAAAATAAAGTTAAAGTAAAAACTTGTTTTAATACTGAATATTCATATTGTATGCTATATCACTTAGATTTGTATTTCTACGCAAACTGTTTATTCATAGTATAATGTTTTTTGCCTAGATTTGTATTCCTTCGCCGACTGTGACAGGTGACGGTATTGACAATGATTGTGACGGCAAGATTGACGAGGAACTGTGTACACCAGAAAACAAAAATAAAGGTTAGAGTTCAACAGCTAAACGTAAACAGAATATATTCAAGAGTTTTCCTTGATTGCTGATTTGTTCTTTTGTCTTTAGTATATTTATTCCCAGTATTAAAAAGAATTCACAACTTAATCTTATTTAAAAAACTATTTTATGACGTTTTCTAGTTTTGAATGACGTTATTCATTTCTACTTATAGATGATGACGGTGATGGAAAGATTAATGAAGACTGTGCTAAACCTCCACCAAGTGAGTTTCCTGTTGAAATTGCAGAGTCCTCATTTGGTTATCAAAATCAAATACTGATTTTGACTGAACATATATTTCTATCTTAGTTGATGGTAATTGGGCTAGTTGGACATCTTACGGCGCATGCTCAGTGACATGTAAGCCAACATCTCGTACGGTGACTGGAACTAAAACCCGAACCAGAAGCTGTTCCAATCCGGCCCCTGCCTACGATGGGAAACAGTGCGCTGGGTCAGGCACTCAAACATCATCGTGTTCGCCAACCAATCCCTGCAGAGGTATGAATCTACGTATAATCACTTAAAAATTTCAACTACTCGTACAATTTTTGGGTGAAGTTTTCCACGAACCACCCTTTTTGCTTATAAAAAGAAAAACAAACTTTTTTGTTTTGATTTCCTTTAAACATTTAATAAAGAATGCAATAATTTTTTTCTGGCTATAGGAAAAGATCCTGTAGTACACTGTAATCATTTTTCCTTTTTCAAATTCTAGTTGACGGAAAGTGGGGATCTTGGGGGTCATATGGCGCATGCTCCGTCACCTGTGGAAGTGGTTCAAAATCCCGTTCTAGATCCTGTAACAACCCTGCCCCAGCAGGAGGCGGAAGTAACTGCCCTGGAAGCACTTCATCGACTGCAACTTGCACATTGTCTGCTTGTCCAAGTAAGTGATACTCTAACGACAGTTGAACATATTAAGACATCAGTGTACATATGTTCATGTATATCTAGGATTACTAAGAAAATCTGAAAAAGATCTTCATTTGTTTCAGTTGACGGTAAATGGGGCTCATGGGGATCATATGGGTCCTGTTCTAAAACTTGTGGTAGCGGAACACAATCAAGAAGTCGCTCCTGCTCTAACCCCGCCCCTAGATATGGCGGAAGATCTTGTTCTGGGTCTACCTCATCGTCACGAAGTTGCAACACACACAATTGTCCAAGTGAGTTTATTGATCATCAGTTAAATAAACCTTTAATTCATTCCATTACCTCGGAGTTAGTCTAGCGTTGTTCAATGTACATAAAAATGACATTCCATCGATTTGTTTCGTCTTTTTTTCAGTATTTCAGCATTAAATTTTGCAAATTATATTACAGTTTTATCCATAGAAAACTAAATAATTTGGTTCAATAAATTTTATCAGTTGACGGAAAGTGGGGGTCCTGGGGATCGTATGGCTCCTGTTCCTTGACCTGTGGTGGAGGCACACAAACCAGAAGCAGAAGCTGTAGCAACCCCGCCCCTCGATATGGCGGGAAATCGTGTTCTTCATCCGGAAGCTCATCTCGCAGCTGTAACACACATAATTGTCCAAGTACGTTAATTAACTTCTGGGTGAATTCATGTATGCAAGCATTTCCATTGTTCAAATTTTTATTATATGATATCAAATAACATATCAGAGAATATTTCCATCAGTTTAAAGTTGACTGTTTATGTTTTATGACCCCAGGTGGAAGCTTCATTCTCTCTCTGAATATGATGTAAGAAAATTAATTTGATCGACATACATGTTGTACATAGACAAATCAGTAGTTTAATATTCCTTGTGCGCATGCGACAGGTCGTGAGTTGGACCCAAGCCAGTTCATAAAAAAATTCCCTTTGTTACTGATATTTTTTCCTATCATAAAGCATTAACAATTTATACATATAGCTTCAATCCCTCATCATGAGCCCCAAAACAGTGTAATCTGTGTTTCTTACCATATAGCTAGACTCATACGTTTTGCTGATATAATATCTCCACATGAGTAAATGTCATTTCTAAAGTACGTTACTCTACAAGAAATACTGTAAACGTACTACATTTGGCGGTGTATTCTTTTTAGCGGCATGGCGGTACGCAACAACCGCTAAATCAAGTACAACGCTAAATGTCTCGCAACTAAACACATAAATAAGAATATGAAGAAATGCGCTAAATGAAGTGTACGCTAACTTATTCAAAATTCAATTTCCGCCAAATATCGTACACGCTAAATATAATACATTTACAGTATATCATTCATTTCTCTTCAGTTGACGGTAAGTGGGGATCGTGGGGATCTTATGGGTCGTGCACTTTGACCTGTGGCGGAGGAAGACAAACCAGAAGTCGGTCCTGCTCTAACCCTGCCCCTCGATATGGCGGGAAGTCTTGCTCGGGGTCAACCACATCTACACGAAACTGTAACACACATAACTGTCCTAGTGAGTTCTATGCTTCAACTTATATATATTAGGCAATATTTTTTCGTAGTTCATGAAATGAATTCTTATATCAAAATGGAATTAAAAGCAATTATGATAAAACGACAAAGTCAAAAAATATTATTTTTATATTTTTGCAGTTGATGGTAAGTGGGCATCTTGGGGTTCCTACCGCTCATGCTCCTTAACCTGTGGTGGCGGTGTCCAATCACGAAGCAGAACGTGTACAAACCCCGCCCCTCAGTTCTTAGGAAAGAACTGTGCTGGATCTGGTACATCCTCGCGAAGCTGCAACACACATAACTGTCCAAGTAAGCCGAATTTTGCGTGAGAAAAATTACTTTATATTAAAAAGAATCAGCTTTTAAATGAATAACATTTACATCAGTGTTAAAGGCAAGACTTTGCCTGATAAGAGATATAAAAGCTCTGAGTTCAAGCTATGGAGCGTGAAAATGCCAGAATGAAAAGACTTACCAATTTTTGTTCACAGTTGACGGTTTCTGGGGCGGCTGGGGATCCTGGGCTACCTGTACAGAGACATGTGGAGGCGGAGTCCAATCACGATCCCGATCTTGTAGTAACCCCACTCCACAATATGGCGGAGCTTATTGTACTGGGTTCTCTTCCGCTACTCAAAGGTGCAACACACATAACTGCCCAAGTAAGCGATACATTTATCATTACCATATATCAATTACCTAGTTTTTTCCCCATATGTGAATAAATTGAATGTTATACACAATCTTTAGTGTATGAAGATCATTTGGATCACCGTTTTAATGGAATAATTATTACAGTACACGGAAGCTGGGCATCGTGGGGATCCTGGGGAACATGTACGGTGACCTGTGGGGGAGGTACACAGAGGCGTTCACGAAGCTGTTCTAACCCCGCCCCTCAATATGGCGGTCTGTCCTGTCCCAGTTCTTCCTCATCCAGTCAGTCTTGTAACACACAGAACTGTCCTAGTAAGTCAAAAATCAGTTTGTTTTTATGAAATTTTGTAAATTTAAAAATATTGATATTAATATCAAAAATTATTTCAACTGTTCAAGTATTTGAAAGTGACATATAAAACGTTCTTTCAAGTTAGGAGAATAACAGGTATAATCACATTAACGGACCACCTTACCCGTTTTTATTTTGACAATTAGTTGATGGTGGTTTCTCCAACTGGGGATCCTGGGGCACCTGCACCGTAACTTGTGGTGGAGGAACACAGGTGCGCACGCGCAGCTGTTCTAATCCTGCTCCACAATATGGCGGCGCACAGTGTACAGGGGCGACAAGTCAGAATCAAAACTGTAACACACAAGTCTGTATCAGTAAGTATGAATTTTCAGTTATTTTGATTTCATCTACACAAATTAAACTAATCAATTTATAAATGACTTTTTTAAATAATCCATTCAGTAATTCAAGATGTAACAGTTTTATATAAAAGATTTGTACATGTTTTCAAATATATTCTCAGAGGATGTAAAAGATTTATCTAGATATCATGCAAATCCCGTGCATAGTTATACAAATTCAAGAATGTTACTGTATACACTAAATTTCAGATTAATTTTTTTAAAAGCCTTGCATTAAAAATTGAGAAAGTGTACATCTTGGTAGTTATGTTGGCTAACGTTATTGCAATGAAATGTTTCCTTCGTATAGTCGATGGAGCCTGGAGTCAGTGGGGCGCCTGGGGAACATGTTCTGTGTCTTGTGGTGGCGGGAAACGGTCACGTGCTCGCACCTGTACCGATCCTAAACCAGCTAATGGCGGTAAAAGTTGTACCGGTGATGCCAGTGTTTTGGAGGATTGTAATAGCCAAGCCTGTCCCACTCCAGCCGCCGGGGCCTATGTACAGGTAAGAACAAAAAGTACATGTATACTTCTCACAGGTTTGAATAAATCATGCAAATAGTCTACATACAAGCTGCAATAAAAAAGTAGCTATTAACGGGTAACGATATACAAATACAAAGTCTACTTAAAGGTAACGATAAATAGTCTTTATACTATGCTCAATTGAAAAATTAAACATACACTTTTCCAATACACTACATCAGTCAAAGGGCAAATATTGTGACACTAGGCATATCTTGCATGATAAAAATTGGTTTTTTTCCTACTAAATAAAGATTGATATTAGACTTTTTCTTTTGTGTATCATTACAGCTATGTCCTACCGGATGGTTTACCTGTCAATCAGGTGGTATAACTTGTATTGACAAAACGTTCATGTGTGACTGCGCCAACGACTGCGACGACGGAAGTGACGAAACAACCAGTTATGCCGGATGTTCTGGCGCAGTTATAGCAATGTGTGCAGAAAATAGTTCTGGTATGTTTTTAATTTTTAAATTCAATACTTTATTATGTTATTGAGTGATATATGTTACTTTTTTATAGGTATTTCGATGACGTCATTTTTATCTTAGACATCAAAAATATTCATCATGATTAATTTCGCTAAGTTTGCATATTAGAGCTTTTGTACTATGATTGTATTAAAATCGTATTAACATTTTTTAGCTAAAGTTAAGAAAAGAGGCACCTCAGTTATAAAACTTTAATCTATAAGAACATGTACTACTTTATTGCACTGCCTTTTTCTACAAAAAGTAAAACCCATGTAAAAAGTGGAAATATTTGACGCTAACAGCATAAAACATATCCTTAAGCTATTGATAGACTCTTTACTTAATAACACTAAATAATACCTTCTCATTTTAAAAGGTACTCTGTTGATGTCACCCCTTGCCTTCTTGGCCCTGCTGCTGGCCTTGGTTTACAACACCAATTATTAACTGTTCCCCGGAGCAACAGATACACGGACCAAATCTGTCTAATGTGTAAAGTTACTATACAGAGGATATAGCTGCTATATACTGTGGATTCATCTTCATCAGCACGAAGTCATTGTTAATTGTTCGAACATCATCATCTGACGAAGTACTGGAACGGATTACATTAAGGCATATTCATAAAACTGAAATTCAGAAAGGAAGACATCAATTGTTGGATAATTTGCATTGTTTTAACATTTAATTTTTTTTTCCTTTACGCATAACAAGTTCTTGTTTTGTTAACGTATTCTTTTTCTCATATTTAATAGTTTTTTTTTCTTTTATTAATTTATTAAAGTTTTGAAACACACTTTTGTTTCTTTTTTCTCTTCGACATTTTATACTTTGAAAGTACTTTGAATTCAACAAACCATGTCTATTTTTAAATCTCATTAAAACAGGGTTGGCGTTAATGACATTGAATAATGATCATCAACATTTGTTGTTAATTTTTCTTAGACATTCTATATTTTTACAAATAATAATTTCAGTTATATTCAATTCCTTTCACTTTAATTTGCGTTCAAAACACAAATCACTGTGTATATTATGCAGTCTATTTAAAAAGAATTTAAGATAGTTCAAATATATAATATGATTGTATACTTAACCTTGTGTCTTATTGTCCACTTCCACCCTTTCCATTTTAATTGTCACGTGTAAGTGAATGGTCTTAATGATATAAACACAGACTATGTGTTCATCAGTTCCTATTTACGTTAACTGTTTTTGTTTTGTATGTTTGTTTATATATTGGCATTATTTTATACACACACTAAATAATCCTAGTAAATTCTGACTTGGACAAAGGTTTGAGTTTTGTTTATTTTTATATATTACCAATCTTCTTATAATTTGTTGAAAATTGAGGAAGAATTTCGAGAGAGTATTGTTAATTAAAAAATGATCTATGTAGATTTTCTGATATAACAAATTATTATGTAAACGCGCTAGACGTCTCAAATGCTCGACATAGAATGTAAATATAGACCTGATTTGTTTTTGTTCTTTTGATTGTAAAAGGGTTGTTTAATGGAAGCATATGGAAATAATGCATAATCGCCGTGGAAGGGAATTAATTACATTGTATTAAATACATTTTATAGTTGACCTCACAAATCCGAAAACTAGACAAATATGCTGGATTATAAAACATGAATTCAGACGAGCATACAACTAATGTTTGTAATTTACATCTAAAGACGTGGACAAAAATCAGTTCTTGATCACGTTTAAAAGGGGAAGCATTCAGTTAAAACATTTTACTACTTCCCCCTAATGTTATTTCTTTAGAAGAGACAATCTTGTGTTGTTTCTCAATAGCATGTATTAAAAAAAATTTTGAAAACAGAATAGCGAATTGGATATAACTAGATTTCCAGAGCAGTCTAATGTGATTTCCTTAATAGGATTTATAATTCCGTAAACCGATGAACGAAACACATTTCTGCCCGACCTTTTCTTTCTTGTTTTGTCCCAGGATAAATACTTGTAGATTTAATAATAGAAGTTCACCTTTTGTATTTGGCGAATCGACAATCAACACCCCACTGACCTTAAAACATTCCCCCTCTTTCAAATAAACAAATGCACCAATACCTTTATACTTAGAACCCCTGGACTGATTTAATTTTAAAGTATCTTAGATTGTACCTTCGACCTTTAGAACCCTTTTGCAACTAATCTGTTTATCCCTTTAATTGGTTATGATAAACTTTTAAAATCATTTTTAAAACCTTTTGTTTCAGATGTCGGTGTGGTATAATTGTTTAAACGAACGAAAAATTAAAAAGTTTTAATTAGGTTTTAGAAAATTTAAAGGATAAATCTTCTATTGTAGTTAAAATTAAAATTGTAATTTTTAACATAAAAAAAATCATTGAAAATCAGATTTGCCAGATGAAGTGTAGTAAATTATTATAATTTCATTTTGTTTGTATTCTAGTCTCTCATTGGTTGATTTCCAAAAAGGAACGCAAATTATTTCTCAATAACCTGGTTTGGTATGGGGACACACCCCCTTGACAACCAGCTGAATCATCTGTATCCATGCAATCCCCTCATTTCCAGTCCTTGGGATGCATGGAAAATTCCAGATTTAATAACTGTACCTTTAACATCAAACAGTAGCTCGATCTTACCTCTTGTAAACAAACATCATGGCTGCTAGATCTGTGTATCAGTTATTACCTCCCCTTGTTTCATATCACTTCCGTTACTAGGGATGTATTATTGAGCGGCAAATTTGAACTCATAAAAAGCAGCACAATTTTACATCCACAGTTGTTTAATTATTTTAAAATTAAATTATAAGGATATTGTCGTATATTTCAAGTTCTTTGGGATATCTCAAGTCGACATTTAAATTAAATTAACCATTGTCGATTGATAAAACGTCGTCAAGATACCTGAATGTGGAACTGAGTGTCCCACCAAGTGCGTTTTCTTCCTTTATGTAGATGGTTTTGAATACAATTCGTAGGACTATAAAGAAAGGAGTTACCTAATAAACAAGCACAATAAGTGCAATATTCAATTGTTTTTCGAACAGTTTGCTGGAAGACCTGGTATCCAAAGACTACATAAATGTTGTACATGTCCATCAAGAACTCCAGCATGTAATAACTATCAACTTCAGAGTATATATTTGTGTGTAGATTATTGTCATGTAATACAATAATCCATAGCTACTTGTGGGTTAATATTATATAAAAAGCATCCTTTTATTTTCAATACAGTAATAACCGATATCAACAGATCTGTATAAATTCTATGGTTGATGGTTATAATAACGTCATAGTATCAATGTGGATTCCTTAGGCAGACGTTTTTCATACCAATTCTTAAATCTTTTTTTTTTAAATTGAATTTGACTGCTAAATATTCTACATTAATACAGTACAGTGCTGACCAACGCTGTTCTGTTTTCAATATAGATATTAGCTTTTGTTGGTAACCATATGTTTTATATGTGTTTGTATATTTATATATTAATATGCAAATCATTTCGCCCAGATGAAATTAGATTGATTGATTGTATATTGTTTAACGTCCCTCTTGAGAATTTTTCACTCATATGGAGACGTCACCGTTTGCCGGTGAAGAGCTTCAAATTTAGCCTCAGCACTCAGGGCCATTGAGCAGTGAGGGTTCTTTATCGTGCCAGCGCCTACCGTAACATGGGACCTACGTTTTTAAGGTCATATCCGAAAGACCCGTGACTTTCACTTCTAGTGCCGAGCGCTTGGCGAAGGAACAGTCACTACCTATGTTTACGTCTTAGGTATGACGCGACGCCGCGAACAAGTATCGAACCCGGGCCTCCCGATCACGAAGCGAAGATGAAATTTGATTGATTGATTGTATATTGTTTAACGTCCCTCTCGAGAATTTTTCACTCATATGGAGACGTAAGATGAAATTAGAAAAGACCACCCTAAGACCACCCTAATGAAATGAATGACACTTGAAAAAAATATCATAAATGAAATGCAATTTTCTGTCTTCATCTCTGGTTCACTGACTTTGAGTAAGTTAAATAAAAAATAAATCTTATTGAGGGAAATCTCAATATCAGAGAAAGTTTAACTTTATAATGTACAGAAAACAAAAACAGTGGCTATGTTTTTCACTGGCAAATGAATCACAAAATTTAAAGTCATTTTCTTCAAGAGAACGAAAAGGTTAAGTAATCTCATCTTAAATCGATACAGTCACGGTGACAATTCGACCGGTCTCTGAGAAAGAATCTCAATTTAAATCTATTAAATTTTAATTCTTCAATTATGTCAATCCCTTAAAATGTATGCTAACGATGTAAATCTTCTCAATTTTAATTCGCTATTACTCAGCAGTCCTGTGGTCTACTTCTTCTGTGCAAAGGAGCTTTAAGTAGAATGCAAGCGCTTGTATTTGATGCAAATATTACTTTGGTTGTAAACTATACTTAATTTTTTTAAGCATTACAGTAAAATAACAAACTAAAACAAATAGACATAATAAATTTTCTGTTTTCATTTTGACAAATTAATCGCTTAATCTTTCAATCAATAAATTGCATATATATTCATACATAATCAATTATATACAATATTTTTACTGAATGAATATCGATTAATCCACCAAAGAGAGCATTAAGGCGTTTAAGTAATCATCATCATTTTAAATAATTGTGTCATACATTTTGTCTAGAACACTTTGCTTCCACGGGGTAATAGTTGATAACATATGCTTGAGGTTTTGCCAAGTTTTTATACTCAATTTAACCAGAAAACTTGCCAAAAATTAAATCTTCTTTCAGGGATTTTCCTTGTAAGAAGGTGGAATGTTGTGACTGTAGATTAACCCAGTGACCTTATGTATGTGCTAAGCGTAAGCAAAGTTTCTTCTTCATAAGGCTTACAGGAAACGACTGAAATTAGAGGCGTGTCTCAAACTACCAGTGGTCTTTGAGATTTGTTCGGTACATATTTACTCCGGTGGGACGGTTCCAGCAAGCTCGGAAGAAGGAAGAATACTAAAAGAATTTTGCACTGAGCAATGCCCAGAATTATAGGCTATGGCAAATATCAGCATTGAAGAAAATTTTACAGAGATTCTTATAGAGTGCTGTTTTAAAGGCATGCACACAGGTTTCGTACTTTCATTTAATATGCTTTTAAACATGATACATATGGAGATAACGAAAACTTTTCAAGCTCAAAACTCGATTGAACAATACATAATAGTAGCGGAGCAAACCAGGACCTCCAAAATATCAGAGGTGGAATCAGGTGCCATGGAGGAGTGAGCATCCCCGGCCGACCAGTCACATCCGTCGTGTACTCCTTGTCATAATCAGGGAATAAAAGGAAAATTTGCCGTCAATTCAGTGTATTATTATTAAATGGTAATAATTAGTTTGAAAAACTTCAGTCAACATTCGATGTAATTTTAGATTGTAATTGCTGAAAAGTGCATCGTATCGACCATAAAATTTACGAAATTATGACTTTAAACAACACTGCTGAAAATTCTTGTTTAACTAACATGTATAAACTCGTTTTAGAAAATGTTCAAACATAGAGCATGAACTTGCGTATCAAACAAACTGAGATTTATAATCCCGTATGGAGATGATGAAGGTATATTGCAGCATCAGTAAGGGAAGTTGACGATTAAAAGTCGTGATAACTTTTATCATAGAATTAGTTGTTAGATAACCATTAAAGTAAAAAAATTTCAGACTCTATCTTTTACTTCAAGCTTATTGCATCGACATAAGAATATTAATAACTATTATTAAACAACAATACAAGTCGTCGACATATCTAAATGTCGAGTTGAAGTCAGCAACAAATGTTTTTTTCTTCTTTTTTAATATATTCAAGAAGTGGTGTAAACTAGAAGTAGATAATTAAAAATTCCAAAGACGTTTGGACAATATAAATATAAACGAGATTTAACTACTTTTCAACTTTATACGCAACAATTTTCCATGATAAATTCAGGTCCAGGCTTTTTGATATCATTGACAGCTGCATTTTTCATAAAATTGAAACTGGTAAATTTACTTACCTTGTCACTGGTCATTTGCAAAATTTATTTGTTGAAAAACAGTCATACTGTACACACAAGTACTCTGAAGTTGACATAACAAAATGCTTGAGTTTCTGATTGACAATATCTATGTGGTTTATGGAGACAATGTCTTCCAACAATCTATTGGAATTCCCATTAGTGCCAAATTCACCCCCTTATTAGCAGACCTATTTTTGTAGTCATATGAAGCAGAATTTGTCCAAAGTTTTATACCTGAAAAGAAAACACTTGATGTGGCCTTCAACTTGACTTTGGACATATCGACGACGTATTGTCAATTAACATCGGTAATTTCCATTCTCATGTCGAGACGATGTATCCCAGTGAGCTTGAGATAAAAGATACCATAAACAGGTCGGAGAGAATACTCGAAATCGGGTATTATCCCTGAAATCGCGTATAATACTCGATATTAGGGTATCGTTGAATCCGCGAAATCGGGTATAGAAGGTGCAATCACCTAATAAAACTTAAACAATGGGATGGTGCATGTTGCCAAGTTAACTTTCATCTAGATACACATGTTTTCTAAAGGTATCACTAGCCAAGTAAGAATTTGGGCGTCAAGATTAATGCGCTCTGGACAACAAATACCCGTGGAGCTCAGTACATTTCACGATCTACACACAAAAAGGCGTTCGATTTTCTTTATATTTTTCCTTATGTTGAAAATATATGCATCTTCCTAATGTTCATTCCCAACACAACAGAATTGTAAAGTATCAGAATTCGGGAATTTATAATAATTCCACATCAACACGACAAACATGAACAATTTGTAAATGAATCAAATTATACGGAAACACATTTCACACACAAGATATGATGCCATGTATAAACAAGGGATTGTCTATCGAACCTAATTATGCGTCATTAATTACTTTCACATTCATCTTGTGCATAAAATCAAATTTATTTATGAATGTATAAATAATGTAATGATAAAAATGTCTAAATTTTCGGCTAAAAGAACGGTTACCCTCTTTCTCTTTCTTTGAAAATCTTTTCTTTTTTATTTATCATTCAAACATATTTGCAGAATATGTCTTCAACATTTTAGCAGAGACAGTCATAGTTTCAGGAATACAGCTTATGAGAGAACATAACTGTTGATCGTTTAATTTCACTAAGTCATCAATATTTTACCATTTCTTGGCGACTTCAAAAGGGGGGGGGGGCTAAAGGCTTCTTGATAACCTCTGACAAAACAACTTCGACAGTGTTCTACATGTGTCCAAGAGACCTCTCTTTGAATGTCACGGTCGGTTAAACTCGGTCATATATTTTTAATCGTAGGGAAGACTTATTCATCAAATAAAAATCATATACATTGTAGGTAAACAAAAAGCAACCTGTTTTTTTCTAACACAAAATGAGACTACAAGTAACTAGAATTCATGTTTATTTTTTAAACACATTTTTTCATTACAGATGAGTATTAGGAAAAGTTATTGCCTTGAGTAATAAGTACCGCAGATAAAATAACTAAAAGAAAAATGTGAAATATTGTCTAGAACCAATAAGATAGTGCGTTGTATTAGCATATTATAATGAGGTATAAGATAAAGATATAAAAAAAAATATAGAAGGTAAAGAGGTAAAATTTACCCTGTCTACCAAATAGTATAATAAAGAAAGGAAGTGGCTACGATTATTATGAAATTTTGATGTCCGATGAGGAATTATATTCCCAAAAAGTAAGACAAGAGTTTCCAAGGCAATTATTTCCATTATTTCAGTTTGTTCATTAACATGTTCATAAACGTAAAACTATAAGAAATGTGAAAACTTGACTATGTAATTCATATTTCAATATGACTGTACCTCGATCTATATTGAGAAATTCAATGTATTATAAGCTCATGAAAAGATGTACACATTTGACTTTTATTTATACCCCCCCCCCCCAAAAAAAAAAAAAAAAAAAAAAAAAAAAAAAAACAAGAAAATCCTGTTCATATGACTTCTCGCTCTCAATTTTCACACAAATGCATAAAATAAAGGTAAAACAGCATATCTTGTATCGATTAAAATGCAACCAAAAAATTTACGGTGTCTTTGAATAAAAATTTCATGCTAAATTGACATAAAAAAAGATACTCACCTTCAATTACCTATTTTCAAACTGTTTTCCCGTGGGTATTTATTTAATCTTATTTTATTTTCTTCTTTATAATAACGTTGGTATTCTATTATGGCAGAGATATGCAATTATGACTCGCTTATACTGTACTCTCTAACTGTTAGGAATAATTAATATTTCATTTTTCAGTAAAAATACATAACACGGCGTTAGTCGTTTAATTTCCTTAAAATTTCACGTTTTAGGAATAGTGCACAAATTAGAAAATTAAGTATATGGAATACTTTAATGGGAAATAAAGACAAACGAAGTGTAGGTATTTGTTTTTAGAAATTATATTGAAAAATAATAACGCCATTGTGTCCTCTTTGTTACCCCAGCAATGTTTGTCGTGTGATTTTAAACTTATTTGACAACCGTATGAATTAAGTTTAATAAAAATAAATCCACAAGATACTGATGTACAAGTAACAGTTACTAGCATAATGCGCCGTTGCTTTATTCTTTAGTTTTTATAGAAAGTTGCACGGAATACCCGATTTCGCGGATTCAACGATACCCTAATATCGAGTATTATACGCGATTTCACGGATAATACCCGATTTCAAGTATTCTCTCCGACCTGATAAAGTCGGACACATCTGTTTTATATTTGGATATATTACTGCAAAAAGATGTCAATAGTAATCTACACCCAAAGTGTATGTGACGTGGTGACTTTAACTTATAATCGTTAACTTCCCTTACTTATACCGCAATATACCTTCATCACCTGCAGATGGAGTTTATATATCTCAGTTGATTCGATACGTTATTTCTAAAACGAGGTAAATTATTGACAAACAATTTGATGAAACAAGAATTTTTAATAGTTTCGTTTAAAGTCATCATTTTTTAAGTTCTCTGGTCAGTACAATGACCTTGTCAGCAAATACAATTTATTATGAAAGTCAAATGCCGACTGATGTTTTTATACTTATTGTAAGTCCATTATTTATACACCGAATTGAAAACAGATTTCTCCGTTATTTCCATATAAATAACAAAGGACAGAGCGCGTGTGACCGGTCGGCAGGGGATGCTTACTACTCCATGATTCCTGATCCCACCTCGGATGTTTTTGAGGTCCTTGTTTACTCTGCTCCTATTTTGTATTGTTTTATGGACTTTGATTTTGAATGCTGTTCGTTATCTCCAAATTGTTTATCTGAGATTTTGAACACATTCTGCTTAATGTGAATACAACATTATATATCTGCTAATAACGGAACACAATTGGTACTTATGGGAATACTACAAGAATATTGGAATTGCTGGTCTAAACTAATTTTTAGAAAAAATTCCTGAAAAATACAATTAGCGTGCACATTTCTTTCTTTCATCTTTGATGTTTATGGTAAAAAAATATCCGTTTTATGAATACTATACATTTATTGACTAAATTCGAGGGCAACATACATTTTGTCGGGCCCAAAAACCCAACTGTTTGGTTGGAGGGTCGACAAAAAGCATTTTGTCCGAGAGATGCTGAACCGCTTACGTCACATAATAGGTGGAGCTTAATTTCATTTTCATTTGGTATTCAAAAGTGACAGACCTGGTTCTAAATCACGGAAGATAGTACAAATTACATGTATGTCAAAAAAAAAAATGAAAGGTTTAACAAAAACAGACACATGTTCTAGGGCAAAATGCGTTGTTGCAACCACTATTGAAATAACGACCACTATTGAAATAATTATATCAATAGTGGTTGAGAGTGCATTTCAATAGTAAACATAGTCAGTAACCACTATTGAAATAATTATATCAATAGTGGTTGACAGTGCATTTCAATAACAAACATACGTAATAACCACTATTGAAATACAACCACTATTGAAATAATTATATCAGTAGTGGTTGAAAGTGCATTTCAACAACAAACATAGATAGTAACCACTATTGAAATACGACCACTATTGAAATAAGTATTTCAATGGTGGGTGAGATTCATTTCAATAACAAACATAGGTTGCAAGTTGCAATCACAATTGAAATAATGTTCACAAGATTTCAATATAGATTAGATTATTGATTTCAATAATGCTTTGAACAATGAATCCAATATATATTGAAATAATTATTTCAAAAGTTGCTGACGTGGTGAAACTTTTCTTTCAATACTGGTAGTATTTCAATAGTGGTTGAAACATATGGTTACCATATTGAAATGCACTCTCACCCACCATTAAATAATTATTTCAGGAGTGCTCGTATTTCAATAGTGGTTGAAACCTATGGTTATTATATTCAAATGCACTCTCACCCACTATTGAAATAATTATTTCAATAGTGGTCGTATTTCAAAAGTGGTTACTATTTATGTTTTTTATTGAAATGCACTCTCACCCACCATTGAAATAATTTTTTTCAAAAGTGGTCGTATATCAATAGTGGTTATTTTCTTTGTTTGCTATTGAAATGCACTTTCAACCACTATTGATATAATTATTTCAGTAGTGGTCGTATTTCTATAGTGGTTACTAACTATGTTTGTTATTGAAATGCACTCTCAACCACTATTGATATAATTATTTAACCACTATTGAAATACTACCAGTATTGAAAGAAAAGTTTTACCGCGTTTCACCGCGTCAGCAACTTTTGAAATAATTATTTCAATATATATTTGATTCATTGTTCAAAGCATTATTGAAATCAATAATCTAATCTACATGTGTATATTGAAATCTTGTGAACATTATTTCAATTGTGGTTGAAACTTGCAACCTATGTTTGTTATTGAAATGAATCTCACCCACCATTGAAATACTTATTTCAATAGTGGTCGTATTTCAATAGTGGTTACTATCTAGTATGTTTATTGTTGAAATGCACTCTCAACCACTATTGAAATAATTATTTCAATAGTGGTCGTATTTCAATAGTGATTACTAACCATGTTTGCTATTGAAATGTACTCTCAACCACTATTGATATAATTATTTCAATAGTGGTCGTTATTTCAATAGTGGTTGCAACAATGCGTTTTGTCGACCCTCGAACCAAACTGTCTGGCAACGGCCTAAGGCCTCAGGCAGACAGATTGGTTCTGGATCCGACAAAACGCATGTTGCCCTCCAACTCGGTCAATAAATGTAAAATATGTAAATGAAGTTGCTTTATAACATTTAAGAAAAAAAGCTAACTAAATTGATACTTTTTTAAACAAAATAAATAAGGATGCGTTTATCTACTTCTATTCCTGAAGTAATCTTGGGATTTTGAAGTATTTCTTCGTGTCATCAGCTATAATTAATTGACAATCAAAATAACTAAAACACACTTTCTAGAATAAATCTATCAGCTGTGAAAAAAATATCCCCCCCTTACAGTCTCGCCTAAAAGTGGGTTTTTGGGAGTGAAATTTTGGTCCATAACTCCATGTCCGACTTATAGGCGATTCATGAAAAGATTGCGTTTTTATATTGATGACCAAGGGTAGTGTTTTTTAAAGAGTCCCGTAATTTATCATTAAACGTCAGTCTTAATATAAAATCATAAATTCATTCTTTGGGTTATTTAAATATTTAATTTTCAAAGTTTTTTTTTTAAAATCTTCACTGTATATTTCTTACATGTATCTGTTAATGATACAAATATATATACTTAAATATCCTGGTCATTTGTAAAGAAATATTGACTGAAAGCAGGTTTAAACATTTAAAAGAAATATTGACTGAAAGCAGGTTAACATCACATTATTGATTTAAAATTGTCGACCAAATCTGGAAAATATTTTACTCAATTATAAGCGGGTCAATGTCAATAACCCAAAATTAACTACAAAAAATAACAAGAGGCCCATGGGCCACATCGCTTTCCTGAAAAACTTTGGCCATGCTGTTCTTTAACAGATTTCCCCTCTTTGTAATACGAATTGTGACCAAGCCCTACCCCTGGGGGTCATGACTTGAACAATTTAGAATCTACACTACCCCAGGATGCTTCATGCTTCCACTTAAGTTTTAGATTTTCTAGCCCAGTGGTTTTTCAGAAGATTTTAAAAGTTTTTTCCTACATATTTCTATGTAAAACTTAAATTTCCCTATTGTGGCCCCGCCCTACCCCTGGGGTCATGATTTGAATAATTTAGAATCTACACTACCCCAGAATGCTTCCACATAAGTTTCAGATTTTCAGGCCAAGTGGTTCTTGAGAAAAAGATTTTTAAACTTTTTTCCTACATGTTTCTATGTAAAACTTGGATTCCCTCTTGTGGCCCCGTCCTACCCCGGGGGTCATGATTTGAACAATTTAAAATCTACACTACCTCAGGATGCTTCCACATAACTTTCACCTTTTCTGGCCCAGTGGTTCTTGAGAAGAAGATTTTTTTTTCCTACATATTTCTATGTAAAACTTAAATTTCCCTATTGTGGCCCCGCCCTACCCCCGGGGGTCATGATTTGAACAATTTAGAATCTACACTACCCAAGAATGCTACCACTTAAGTTTCAGCTTTTCTGGCCCAGTGGTTCTTGAGAAGAAGATTTTTAAAGATTTTTTCCTACATATTTCTATGTAAAACTTAAATTTCCCTATTGTGGCCCCGCCCTACCCCCGGGGGTCATGATTTGAACAATTTAGAATCTACACTACCCCAGGATGCTTCCACATCAGTTTCAGATTTTCAGGCCAAGTGGTTCTTGAGAAAAAGATTTTTAAAAGTTTTATCCTATATATTTCAATGTAAAACTTGGATTCCCTATTGTAGCCCTGTCCTACCCCTGGGGGTCATGATTTGAACAATTTAGATTCTACACTACCCCAGGATGCTACCACATAAGTTTCAGCTTTTCTGGCCCAGTGGTTCTTGAGAAGAAGATTTTTTAATGACCCCACCCTATGTTTGTATTTTCCTGATTATCTCCCCTTGGAAGGAGACTTGGCCCTTGATTTTTACAATTTAAATTCCCCTTTACATTGAAATGCTTTGTACCAAGTTTAGTTAAAATTGGTTCAGTGGTTCTTGAGAAGAAGTTGAAAATGTGAAAAGTTTACAAACGGACGGACGGACGGACGGACGTACGACGGACAATGGGTGATCAGAAAAGCTCACTTGAGCTTTCAGCTCAGGTGAGCTAAAAACTACTTATAGGCGGACCGACTGATACACATTTATATACGGTAGTAGTACTAGGCTATATTTTCTTGGCAGATTTGTCCGAATATGCAGGTTCATAAACTTTTACAACCTATTTCGGTGATTAATGAAAGACTATAAAAATGAAAGGGGGAGAGAGTGTACAAATACTGTTCAAGCACTGAGGAATGCAAACAATGTTAATTCCCAGTGTAGGATTTAAGGGGATGCACACACTACCTTAAATTAAAACTGTCAAGGTAAGCGTAAATCGCAGTTTCGGCGAGAAAATATAAAAAAAATGTCTACTCGGTATACCTCACTGTAAAGTCTCGCAAATCCCCAGGGCGCCCCCAGATAGAACTCCAGCCTACTTTATGCCCCCCCCCCACCCCCGACTTCAATTTCTGGATCCACGACTTTTTCCAGTCCTTTCCCGCTCATAGAATGAGACTTGGATTTCACTTGGTCTAGTTACTGGAAATTGACCTAATTAAATTTCATGATTAAAAGATTAATATTATGAGAGCTTTACATCTTATGATATCTTAGCGGCGGGCTTTATATATCCCCAAACGTAAGAGAACGGTGCAATGGGTAAGAATTCTTCACAATTATTAATTTTCTATTTGAAAAATCTCAATTTTTAACGAAAAAAATTGGCTTTTATAAAAAAAAAATCAAATTTTGTTTATTTACCTTTCGAAAATATTGCTTAACTTTTTATCAATAAGTTTGTCATGTTTCTAATAAGTATTGCATGTATCTTGTGTGATATAAAATATTTTCCCTTTTTTGTAAAGTCAATAAACTTATTATTATAATAAAAAAAATTAAAAGAGCTATAAATAGAGAAAGTTTTGGTAAAACAAATTTCATATTCTATTTAAAGGTATGTCACTCGTGAAATTTGTTAAATCAAGGATTTTTTGAGAAGTATATTTTGGATAAGTACTCATATAGTGCGACTCAAAATCGCAGAGAAAATAGGGGGTCAGTGTGCATCTTACTGATCTACGGTACAATTAAGTTGACCTTTATGCACTTAAACTTTAACGCTTTGGCAAATTACTTTAACCTTTACCATATTTTATCAGATGTAACCATGGCAATAAATATAATTTTATTTTAAGTAAAATTGTTTGAATAATATTTATCATTGAACAAATCTTACAAATTAATGCGCGTAAATTATTGTGTGACCTTTTTGCACTAAAAAGTAACACATTTGGGGTATTAAAAACTAAATAGGCAATAAAACCTTTTCTTAAATCAAGCTTTTTACGACTTAAGTGCTGATCGGTCACAAATATCGAGTACTTTAAATTAATGAAAGAAAAAGTGGGGTCAGTGATGTTAATTTTGAAATATTGGTCAAAATATGTGATTTTCGGGCGAAAAATCTTATAGATTTTATCTAGACTATTTTGACATATTTTTATTTTTTGGCAAAGTTTGTTGAAGGAAGGTGTAAAATTTGTTCTAAAAATATAAATTAATACCTATATTAAATATTCCTAGCAATATCATAATGGAAAATATTCTGCGAGTAAAAGTATGTAAGGCTTAAGTTCAAAGACATTAAATTTTAATAAATGTGCAGATTTGCAGAATTATTTGCTAAATATCCTTCCACCACAAGAAATAGCCCTCATAAATCTTGCTTCTTTGTGGCTTTTCGAGCAGTTTTTCCGTTGAATGTTAAAACATTAACATTGTTGAATTTAAATATGTTATAAAAATTGAATTTTGGTAAAAAGTTTTGAAGCAAGAGGATCTGCATTAACTTTTCTAAAAAACTGACGAGTGACATACCTTAATTACAACTTGAAAAAAATTAGGTATGTTTTAATGAAGGTTTGATAATGTGCCAAGAACATTCTAAATGTATATGCATTTTCCATGCTACATAAATTCTATTATATATATGGAAATTTAGATCAAATAGAAATATATCAGCCACAAAATATGTTTAAGATAACGAAATCGCTTGATCCATAGCTTCTTTGGTATGATGTAGACAAAATAATTGGAATAGTTTGGAATCAACACAAGTTAAATGTAATTCGCCCCAGAAACATTTTTTTATTGTAAAACTCAAACACAAAAACCCCTAAAGATCTTCATCGCATTGGTTTTTCCTTTCCTCATTTTACTCTAAACCCTAAGAAACACCTAGCCTTGGAGCTCATTTGGTAAGACCAAGGAAGTGGAATTTTATTAAAATGAAATTTTAATTAAAATGTAAATATCAATTACAAGATACTTACCATTTCTGACATTGTAGGCGGCCTGATTCTGTTGGCGATTGCCATTTTGGCTAGCACCACTGCAGTTTTAGGTAAGCAGGTAGAGAGCAAGAAATACAAGAAATATACAAAATTGTGAATTTGAAAGCCGTAGCACCACCTGTCCAAAGTTATGGCCAAGGGTGTGTTTTTGAAAGTTAGTTAAAACTCCAGGGTCAAGTTAAAAGGGTCAAAGTTGTTGTTTTTCAAAAGTTCTTGTTACAAGGATTATATAATACATGATATATGCAGTATTAAAGCTCTACACCTAACCGTTCAAAAGTTATGGCCAAGGTTAATATTTTTAAAAGTACGTCAATCTCAGATATCAAGGTCAAAGGGTCAAAGTTGTTTTTTATCCAATAAAAGGTCTTGGCACAAAAAACACATATTTGAAGAACGAAAGTCCTAGCATCTAATGTTCAAAAGTTATAGTAAAAGTAAAAGTTTGGAATTTTTGTGTAAAAGTGGATCAATGTCCAAGGTCAAGGTTAACAGGTCAAATTTGGTGGTTTCCAAAGAAAGGTCTTGTCACAAAGAATACACTTATGAAATATGAAAGTCATTGCTCCACAAAATCCTACGTTATATGCAAGATTAAACTCTTCGTGAACAAACAAATCTGACAGACAGACAGACGGACACGACAAAAACTATATACCCCAGAATATTCGCTTAATGGCCGTGGGCATAAAAAAGGAAGACAGTTACTGTCCAATTTCAAACGTTTTTTTCTCCTTTAGCGAGGAGATGTGGGAGGGGGATAATAAATATAAGCTTAATATATCACATAATTGCAATTATATGGATGTAAATAATGAAATTAATATGAATTGACAAATGACTGCTATTGTTAAAACACTGTTATTTATTTTTTTATCTATTCAATTTTTTTCTTCAGGAGCGCCTGATAATCGCGGTAAAGAGTTTGTCATTGGTTTTATGGATAACTACATCATGGGAGGTAATCTCCAGTGCGAGCTCTTCATCACCACCGCCCGTACGACGACAGTTAGTGTAAAAGTAGACTCCCCAAAGTGTTCCAACCCTAAAATCTCCGCTTCCTTCTCTATAACAGCTGGTCAAGTTAAACAAATCCTCTTAAATTACAAAATAAGAATGATTGGATCAGCGAAAGGCAGCAAAGGTAACTCTGAAATATCTCTATTTTTAATTTCTTTCCTTTTTCTGTCTTTTTTTTTTTGGTTGATTTTCTCAATTTACATGTATACAAGTTTGATCCCAATTTTAGAATCATTACATTTATAGTCAAAAGGTTAATAAGTTAAAATGTTAATTTCAAAATATGCATCTTATTCATTTGAAAGGTATCTGGGTCACCGCCTCGGACGAGATTGTGGTTTATGGCGTTAACAAAGAACATTATTCCAATGATGGTTTTGTGGGCCTTCCCACTGATGTTTTATCCGATGAATATTATGTTGTCACGTGGTACCCTCCATACAGGCAATGTGAGTTACTGGTTGTCGGGGTAGAAGATTCCACGAAAGTCACTGTTACACTGGGACAATACATGGGAAGTAGGTATGTTACCTATAACAGAAAGAATTATAAAAAAGGCAACTCCATAACAGAGAATCTGAACAAATTCGACACTTGGCAGCTTATCACCACTGGCGACCTGAGCGGAAGTAAAATCACCTCGAATAAAAAGATATCCGTTTTCTCTGGAAACAAGAAAACAAAAATAGGCATAGGCAATTCTCAGGATCATTTGGTAGAACACATGACTCCCGTCAACACCTGGGGTAAAAAGTTCGCAACTGTCCCAATTCCGAAGAGAACCGTCGGGGATTACTTTAAATTCATTGCCAGCGAGGATAACACCAGAGTCACGATATCGGGTGGCTACTCGTCATCATTTACAATATCTAAAGCGGGAGGCGTGGTACAGAAGCTCATCTCCTCCAAAGCCTATTGTAGGGTAGTGGCAGACAAACCTATCATGCTTGTCCAATTTGTCCAATCCCAGGTAAGTTCCTCTGAACCATCTGACCCGGCCATGATGATCATTCCTCCATGTGAACAGTACGGTGCTGACTATACGTTCGCTACGCCCAAATATTCTGCCGGATCCTATGAAAATTACTTCATGTTCATTGTTGAGGAAAAGGAAGCGTCCGGTCTGAGAATTAACGGCAAAGCTTTTCCCACCAACACCGCCTTCAAGCGGATCTCTGGGACGACTCTAGTGGGGGGATACATCTCTATACCTGAGGGGACTCACACAGTTCGTCACACGTCTCCTATTGCTATTTTTGGAGGGTTTCTATACGGAAAAGCTCCTTATGAAACATATGGGTTTACCACTGGCATGAGAATGGCCAAAGTAAATGCTGTAAGTCGAAAGTTTTGTTTTTAACTTTCTTTATCATATGAGACAGAAAATGTTTATTTATTTATTTATTTCAACGTTTTTAAAAGTGAAAATGATGTTTTTATAACTTTTAAAAATGAAATTGTGTGCGAGAGGAAGAAACCTGAATAAAACTTGAACTGCGCTATTTGTATCAGCGTATAGTATTAATGTGTACTTAAAGATTTGTATTCCTACGCCGACTGTGACGGGCGACGGTATTGACAACGATTGTGACGGCAAGATTGATGAAGAATTGTGTACTCCAGAAAACAAAAACAAAGGTCAGAATTACAGTGTAGACAAAATATACTCAAGTTTTCAAGTCTACGATTATTACACGTGTCTATTATTACTGCTACTTCATTTATGTCGTTTATTTAATTAGCCACATCATTTGTTTTTTGCTGACAGATGATGACGGCGATGGAAAGATTAATGAAGACTGCGCTAAACCTCCACCAAGTGAGTCTTTCGTTGAGATTTCACAGAAAAAAAAACGTCTGTATTTGATTCTATAAAAGCATGTTGACTGACCATTTATATCGATTTTAGTTGACGGTAACTGGGCTAGTTGGACTTCCTACAGCGCATGCTCGGTGACGTGTCAGCCAACGTCTCGTAGGGTATCTGGAACTCAAACCAGAACCCGAAGCTGTTCCAACCCGGCTCCTGCTTACGATGGAAAACAGTGCGCAGGTTCAGGGACTCAAACTTCGACTTGCTCACCAACCAATCCATGCAGAGGTATGAGTCTATGATCATCATCATTATTAATTCAACAGATCATGTTTTCGAACTCTTTTGAAAAGATACAATTTCAAAGTTTCGCATATTTTTTCTTGTTCGACTCGAATTATAACATTTTTAAAAAATATTTGTTGCAGAAAGTAATTCATATATCAATGATTAATTCTAGTGGATGGAAAGTGGGGATCCTGGGGGTCGTATGGTGCATGCTCTGTGACTTGCGGAAGTGGTTCGAAATCCCGCTCAAGATCCTGTAACAACCCTGCTCCTGCAGGAGGCGGAAGTAACTGCCCTGGAAGCACTTCATCGACTGCAACTTGCACTTTGTCTGCTTGTCCAAGTAAGTTTTTTCTGAAAATTCATTCTAACCATCTTTGTTTTTTTTTTTTTTTAGATTTTAACAAGACACGTATTTGAAAAGAGCTCATAACGGTATAAAGATATCGAAGAATATCAAGCAAATCTTGAACAAGCTCAAACGAGTCTAATTATTATTGTTCATTTATTTCAGTTGACGGTAAATGGGGATCCTGGGGATCCTACGGGTCCTGTTCTAAAACTTGTGGTGGAGGGACACAATCAAGAAGTCGCTCTTGCTCTAATCCCGCCCCTAGATATGGCGGAAGATCTTGTTCTGGATCCACTTCATCGTCTCAAAGTTGTAACACTCACAACTGTCCTAGTGAGTGATTTAGAACACCTCTGCAAAATTAGTCATTTATTTTTTGACATAGGAAGTCATTCTTGCAAAATTTGACAATTTTAAAAATTCACCATCGAAATTTTCTAGGAGCTAGTATTCTTCTTTGGATAAAAATGATATAAAACCTCAAATCATGAGAAAAATTTTTTTATCCCGTGTTTAATACACCATCAATCAATGTTGTACAGTTTTTAAAAAAAAAATCCACTTATTTTGATTTATCATACTCAGGCAAAAATAATAAACACATTGTGACGTCATAACTGTGGGATATGAAAAAAATATCCAATGATATTATCCAAGGGATAAAGGGGTAAACATGGGAAAAATTATCTTATTTTATCAGTTGACGGAAAGTGGGGTTCCTGGGGCTCGCATGGCTCCTGTTCCTTGACCTGTGGTGGTGGCACACAAACCAGAAGCAGAAGCTGTAGCAACCCCGCCCCTCGATATGGCGGAAAATCTTGCGCCGGTTCTGGGACTTCGTCTCGCAGCTGCAACACAGCTAGTTGTCCAAGTAAGATAGCAAACGTATCATGAAATGGTATAAATGTATCAGATCAAGTATGTTTCTATCAACTCAATGTTTTTTTAAAGAAAGCTTGGTTCACAAAATGCAGGAACAGCAGAAATAGCCCTGTTAACATTTCCATTAGATGACAGGCAGAGCATTATATTAAAACATCATACAAACCAAGTTTCAAAGAGGAAACTTCATGCTTTCATTTTTCATTTATCTCGCCCTAACCTTCTTCAAAAAAGTCATTCTTGAATCTTGATAAACTCTGTATAGGTACATGTAGTATACTCTGTACTTTGATTTTCTTATTTTCCTTATTTATCGATCACTGAGGAGGACCTAGAATCTTTATTTTCGATAATTTCTCCAGAAGAGTAAATGTCATAGGTAAAAATCGTTAACATACAATCAATCATCATACGTTTCTCTCCAGTTGACGGTAAGTGGGGATCGTGGGGATCTTATGGGTTATGCACTTTGACCTGTGGCGGAGGAAGACAAACCAGAAGTCGGTCCTGCTCTAACCCCGCCCCTCGATATGGCGGGAAATCTTGTTCTGGATCCACTACCTCAACAAGGAGTTGTAACACACACTACTGCCCTAGTAAGGTTTAGACCTACTTGCTCAGACACCTTATTAGCATCTTTTTGTGATAACTTCAATGAGTACTTACTAGTATATTTCCAAAATCTTCACCCACTTTTTAAGGTTTAAAATGATAAAATTGTTCATGATCATTGGCGAATAGAGATATATAATCTAAAAAAATTATCAAGAACATACTGATTTAGCTTTTCAACCGTTCATTATTCAGTGATATGTCTGTTACTTTCTCATAACGTTCAGTTTTTTTTCTCTTTTCGAATTCAGTAGTTATGATAATGATGTTATTACATTCATTAGATCTACAAACAATTTTTTTTAATAACTTACCTCTAAAAATAATTTTAAAATTCCTTTTCCCAGTTGATGGTAAATGGGGATCATGGGGATCCTACGGATCGTGTTCCATCACGTGCGGCGGTGGCACACAGAGAAGATCCAGGACCTGTTCAAATCCGGCCCCAAAATATCTGGGAAAGGACTGTCCAGGGTCTTCTAGCTCTTCACGAGATTGTAACACACACAATTGTCCAAGTATGTTGAGTGTGGAAAATGAATGTGAAGTTAAATTTTGTGAAGTTTCAATAACAAAGATCTACGTTATTCTGTTTTAACAACAATCTGCCCACTCCATGCAAATCATCTATCTTTTTTGAATTTTTGCACAGTTGATGGCAAATGGGCGTCTTGGGGATCCTATGGATCTTGCACAGTTACGTGTGGTGGTGGCACACAGAGACGAAGCAGGTCCTGCTCAAATCCGGCACCAAGATATCTAGGAAAGAACTGTCCCGGATCTTCTAGCTCTTCTAGACAGTGTAACACCCACTTCTGTCCAAGTATGTTTTTCAAATAGGACCTATGCATATTGAACAAATGAGATCTGCAAAGTTTACTTACATTTTTGAAACTTTTTCTATTTCCATTGGTTACCCGCATTGTGGGACTCGTCAGTATGTTCAATGTATTTCATCTTATCCAGTTGATGGAGCCTGGACCTCGTGGGGGAGATACGGGTCCTGTACCGTGACCTGCGGGGGAGGGACTCAGGTCAGAAGTAGGTCATGTACCAACCCCCAACCTCAGTACCTCGGAAAAGACTGTGTGGGACAAACAACTTCTTCAAGGAGCTGCAACACACATCACTGTCCAAGTAAGACCAGTAACTGTAGTACTGTTGTATTTAACTAATGTCATCTTTAGTTTCACCCGTTTTTAATCTGATTGACATAGACGAAAGACGCGAAATAAAACGGGACGAAAAATTTCCTGTAAACAGAACTGTTGGTAATGACTGGAGACAAATTTTATCACAGAATAGTTTCTCATATGCATATATGGTGATATAGGCCAAAGCAAGATTTTATTAATACTTACCGATATAACAGTGGCGGAATGATACTGGGATCCTGTACTAATCAATCTGTATCTGTAGTAGGTAAACTGAAAGAAAAAAAAACATGAATCGTAAAATGTACATGTATATATGTATTTTAAGTTGACGGTTTCTGGGCCGGCTGGGGATCCTGGGCTACCTGTACAGAGACGTGTGGAGGCGGAGTCCAATCCCGATCCCGATCTTGTAGTAACCCCACTCCACAATATGGCGGAGCTTATTGTTCTGGGTTCTCTTCCGACACTCAACGATGTAACACACAAAACTGCCCAAGTAAGCACAGACTACCTCAAAAAGCCATGTTTTGAAATTTCATACACACATGCATTACAAATCTTGAGAATCTGATGTAATCAATGAATTTCAGTCAATGGAGCCTGGAATTCGTGGTCGAGATGGGGATCTTGCACGGTAACGTGTGGGGGAGGAACACAGAGGCGATCAAGAAGTTGTTCTAGTCCCACCCCTCAATACGGAGGACTGGACTGCGCTGGATCAAGAACATCCAGTCAAACCTGCAACACTCAGCACTGTCCAAGTATGCATATTATTAAGCAGCCTTAATATTAACCTACCGCTCGAAATGAGAGGGGGAGTATTCGCATAATCTGCATTATTCCTCTTCAATCCGCAGGTGTAAGATTAAACGGATTTCTTGAATTGCTTTTGTATGTCTTACATGCTATGGCAAAATTCTGCGGTAAATTTGTGATCATGTATGTAGCGTAACATCCTAAAAGTATAATGTCTTTAATTGATTTTTAATCTGTGCCCTTTTGTTTATTTTTGTTCTGATTAGTTGATGGTGGTTTCTCTAACTGGGGATCCTGGGGTACCTGCGCCGTAACTTGTGGCGGAGGAACACAGGTGCGCACGCGCAGTTGTTCTAATCCAACTCCACAATATGGCGGTGCACCATGTTCAGGGGCAACAAGTCAGAATCAAGACTGTAACACACAAGTCTGCATCAGTAAGTTTGGTCCGGAGATAAACAATTCAATTGAAATAAATTTAAATAATAAAAAAGATGTTTTACTTCCCATATCTTTTTTTTAGGGGGGGGGATTCTTGCATTTACATTCATTTGAATAAAAACAATACAATACCCCAAAATGTCTTCTACGAACTTCATCGAATGTATATTATACAGAAGTATAAAAAAATAAAACTTAATCAAATGACACTTTCGATGGATAACGTAGGGCGTTATGAGATGAGGATACATGTACATTGACCTCTTTATATTGTAATTTCGCAGTTGATGGGGCGTGGAGTACATGGGGAGCCTGGGGATCTTGCTCTGTGTCTTGTGGTGGCGGGAAAAGATCACGTGCTCGCACATGCTCCAACCCCAAACCGGCTAATGGTGGGAAATCGTGTTCCGGGTCTTTGAAAGAACTGGGAGACTGCAACAGTCAGTTTTGTCCGACACCAGCTGCGGGAACTTATGTACAGGTAAGGTATTTAGAGAAGCAGAACGCGCAGGTAAAACGGAACTAACTTCTACAAACGAGTATGCAGGCACTAGAGGCGCAGATCTAGATAGATCTGATTATACTTAGTCAGAAATACATGACGAAGAGAAGAGATATATTATCCATGTTTTAGCTAGCAATAGCAAAGATGAACACTGACTGACATACAATGGAATTGGAGGTTAGAATGAATTGTGTATACATATGCAATTAATCATTATGATAGACCACTCGATGTGATTGTTCTATTTCAGTTATGTCCCACAGGTTGGTTCACGTGTCAGTCAGGAGGCATCACGTGTATAGACAAATCATTTGTTTGTGATTGCTCAAACGATTGTGACGACGGAAGTGACGAAACAGTCGGTTACGCCGGATGTTCTGGTGCGGTGATCGCCATGTGTGCAGAAAACGGTTCAGGTTGGTAAAGTTTATGTCTTCAATTTTTTTTCTAATATTGTAAGAGTACATTTATTGGTTCAGAACTCAGAATATAAATATTATACTGATTGTGTTGACGTATTTCAGCGGAGATAGTGACGTCACCATTCATGGTTCTGTTCTTATTGATGTTGGCACTGTATCAAATGTTGTAACAAGCAGAAGAGGAGGACCGACTCGTATCATACAGAATTTTATCGCATTATATATCCAAAGATTTCATATGAAATCAAATTTGAACTCGACATTAGGTTGGTAGTGTACTATAGTTTTAAAAACTACAGAAAATACATGTACACCGAGGACAGAACAAAGTTATCAAAAGGCCAAGGCAAGACAACCAAGATGGAAGAATCGTGCATGCAGTTAAAAGTTTTGTATGGTAGGACAGAGGCAGGACTTGTCCCTTACTTAAAGGTCAGCCCTGTCTACAAAATTCGTTATTGTGTAGGTATAACGAGAACATGGCGCACTATATCACTCTGAACTGATTCAAATTTGATTTTATATGAATCTGAACATTGTTGCATATAAAAAGATTCTCTTCAATGTTTGTTGAAGTTTTTTATCATGATATTTTTCATTCGGTAATATGAATTTTGGATATTCATTGTTATTTTTCAAATTTCACCTTAATTCTAACTATGGTAGCTAGTTGTGGGAATGCTTAGGCTATATATGTGATGTTACATTCTTACTTGTTTATCTTTTACATTGAATGTTGAGCAAAAACTGTTGTTGTTTTCGATAATTGGTCATTAAATAAAGACCAGGAATGAAGTATAGAATCTGATATAATATATACTTTTCTTTATGTCATTTGGTGACTGATTGGATTTAATAGATAAAGAACACAATCAGTATAAATCAACAACACAACGATTTTAAGGGGTACCGACCCTCTGATATGACAGACAACTCTCAGAGACAGTCAGAGTACAAAATAATGTAATATAGTAGTACAGTTTTTTTTTTTTATTTAGAATTTCCTAATTTAAACCTCTGAGTAGTCAATTCGATGAAATCTAACATATGATGGAAACATTACTTTCTATTTCTTTTGCCAATCTCTTACTAATTTTTTTTTATTATATTTAACAATAAAACATTTAAATCCTACTTCAAAAGCAAGTTGTATTTTTTAAAAGTCCATTTTAATAATGGTTTAATGTTTCAAGTACTTAATACAGAATTTTTTATAAGTATGACATTTTTTTTATATGAAGAAAATTTTTGAAGAAAGATAACTCCTCCTCACAGATGTATTTTTTCTTACAACCACATACAACATTGTAATTTTCTGACTTAGGAAGCATCGCTTCATGATGTTTTCTGATATCCTGATCTGAAATAAAAATCATTTCTGAAAAAATAAGCTGCACTTCTTACATCAAACTATTTTCCATGTGGCTCAAATGTTATTGTTGTTCATGAAAATCAACATTAGAAATATTAAATTTTCTGAGTGAAATTTGATAGCAGAGGGTCGGGACCCCTTAACTTATCTTCGATATTGATTTAATTTTCCTTGATTGCTGAATATGTATGTGTTCTGAGTCAATCTAGTCTGGAACCCTAAGTACTAAATGTATCTGCCACATCTGTGGTTTTAAACATTGGGTTTCAAACACTCCTATATTTTACTCTCTAAAAGTCTCTTATGAACCTTTCAGAAATGAATTTATGTCACTTAAATGTACATTCTGCAGTACTTCGAGACACCAAAAATGAGATAAACAAATACCTTACCTAGCGATGTCTCTTCTTCTTATGGAAAAAGAGTACCAAAAGGCCCAGATTTTTACATCATTTCCTGGTTGAACGAGATGAAGCAGAGTACTAAATGGGTAGGCATTAACTGATTGGCTGAATTCAGGTATTGTAAATATTTTCATTTTAAAGTAAAAATATTAATGTTTGGAATAAATGATGGAATGAAGAAATATTACAGAAATTATAAAAATACCAGGGGAGATTGTAGGAGTGGGGATTGGAATTTTTGACAGGGTGTCATTTACTGCCGATCGCTGTAAGTTCTAAATAACTGCAAATTTGACCTATAAACGCCGCGGAACGGTATATTTGTTTCCGTGATTTTAATAAGTGCTTAGAACGAACTTTCAAATGATATCAGAGATTTGTGTGAAAGGGAATTGATAAATTACTGGGAGGGCATAAGGTTTGTATAGAGTTCTATGGGAAATTAATTGGTACTCTTTTCCCTATGTGACAGCTTTAAGCTGAATGCAATTCACCTTCGAATAATTAAGCCCGCTTATATACTTTCGCTACATCTGCTGCTTTAGATCCTCTGAACGTTTTGAAGCATTTTCCGAACACAGGAAATAACATTGGATTTAAAAGACTATTTTTGTATTTATTAAATAATTATTAACTCGATCAACGGAATTTCACTACACAATGTTAAAATTTAGGTTCTTGCATAGGCCACTGACTGTCGCTTCATTGTCCAGAAAACAGAAATGAGACCAAACAGAGACACCTCATAGCAGATGCGTGTTCACCATCAAAATATTTATGTTACGGAGAACATCGTTCCAGTTAAACCCTAGATAGAACGTTCTATCGTTAAAATGATATTGTCCTACGGACCCGGTTAACGATAGAATTCGTTCCATGTCTTCGTGATGTAGCAAAAGAAACATGGGCGATAACTCGTACTCACTATAACTCAGTGCATTTACTACGAACAATCTAGAGAGTTCCGAATGTAAACATGGCAGGTAAATTTGAAGCGAGAAAAAAACGTTGAGAAAATTAATTGGATTTTCGTCTTTAGATGGATTATTTTCTGGGATAAAAGGCATAAGCAATCTCAGAAAGGTTTGTTTTGATTAATTTGGTAGTTATTTCCAGTGCAAATCCTTTTATATTCTTCAAAATCGTTTCGGAGCGGATCCGCTCCGATTTGCTACATTGCAAGTATATGGGACGTATTCTAACTGTGGTGAGGGCTTGTACCGAGACACAGTTAGATCATTCTAACTAGTTAAACCCAGAACCAAAACAGTGACTTAACGCTGATTAAATGAAATAATTGACATAACTGCTATGAAAAATTATTCACAAGATTTATATAGTATTGCGCACATTCAACAATGGTGACCCTGTGTCTCAACGATTTCAAGCGAAACGTCATAACATAACAACTCGGGCTCGAGATCCGATATGGTTGGACTTTAAAAACAACGTGAACACTAAAGTCTTTTTGACATTGTTCTAGCAACATTCTTGAGGTCTTTTCTGCAATTTTGACTTGTATTTGTAAGTGTGCTACAGGTTTTACTCGATCGGCAGTTTAAATATTTAAACATTGTAGAATTTTAAAAATTATCGTCTGACAGAGAGCACTGTCACTGATTCGCGCCAAAATGGCAGACATTGTAGATATACCGCCTATCGACTCATCGTGGACCAGAATTATTAATGAATATCCCCTGACCAGCTTACCAAAAAAGCTCAACAAGAGAACGGGTAAAGCAAGAAACTCGCTATTTGAAGAAGTTGATCTGAAAACTTACGAAAAGGGTGCAAATATGGTCGCTTTCCACACCAATTTACAAAGAATTTACCCGTGGATTAAGACTCTCGATAGCTTTTACTATGGTCACCTGGGGAAAAGCGATAGCTACATTATTAAATGGTATGATGAACCTGAAATCTGGGAAGATTCCAATGATAGCGCCAATTCTATTGTGATTGAGATAAGAGAGAAGGATAATAGCCTAGCATACAATGTAACATTTTTTATTACAACTGGAACCATCAGAGCCCAGGGCAGCAAGTACATGTTATTCGTTGAGAAACACTTTCCAATCCTGAAACGTGTACTCGGCCAAATTCTTCACTTGAAACTTCCACATTCATCGGTAGAACACACGGAAACAGAAAATCAGTCATCAAACAATGAGTCGAGAGTTGTCGAAACTGATGATGAGATAACACTAGTAAAAACGGCAGCTCAAGCACAGAGCCAAGATAAACGTAGTGATGAGCATCTAGTAAACCTACACAGATTTGAAAGTTCCATGACTGATGCAATAGGCAAGCTTGAGGCCAGCCAAGGAAAGGACATGAACTACTTGGTCACCCTTATCAATCAAAACAATGATGCCTGTTTAAAGAAATTACATCAGTGTGCAAGAGAATTAGAAGAGATTAAAGATGTCTGTCTATCTCTTAATAAATTTAAAATGGATGTCACCGAAACGCTCGAGAGAATGGAGAAACAGCTTAAAACTCCCATGTCTTATTCTCAAGCAGTGAGCTCCTCCAATGTTGGAGATCTTCAGCCAAAGCATGACACAGCAGCAGCGAAACCTAACATCTTACTCATTGGGACATCTAACGTGAAAGGAATCAATGAAAACAAACTTACCCCGGTTGCGGAGATCACCAAAATAATAAAATATACAATGAAAGAAACCAGGGACTTTATCCAAACCTGTAACCTACACCCAGACATATTAGTTCTTCACCCACTTACCAATGAACTGACAAAAATGGAGCCACAGGCCTGTGTTGATGTCCTAGAGAGCTTGATTCAAACAATTAAATCCAAATGGCAAAACACTATCACAATACTCTCACTGGCCACGCCAAGACTGGACAACCTTGAGTACCATACCAATGGGCAAATTACCAATGCAATATTGAAACAAAGATTGTCTGAGGAACCAATGTTGTTGTTCTGCGACCACGGTAACATGCTTACAGACGGCAATCCAACCCCTGAATTTCTTGCAGAAGACCAATATCATCTTTCAGTTAAAGGAACATCGCTATTAGCAGCCAATATCAAAAAAACCATTCACACTTTCTATAACATTCCTGTCCAAGATCGGGAAAGATCCAGATCTAGATTCCGCCACAACAACAGGAGAGGTCGAGGTCGGGGTTACACAAAGTATTAATGTTATGTTGTAAAATGTAAAACATTGTAGTGTTGTCTAGTTCTTGAAAACTTGGCTTCTGAGTTTAATTCCTTATTATTAACACTCTCAGATAAGAGATGCTTAATTGATTTATAGTAATTTCATGTGCTTTTATTTGCCACTGAATATAGAGAACATATAAATATGCAGCTAGGTCAATGTCTACATTAGATTTTAGTGTTCAGATAAATACCTTATAAAAGGTTTAATACTTGAAGCCTAGTATATATATACTTTTTTGTTTTTTATTCAACTTTTGATTATGAAGTCATCTTTTGTTTATTCATCGGTCAAAATGGGCTTCTGGAATGTAGGGGGTCTTTTGAGCAAGTCATATAACTAACTGAATGATCCAGTTTTTCTCAAACAGATAGAAAAATTTGATATTGTTTTTCTGGCCGAAACTCATGTTGGTCATGATCAATGTATCCATAAGATAGGAAATCACTACTGTCATTTTGTTTGTAGGTCTGCATCAAAGCATAACAACAGAACTTTTGGGGGGTTAGCCATGCTATGTAGAAGTGAATTTAAACCACATATAAAGATTCTAAAAAATACAAAATCGGATTTTCAGTGGATTAAGTTAGAGAAAAATTTTTTCAATTTTGACCAAGATTTATTCATATGTGTACTATATAACCCCCCGGAAAATTCATCTTATTCCAAAGGTATTGACTATGATATTCTCGAGTGTATTGAAAAAGACATACCTCATTACAAATCACTTGGTAATATTCTACTTTGCGGAGATTTCAATGCAAGGGTATCTACAGAACCTGATTTCATTGAAAACGATGATGATAATTTTATTCCTCTTGATCCAAGATACAATGCTGACTTACAAATTATTAATCGACTTAACATGGACTCTAAATTAGATAATCGAGGCAAAGAATTATTAGATCTCTGTATATCAAACCAATTGAGAATATTAAATGGTCGTACCTTTGGAGATACAGTTGGTAATTATACATGTTTTACACCAAATGGATGTAGCACAGTTGACTACGTGTTGGTTTCAGAAAAAATACTAAACCAAATATTGTATTTTAGAGTATCAGAATTTTTACCTACTTTGTCTGATTGCCACTGTTTGTTGCAATGGTCACTATCTGCCAGGTTTTGTCTTAAATCTGATATGAATGATGTCAATTCAAGTCCTGTATCTCCTAACTACATTTGGTCTGATGATTCTTCTGCTCGCTTCGAAGCCGCTCTTAATTCAGAGGACATTCAAAGAAAATTACATAATCTTTTAAATGGACCTAATCTTAATTCTCCCTCAACAATTGATAATGCTACATTAGAATTATCTAATATCCTTATTAATACTGCAGATAAGTCCCTTAGAAAATGCAAAAAAAAATGCAAAAAGACAAACAAAAACCATAAAAAATGGTTTGATTCAGACTTGAATTCTATGAGAAGAAATCTATTTAGCTACGCAAAAATATATACTAAATACCCCAAAGATCCCGCTGTCAGAAATCACTATTACAAACTGTATAGAGAATATACCAAAACAAGGAAATACAAATGCAGACAGTATAAACAATCTCTGCTAAAACAGTTAGAAACTCTACATGAAGAAAACCCAAAATCTTATTGGAATCTTATTGATAAGCTGCAAGGTACTGAAAACACGAACAGCTCGGATGCAATCGATCCAAACACCTGGGTCTCTCACTTCCAAAATCTAAACCAACCAAAACCCAAGTATGCTCAACGTCTGGCACAGCTTGATAATATTCTTACCAATCTGGAAAAAAGTAAATGTTTTAGTGAACTTGATAATCATATATCTGTAGCAGAAATTTCAAATGCTATCTCAAAATTAAAAAATGGAAAAGCCCCAGGTCTTGACAATATTTCAAACCATATGATCAAATGTAGTCAAACTTTTTTACTACCATGTCTCTATAAAATATTCAACTGTTGCCTTACATTTGGATATTATCCAAAACCTTGGTCTTCTGGGTACATTATTCCTATTTATAAAAGTAATGATAGTTCTGATCCAAACAACTATCGGGGCATTACAGTTACAAATGCAATAGGAAAGTTATTCAATAAAATACTAGACATTCGACTTGATAAATTTTTAGAAAAACATCATAATAAGTGATTATCAGATCGGCTTCACTCGAAAAGCAAGAACATCAGACCATATGTATATACTCAAGACAATTATTGATAAGTACTGTAATACTAAAGATGGTAGAGTATATGCCTGCTTTGTTGATTTTCAAAAAGCCTTTGATACTGTTATACACACAGGAATCAAAATTAAACTCCTCAAAATAGGGGTAGGAACAAATTTTTATGAAGTAGTGAAAAGTATGTATACATCAAGTAAATCCTGTGTCAGAGTCGATAATAAGATTACTAACTTTTCCCAATAACTTTGGGAGTGAAGCAAGGTGACAATCTCAGTCCCAATTTATTTAAAATTTTTATTAATGATCTTCCAGATTACCTGAACTCAGCTACTGACCCTGTTTATTTAAATTCAAATTCAGTTAAATGTTTGATGTATGCTGATGACATAATTCTACTCTCCTCCACAGCGGAAGGTTTACAACAAGAACTTAATATTCTACAGCAATACTGTAACGATTGGTGTCTCTGTGTAAATACATCTAAAACAAAGATAGTTGTTTTTAACAAAGCAGGTAGACTCTCCAAAACAAAATTTTACCTCGATGATGTCGAACTGGAATGTGTGTCTGAATACAAATATCTAGGTGTGACATTTTGTTCTTCGGGTTCTTTCTCCTTTGCTCAAAAGCAGCTTTATCAAAAAGCATTAAAATCATTTTTTAAACTCAGGAAAAATTTCATTTCCCTGAATCCTGAGGTTAAAACCACTATTCATATTTTTGACCATACAATTAAACCTATTTTATTGTATGCATCTGAAGTTTGGGGTTGTTTTAATCCATTTACAAAAAAAAATAGCATACCCAATTGTACTATTGATAAAATATACTCCAACTTATTCTGTGAAAAACTCCACTTGAAATTTTGTAAATCAGTACTAGGTGTGCATAAAACTGCAACTAATTTTGCTGTATTGTCTGATTTAGGTAGATTTCCCCTGCACTTTGACATTGTAAGATCAATGATAAGGTACTGGTATAGGCTTGAAAATCTAGGCCATTCTTTCCCAATTTTAAAAGATGCATATTGTGAATCCAAATCATTGTTTGAGAAAAACATCCCTTCTTGGTACAGCTCCATTAATTTTCTTATTACCAATATCGAGGGTATTCGTGATTTAACTTCAGTCAAAATGCACAAATTCAAACGTGAACTTAAAGATTGTTTATTTAGATATTATATACAAGAGTGGAATTCTCAACTTAAATCACACTCTGATAAAAAGCTGAGATGCTATAGCACTTTCAAACAAAATTTTGGTCAAGAAAAGTATCTTAATTTAATTAAGAATTTTGAGCAGAGGAGAAGTTTTACTCGTTTTCGCATATCAGCTCACAGACTTAATATTGAAAGGGGTCGATATATAGGTATTCCTAGAGAAGAAAGACACTGCAATAGATGCAATAACAAAACAGTTGATGATGAGAAACATTTTCTCTTTTCATGTAATCACATTAAGGATGAAAGAAAAGTCTTGTATGAATTAATAAACAATTCCTGTAAGAATTTCCACAACTTGGACAGTGAAAATAAGTTAAATTGGCTCATGACTAATGAGGATGTGCAAATACTGATTCAAGTCAGTAAAATGATTATGAGAGCTGAAGTATGAAAAGTATTAGTAAACCTGGTTTGTTTGTTTGTTTTTTTTTTTTTTTTTTTTTTTTTTTTTTTTTTTTTGAAATTTAATGTGTCCCCTCATTCCCTTCTTGAATGTACAGAATCAGTCAGAAAATGGGTGTCTTGAATACTTAGAGTACGGGTTTGCCAGTATAATCGGCTGTGCAGAGGCATCGTCCCCTGGTACCCTCTGTATCCAAGTTACCTTTTCTTTACATTAATTGTATGCTACCTTCAAGATCACAGATTTACATTTATACAGGATAGTACCATTTGTTTATATATATACATATATTTGTGTGTAAATTATTATTTTTGTATGCATGGATATGTGTAACAATAAGTGTATGTTTATAATATATACTATACATACATATATTTGTATATAAATTATTATTTTTGTATGCATGGATTTGTGTAACAGTAAGTGTGTGTTTGTGTATGTGGGTATGCATATGTCAAATATCTATTGAACTAACTCCAAGAGATTAGTTTGCATTAAGTTTCTAATTATATGCTAAGTACTTATTAATTGAAATTACTATTTCTGTTAATACTTAAATGATTTTTTTTTTTTGAATGACCATCTTCAATACTTAGGGTACAGGTTTGCCAGACTGGCTGTGTAGAGGTATCATCCCCTGGTGCCCTTTGTATTCAAGATGCACTAGTTTTATATTAGAGTACTGTCATTACTACAAGATTTTTTTTTTTTTTTTTTTTTTTTAATTTACCTTATATCTATCATTTTTATTTTATTGTGTTTTCTTTTATCATTCTATGGTTTCTATGCTTTTGATCCAGTGTGGTGATGCACTTCTCAATGTCAAACTTAATCACAAGTCATGTTACATTATCCTTAATATAGAATTGTAATCAATGTTATCATTTTGTAATAATTGTTCATGCCCCCTGTGGGCCCTTGATTGGTGAATAAACATATATATATATTGCTTAGAAATAACTTAGTGCTTTGTTATCCGAGTTCGTCACACTTAGCTTGTCACAATTTTACAATACCCTTTGCAGAGTTTTCGTTCGTACCTCTCTCAGACAATGTGGATATACGAGCTGATGGTAGAAGGTAACAAGTTTACTGTTCTGTCTTACATTAGTGCACATGTATAAAAAGGCTATTAAATATCCGCTTAACTATAGACCATGGGCTTTGGAAGCAAATTGAAAGGGGGGCTAATCGAAAAGGGGGGGTAAACCAACAAACAAGAGGCCCATGGGCCACATCGCTCACCTGAGTAACTTGGGTGATGCAGATCTTTACCAGATTCCCGCTCTTGCTGTACCTATCATGCCCAACAACCCCCTTCCCTTTTTTATTTCAAAACTTTAGAATCTACACTACCCAAGGAAGCTTCCACATAAAATTTCAGCTTTCCTGGCCCAGTGGTTCTTGAGAAGAAGATTTTTAAAGATTTGTTCTATATATTTCTATGTAAAACTTGGATTCCCTATTGTGGCCCCACCCTACCACCAGGGGTCATGATTTTAAGAATTTAATATCTACACTATCCAAGGATGCTTCCACATAAGTTTCAGCATTCCTGGCCCAGTGGTTCTTGAGAAGAAGATCTTTAAAGATTTTATCTATATATTTCTATGTAAAACTTGGATTCCCTATTGTGGCCCCGTCCTAACCCCTGTGGTCAAGATTTTAACAATTTAATATCTACACTACCCAAGGATGCTTCCACATAAGTTTCAGCGTTCCTGGCCCAGGTGTTCTTGAGAAGAAGATTTTTAAAGATTTGTTCTATATATTTCTATGTAAAACTTAGATTCCCTATTGTGGCCCCGCCCTACCCTACCCCCGGGGGTCATGATTTTAACAATTGAACATCTACACTACCCAAGGATGCTTCCACATAAGTTTCAGAGTTCCTGGCCCAGTGGTTCTTGAGAAGAAGATTTTTAAAGATTTGTTCTATATATTTCTATGTAAAACTTGGATTCCCTATTGTGGCCCCACCCTACCCCCGAGGGGTCATGATTTTAACAATTTAATATCTACACTATCCAAGGATGCTTCCACATAAGTTTCAGTGTTCCTGGCCCAGTAGTTCTTGAGAAGAAGATTTTTAAAGATTTGTTCTATATATTTCTATGTAAAACTGGGATCCCCTATTGTTGCCCCGCCTTACCCCCGGGGGTCATGATTTTTACAATTTAATATCTACACTACCCAAAGATGCTTCCACATAAGTTTCAGCTTTCCTGGCCCTGTTGTTCTTGAGAAGAAGATTTTTAAAGATTTGTTCTATATATTTCTATGTAAAACTTGGATTCCCTATTGTGGCCCCGCCCTACCCCCCGGGGTCATGATTTTTACAATTTAATATCTACACTACCTAAGGATTCTTCCACATAAGTATCAGCTTTCCTGGCCCAGTGGTTCTTGAGAATTAGATTTTTAAAGATTTGTTCTATATATTTCTATGTAAAACTTGGATTCCCTATTGTGGCCCCGCCCTACCCCCGGGGGTCAAGATTTTAACAATTTAATATCTACACTACCCAAGGATGCTTCCACATAAGTTTCAGCTTTCCTGGCCCTGTGGTTCTTGAGAAGAAGATTTTTAAAGATTTGTTCTACATATTTCTATCAGTATGTAAAACTTGGATTCCCTATTGTGGCCCCGCCCAACCCCCAGGGGTCATGATTTTTACAATTTAATATCTACACTACCCAAGGATGCTTCCACATAAGTTTCAGCTTTCCTGGCCCAGTGGTTCTTGAGAAGAAGATTTTTTTGTGACCCCACCCTATTTTTGTTTTTTCTTGATTATCTCCCCTTGTAAGGAGACTTGGCCCTTCATTTTTACAATTTAAACTCCTCTTCAGCCAAGGATGCTTTGTACCAAGTTTGGTTAAAATTGGCCCATTGGTTCTTGAGAAGAAGTCGAAAATGTGAAAAGTTTACAGACGGACGGACGGACGGCTAGACAGACGGACGGACAGACGGACGGACAGCACGACGGACGGACGACGGACAAAATGTGATCAGAAAAGCTCACTTGAGCCTTCGGCTCAGGTGAGCTAAAAAAGGTAAATCCCAACTCTCAATGCGTATGTAATATCTATTTTTGCACAAAAAAAGTGGGGGGGGGGGCTAAGCCCGTCCTAGCCCCCCACCCCAACCTGGTTCCGACACCTTTGTTGACAGTATTTTGAATAGCATTCGTCAAAGTATTCATCAACCAATAAAGATAGCAATGTGTGATTTCAATTGAATTTATTTATCATTTTCAGAACTATCAATCAAGGATTGAAGAATCAAAGAAATATTTTAAGGTCGGGGCAGACCAACAAATAACCCTCTATCTTTGTCAAATACAAAAACTGAAAACCATACATCTTAAACAAACTGATTGTCATAAAGCCATAACCAAAATAGAAATTTGATGAGACAGCCAGTCCTTCCTCGTCTCGATACCAGACACACTCATTTTTATTCTTTATAAACCTAATCTCAAGTAAATATTTGTCCTTGACTTTTGCTATTTCAATTTTTTAGCAACAAAAAGAATACAAAACAATCTAGTTTTCAAATTTGCTGCGTTTAATGAATATAAATGATTCACACAGAAATTAAATACACTATTTTCGAAAAATTTAACACAATAATAATGAACATATGAAAACAGGAATCCATCTGTAAAAGATTCATTTATTTTTTGGTAAGTGAAATGAAGATGCATTTTTGGTATTTGTTAGCCGGGGTCCGGACTCCATCTATCCTTCTAGTGAATGAAGTAAGCAAACACTACACTGAGAAGAGTAGCCAGCAATATCAGTGGAGACGAGAAAACTCGAGCTGAAAAAGACACATTCAATTAAATGTGTTTTCACTGCCATTACAGTAACGCTCTTTATAAGCTTCGAACTTATTTTCGATAACCATGTATTATTAGTACATGTTCAACTGATTGCATTATTTCATAGTGTAAGTTGTTATTGCGTCATTAAACACTCACCTGACCCGGCTTTGCAAGTGTCCTTGAACCCGGCGGGGCAGGAAGCGTACGTCTCTGATTCGTCACTTCCATCGTCACAGTCATTGGAGCAGTCACATTTGAAGGAGGCGTCTATACACGTGATACCGCCTGATTCACAGGTAAACCAACCAGCTGGACAGAGCTTAATAATAAGTTATGAATAATAAGTGCGGAAAAAATCCAACACCAGGTCCTTTTTTAAATTTAACATTTTTATACCCTAAAAATGCATGTATAGGAAAATATAAAAGTTTTCAAAAATATGACGTAAAAATGTCTTTTCAAAATAAATAAATAAATAAATAAACATCATTGAAATACAAATCACATATTGTTATATAGAAGGAGCTATGACGATTTTGATTATCGAAGTCAGAGCTGCTGTATATATCTACATATGTAGATCACGATTTATAAAAACATAGCCATGAAATAAAATATTCAGGTATCGTTAATAAACTAACTAACTTGCACATATTGTCCGGCGACTGGAACCGGGCAGGCTTGATTATTACAATCGCCTAATTCGCTGGAATCTCCGGTACAATCGAGTCCTCCGTTCACTGGTGTAGGGTTGGTACAGGTTCGGGCTCGGGAATGTTTACCGCCACCACACGTGACGGAACACGTGCCCCAAGGTCCCCAGCTAGCCCATCCGCCATTCACTTTGAAAGCAGAAAGGTTTTCGCTTCAAAAATCAACTTTGTAGCAAATGCCTACATTGTGAATATGCTGCAGTGTATACTACTATAGAAATACAGCGACGGCAACAACAGACATCAATATGAGATTAAATGTTTCTTTCCCATTTATTAGTTCATATGGCAATCATTTATTCATGCATTTAATCAGAAAAGTTAGATATTCTCAGTGAAAATACACTCGAGTTATTCATCTATAAACATGAAAATAAATTCTTTATCTCTGCCTCAATATATCTGTGAATAAAGTAGGGGATGAACTGAATACATGTGCCCTTTAAGTTGATATTCATTTTTCAAAACTCTTGCTGAAAAAGATTTGAAAACAAAACTTACCGACACAAGGTTGAGTGTTACAGCTCTGAGATTCTGAGGTTGACCCCGTGCATGATTTCCCGCCAAACTGTGGGGCGGGATTTGTGCACGTGCGTGTTCGATCCTGTGTACCACCATCACACGCTGCAGTACACGTGCTCCAAGAACTCCAAAGTGACAAACCGCCATCAACTTTAGGTAGAAACGAAATAAATAAAATAGATGATCCTCATACATTGATTGTGAAAATATTTCAGATGAGTACAGTTTACAGTTTACAAATAGATTCGATTTAAATGATTGACATGTATTAAATTCTAATTAATCCAATGCATCTGTGCTATTAGTCTTATATTCATCATACTAGTTTTCAATCTATTATCCAGAACCAACCTACTTAGGTTTTTGTCTTACTTGGACAGTTTTGTGTGTTACAATCCTGTGAGTCTTGTTTGCTGCCGGCACAATCAGCGCCGCCATATTGCGGTGATGGATTGGTGCAAGTGCGGTCACGTGTCTGTGTTCCTCCACCACAAGTGGCGCTGCAAACTCCCCAGGTCGACCAATCAGCAAACGCACCATCGACTGAAAATTGTTTTAGAACTTTTTGAATAACACATGTAACAAAACATAATTTTTTTAACAATTTAATATCTACACTATCCAAGGATGCTTCCACATAAGTTTCAGTGTTCCTGGCCCAGTAGTTCTTGAGAAGAAGATTTTTAAAGATTTGTTCTATATATTTCTATGTAAAACTGGGATCCCCTATTGTTGCCCCGCCTTACCCCCGGGGGTCATGATTTTTACAATTTAATATCTACACTACCCAAAGATGCTTCCACATAAGTTTCAGCTTTCCTGGCCCTGTTGTTCTTGAGAAGAAGATTTTTAAAGATTTGTTCTATATATTTCTATGTAAAACTTGGATTCCCTATTGTGGCCCCGCCCTACCCCCCGGGGTCATGATTTTTACAATTTAATATCTACACTACCTAAGGATTCTTCCACATAAGTATCAGCTTTCCTGGCCCAGTGGTTCTTGAGAAGAAGATTTTTAAAGATTTGTTCTATATATTTCTATGTAAAACTTGGATTCCCTATTGTGGCCCCGCCCTACCCCCGGGGGTCAAGATTTTAACAATTTAATATCTACACTACCCAAGGATGCTTCCACATAAGTTTCAGCTTTCCTGGCCCTGTGGTTCTTGAGAAGAAGATTTTTAAAGATTTGTTCTACATATTTCTATCAGTATGTAAAACTTGGATTCCCTATTGTGGCCCCGCCCAACCCCCAGGGGTCATGATTTTTACAATTTAATATCTACACTACCCAAGGATGCTTCCACATAAGTTTCAGCTTTCCTGGCCCAGTGGTTCTTGAGAAGAAGATTTTTTTGTGACCCCACCCTATTTTTGTTTTTTCTTGATTATCTCCCCTTGTAAGGAGACTTGGCCCTTCATTTTTACAATTTAAACTCCTCTTCAGCCAAGGATGCTTTGTACCAAGTTTGGTTAAAATTGGCCCATTGGTTCTTGAGAAGAAGTCGAAAATGTGAAAAGTTTACAGACGGACGGACGGACGGCTAGACAGACGGACGGACAGACGGACGGACGACGGACAAAATGTGATCAGAAAAGCTCACTTGAGCCTTCGGCTCAGGTGAGCTAAAAAAGGTAAATCCCAACTCTCAATGCGTATGTAATATCTATTTTTGCACAAAAAAAGTGGGGGGGGGGGGGGGGCTAAGCCCGTCCTAGCCCCCCCCCCCCCCCCCCCCGTTCCGACACCTTTGTAGACAGTATTTTGAATAGCATTCGTCAAAGTATTCATCAACCAATAAAGATAGCAATGTGTGATTTCAATTGAATTGTATTTATCATTTTCAGAACTATCAATCAAGGATTGAAGAATCAAAGAAATATTTTAAGGTCGGGGCAGACCAACAAATAACCCTCTATCTTTGTCAAATACAAAAACTGAAAACCATACATCTTAAACAAACTGATTGTCATAAAGCCATAACCAAAATAGAAATTTGATGAGACAGCCAGTCCTTCCTCGTCTCGATACCAGACACACTCATTTTTATTCTTTATAAACCTAATCTCAAGTAAATATTTGTCCTTGACTTTTGCTATTTCAATTTTTTAGCAACAAAAAGAATACAAAACAATCTAGTTTTCAAATTTGCTGCGTTTAATGAATATAAATGATTCACACAGAAATTAAATACACTATTTTCGAAAAATTTAACACAATAATAATGAAACATATGAAAACAGGAATCCATCTGTAAAAGATTCATTTATTTTTTGGTAAGTGAAATGAAGATGCATTTTTGGTATTTGTTAGCCGGGGTCCGGACTCCATCTATCCTTCTAGTGAATGAAGTAAGCAAACACTACACTGAGAAGAGTAGCCAGCAATATCAGTGGAGACGAGAAAACTCGAGCTGAAAAAGACACATTCAATTAAATGTGTTTTCACTGCCATTACAGTAACGCTCTTTATAAGCTTCGAACTTATTTTCGATAACCATGTATTATTAGTACATGTTCAACTGATTGCATTATTTCATAGTGTAAGTTGTTATTGCGTCATTAAACACTCACCTGACCCGGCTTTGCAAGTGTCCTTGAACCCGGCGGGGCAGGAAGCGTACGTCTCTGATTCGTCACTTCCATCGTCACAGTCATTGGAGCAGTCACATTTGAAGGAGGCGTCTATACACGTGATGCCGCCTGATTCACAGGTAAACCAACCAGCTGGACAGAGCTTAATAAGAAGTTATGAATAATAAGTGCGGAAAAAATCCAACACCAGGTTCTTTTTTAAATTTAACATTTTTATACCCTAAAAATGCACGTATAGGAAAATATAAAAGTTCTCAAAAATATGACGTAAAAATGTCTAAATAAATAAATAAACATCATTGAAATACAAATCACATATTGTTATATAGAAGGAGCTATGACGATTTTGATTATCGAAGTCAGAGCTGCTGTATATATCTACATAATTATGTAGATGACGATTTATAAAAACATAGCCATGAAATAAAATATTCAGGTATCGTTAATAAACTAACTAACTTGCACATATTGTCCGGCGACTGGAACCGGGCAGGCTTGATTATTACAATCCCCTAATTCGCTGGAATCTCCGGGACAATCGAGACCTCCGTTAACTGGTGTAGGATTGGTACAGGTTCGGGCTCGGGAATGTTTACCGCCACCACACGTGACGGAACACGTGCCCCAAGGTCCCCAGCTAGCCCATCCACCATTCACTTTGAAAACAGAAAGGTTTTTGCTTAAAAAATCAACTTTGTAGCAAATGCCTACATTATAAATATGCTGCAGTGTATACTACTATAGAAATACAGCGACGGCAACAACAGACAATAGATATGAGATTGAATGTTTCTTTCCAATTTTTTAGTTCATATGGCAATCATTTATCCATGCATTTAATCAGAAAAATTAAAATATTCTCAGTGAAAACACACTCGAGTTATTCATCTATAAACATGAAAATAAATTCTTTATCTCTGCCTCAATATACATGTCAAAAAAGCAGTCCTGAAGAAACCAGTCTTGAACTGAATACATGTGCCCTTCGTGTAAATATTCACTTTTCAAAGTTCTTGCTGAAAAAGATTTGAAAACAAAACTTACCGACACAAGGTTGGGTGTTACAGCTCTGAGATTCTGAGGTTGACCCCGTGCATGATTTCCCGCCATACTGTGGGGCGGGATTTGTGCACGTGCGTGTTCGATCCTGTGTGCCGCCATCACATGCCGCGGTACACGTGCTCCAAGAACTCCAAAGGGACAAACCACCATCAACTTTAGGTAGAAACGAAATAAATAATATAGGTGATCCTCATACATTGATTGTGAAGATATTCCAGATGAGTACAGTTTACAGTTTACAAATAGATTCGATTTAAATGATTGACATGTATTAAATTCTAATTAATCCAATGCATCTGTGCTATTAGTCTTATATTCATCATACTAGTTTTCAATCTATTATCCAGAACCAACCTACTTAGGTTTTTGTCTTACTTGGACAGTTTTGTGTGTTACAATCCTGTGAGTCTTGTTTGCTGCCGGCACAATCAGCGCCGCCATATTGCGGTGATGGATTGGTGCAAGTGCGGTCACGTGTCTGTGTTCCTCCACCACAAGTGGCGCTGCAAACTCCCCAGGTCGACCAATCAGCAAACGCACCATCGACTGAAAATTGTTTTAGAACTTTTTGAATAACACATGTAACAAAACATAAAAATTAATCTTCATAAGTAGTGATACGAGATGTAAATGCATAAATACATGTGCAAAATATATATTTACTCACTCGGACAGTTTTGTGTGTTACAGTTCTGCGTGTCAGATGACGTTCCTGAACAGGAAGCGCCGCCATACTGAGGGGCGGGGTTGGAGCATGCACGTGTACGTGTCTGAGTTCCACCACCGCAGGTGACTGTACAGGTATCCCACTTACTCCAAGTCGCCCACTCGCCATCAACTACAGACAATCCATATAATGTTTTGAGGAGATAACAATGGGTATTATTCAAAGCTGGATACAGTAGGTGATATATTTTTTTAACAGAATGATAACACCTGTATGTATATTGAACAAAGTATCTGTTAAAAATAAAAACTTAAATTAAAACATTTTGGAGGGAACAAAATTTATTAATGTTTTCCGTAATAAATTAATAAATACATTATTCATAGTCATAAATTGTTTATATGGGGATGTTTGTACATAGTACGAAGTGCTTATAGATATACACAGAACAAACATATTAATCATCATCGTCATAAATTGCCTCTATGTACACATCTGATTATACTTCCCAACAGATTTTGAAAATAATTTTACTGTAATTGAAAACATCACACGAATTGATCGTGTACCACTTACTCGGACAGTTCTGTGTGTTACAATTTTGGTCCTGTGATTTCGGGCCGGTACAGTCAGCACCACCGTATTGTGGTGCTGGGTTAGAACACGTCCTATCCCTGGACTGGGTACCACCGCCACACGTGACTGAACACGTGGACCACCTACTCCAGTCCGTAAAAGCACCATCAACTGAAAGTGGTCCATGAGAAATATTTTTGTGTAGATCTATGTACACCTAGCTGATTATACATACCTTTATTACATGTACACTGTACCAACGATAGCATAAAACAAGCCTATTCTCATATTACTCAAGTACCTAAATGGATATATTAAAAAAATGAACTTACTTGGGCATTCCTGAGTGTTACATGTCTGTTTTTCGGCAGGTGCTCCGGAACACTGAGCGCCGCCATATTGAGGAGCGGGGTTAGAACAGGAGCGTTTTCTTTCCTGTGATCCGCCCCCACACGTGTTTGAACATGACGACCACGTTGTCCAATCCGTGTATCCGCCATCAACTTTAATTGTAAGTAGTTATATTCTATATTTAGTATTATGAATTATATAAGTCCCGGATATACTGATACAGAGAAAAAGAGTTACAAATGATATCCCAAAAAAATATCTTCAATTGGTCTTTACAAGTATCTCAGTAGTTAATGATTGTCCCTATTTTTAGATGCAGGGTTTTCGTAAAGATATAAACAGAGCATTGAAATTTAGCACGCGTTGCCAAACCCTTATTTGCATAATTTTCATGCCTGAATGTATTACAATAAAAATTCCAAATATATTTGATTTTAAAATGATAAATAAATGATTTAAGAAAAGTAAAATAACTTACTTGGACAATTTTGTGTATTACAGCTTTGATCCTCAGTTAAGTCCCCTGTGCAGTCTTTTCCGCCATATTGAGGGGCGGGGTTAGTACAGGTGCGTTCACGTGATTGGGATCCACCCCCGCAAGTCACTGAACACGTTGTCCACTTACTCCAGCGAGAGAAACCGCCATCAACTGACAGCAACAGTTCAAATCAGTTTTATTTATTTTGATAGAATTAAGATAGAATTTCAGATATACATGATATATTTTGACTTTTTAAAAGAAATCCAATGCTAAATATATTAAAACACTAAAACACAAAACGCCAATAAATACTATTATTATACCTCATTATAAATATTCTAAACAACGCGTTATCTGATATATTATCAAAACAAAACTAAAACACAAAATTTTCCCGCCAATAAATACTACAATAACCTGTATATAAAATTAATGATGTGTGTTGACCAAAGAGTTTTAGTAATGTTTTGTTCAAAATGAAAGTGAATTTGAGAGCATGAAAGTTATGTTTATTTCAAAGGTTTTGCTTGTTATAATAAATAATTCCCGCCATAAAACGTAACTCTTTTTCATATTTCCCTCACTATCATGCAATATATGTATAGTATATAATTGTTTATGGGCCTTGTTACCGAGCCATGAAACATAACTCTTTGTCTTTCCTTCAGAGGTACATGCATACTTACTTGGACAGGGATTGGTATTACAGTCCCTCTCGTCTGCTTTATTACCGGAACAATCAGCGCCGCCATATTGAGGCGCGGGATTTGTACAAGTTCGGCCTCGTTTCTGTGTACCTCCCCCGCACGTGACCGAACACCTGTCCCACTGAGACCATAATGTGAAGGCTCCATCAACTGGAAGAGAAAGATATAAATGTTTACCTTTAACACTGCTAACGAAACATGTTTTACAACTGATTGCAAATTATCTACATCAATATGACTTTTATGTTTAACGTGAACAGACAATAAACAAAACAGAAAATATTTCAGATAAGGTTACTGTATATTTTTATCTTGATAGGGAACAAATTTCAAAAAGCCTGAAATTTTTATGTCTCAGTTCTCGTAAACTTTTCTCTAACTTATAGTTAACAGGGCTCTTTCTTACTTGGACAGTTCTGCGTGTTGCAGTCCTCTTTCTCTGAAGTGGGACCGGAGCAGGGTTTCCCGCCGTGTTTGGGATCTTCACAGCTGCGGATCCTACTCCTTGATCCGCCTCCGCAAGTTTTAGAACAGCTGCTCCATCCGGTCCATGTTCTGTATTTTCCATCAACTGGCAAGGACAAGTTTCATAAAACTTTAGACATCGGAATTTCCTTTTTCAATATATATTTTTCAGGAATTCATATATTACAGCATTATATGTGAATTCTTTTTTTTCTCAGAAATCCTGAACATTTTTAAAGAGGCGATAGAAATGAATTAAGTTATAGCGTACTTGGGCAATGTTGTGTGTTACAGTTTTGTTTTTCAGACGGAGCCCCGGAACAATCAGCTCCGCCATATTGAGGGGCCGGGTTTGTACAAGATCGGCCTCTTTTCTGCGAACCACCTCCACACGTGACAGAACACGTGGTCCAGGAAGTCCATGTGGTATAGCCTCCATCAACTGTTTAAAGACCAGAAAAAATTTCACTTCATAAACGAATTTCATTCTTTCCAAAGTTGCAGAAATTCGTTTACCATGCAAAAGTAAGATGAATAAGTTAAGATGAAATTATTTTTTCACTTTCTGTCGTAGGAGATTTCAGCGCTTTAATATAGTCTTACTTGGACAAGGTTTAGTGTTACAATCCTCTTTCTCGTCAGTATCACCGGAACAGGATCTTCCGCCATATTGTGGGGCGGGGTTTGTGCAGGATCGGGATCGAGATCTGCTTCCACCTCCACAAGCCTGTGAGCATTTCGTCCATGAGGACCACAAAGTAAAGGCGCCGTGTACTATAAAATATCGTAATAAAATTCAACAACAAACGTCGTAATTATAAAATGATAGTTTAAATATTTGCACGTGCAATTAGAATCGTAATTAATATTCCTTACCTGGGCAGTTGTGGGTGTTGCAGTTTTTCTTCTCGCCAGCTGCACCAGAACACGATTTGCCGCCAAACTGGGGGGCGGGGCTTGTACAGGAGCGGGACCTTGTACTAGATCCGCCCCCACAGGCTGTTGAGCACTTGGACCAGGAAGACCATTTGGTGTAACCCCCGTCAACTATTTAGAAAAAAATCAAACATGTCTCAAAATGATATGTCGTTCACTGTATTTGCAAAACCTATTGAATCTGATTTTGTCAAGTCATGTAGTCCTTTTGAGTATCTCTTCTTATTTACGTAAGTTGCCAACAAATATATCGCTTCAAACACGGTTTGGGTGTTGGGCATTTTTCATATAGATATAAAAGTGGCTTAATTTATCCTGTTTATATAGACGAGCACCAAGCCCATGAATATTTATTTATTTCATACGGAGCCTATTATATTATCTATTGGTGTCCTTAGAATACGGAGTAAAACGCATTCTTGTCAAACATTATTTCTTTTAATCTTCTTCGTAACGTGAACCAAGGAAGCAACTTTTCATTCATTTAAGAAAGTACTTTGTTACTTCATTTTTGAATTCTCAATATTTTCACATTGTTTTTCCGTTTCAAAGAAAATTCTAAAACAAAAAAAAATAGTGATTTAGATTTCTTCATCACAATTTTTAGCTATATAGTTCAAATAAATTTATTTTTGCCAACACTGTCAAAACTAAAGGGGTGAAACCCCTCTTCTTTTTCTCTCTACATTTACATATAAATACATGGCCTGTGTGTTGCATTTTCATATAGGGGCGGGGTCGGTAATACCAAAAAACAGGTGCCCCACCTTACTTTCCGGCAGAAACCACTGTGTGTTATAGTTATAATTAAAGCACTATCTATTCAACATTATAATTACAATTGTTTTATCAATATTGAATAATTCCAATCTTAATTTTATTTATTGATTCCCTGTGTTTTGATTGGACGAGAACAAATTCAAGAAAAAGTTTACACTTCGATGAATTTTTCAATCAGAACTACTTTCTTGACTATTTGTAAAAACAATGAAAACAGATACTTCTACTCCGTTTTAGCTAAATTATGATTACAAGAAACCGGAAATAAAAAATGAATGAATGAAAAGGAGATAAACAGGACTGACAGACGGGAATGTTATGTTTATGTCACTGTCGGATCACGAGTGTTAATTTTAAAAAATCGCTGATCATGATGTCCACCCCCATATCAGCTCAGTTGGTATCGTTGTGATAGAACAGGTACCCCCTTTTCAGCATCAAATTCATATATTTATATCCTACAGATCCATATTCTCCCTAAATCTTTGAACGACTGAAACCACGGTAAAAAAAGGAATGAGTATGTTATAGTTATAATTAAAGCATTATCTATTCAACATTATAATTACAATTGTTTTATCAATATTGAATGAATTCAAAAACGAATCCAAGTTTATTTCAGTTTTTTTAGATACTTATTTATCTTTTTATTCATGTTTAATAACAAACGTTTTACACGTACATCATACATGTAAATAATACAATTGCATGTTTAGGCATTAACAACTTTTTAGAAATTTTGTACATGGAAATTTGAAATAAGATACTCTAAATTATTTTTGTTTACAGAGCCATCGTACATGCGCAGTTATGAGTGTTGCAACTTCTTTTATCATCCTCGCTTCCGGAACATTTCTTTCCGCCGTATCTCGGTGTTGGTTTTGTGCATGATCTCTCACGGGTCTGACTTCCGCCTCCACAAGCACGAGAACAGCGCGTCCACGTAGACCAATCGTCCCATCCACCATGGACTTTTGGAAAAGATAGTAAAAGGTAACAAAAACTATGAATGAATAAAAATAATTAAAGTTTATTTACTAGTTATATATTTTAAACTTAATGCAGTTTCTTTTTATTCATGTTTAATAACAAACGTTTTACACTCATCAGAGAAGTAAAAATACAATTGCATGTAAAATTAAATAACAACTTTTTACAAATTTTGTACATGGAAATTTGAAAACGATAATCTAAATTATTTTTGTTTATCATACTTCATATGTATATACTCAGTATGACATGTATTACTGTATATTATTGAAAACAAGTATGATCAACAAATAGTTATATAACATTTTTGAAGAAGTTTTCCCATTATATCACAAATATAATATTTTTATCCATATGCCCTGAAAAACTGCCGAATCACGCCGGATACAGTTATGTTCCACCGGAAACAGTTATGTTGCCCCCCCCGAACACAGTTATGTTCCCTCGCGTGCGATCATTCTGCATATTAAATGCGTCGGGTTCGAAATTCACAGAGGCAGTAAAAACGTAAACAAAAATTAAAAAGTCGAGAATAACGTTTACGATTTGTTCATTTGATATACAGAGGAATATATATTTTAATTGAGGATGAAAATTCCTAAAATTTGTAACAAAGGTTATCAGCATACTGAAAACATTTCACTCTCAGGAGAAGAATTTTGGAAATATGTCAACGTACATGTGTACAATTAAATAACATGATGAATACACAGATGATGTTTAAAAATGTTATATAACATATATTAATGACTTTATTCGAGCTGATTTTTTCCATTGATCATACTTCATATGTGTATATTCAGTATGACATGTATTACTGTATATTATTAATAACGAGTATGATCAACAAATAGTTATATAGTTCCAATGTTTGAAAAGAACACTTGACTAACCTGGACAGGCTTGGGTATTACAATATGCTCCATCGGAGGATGATCCAGAGCACGTTTTGCCGCCATATTTTGGTGTAGGATTAGTACAAGTACGCGTGCGCGCTTTCTTTCCAGTTCCACAGGGTTTTGAACAGGAGCCCCACGATCCCCATTTAGACCAGCCGCCGTTTACTGAAAATCAAAGACAAACTCCTGAAACATTATTAACGATAAAGGAAAGATCAGGTTTTGTTTCTGCTTTAAAATTTGTGTGTACGCATGTAGATCGTTGTGATTCGGATGGACATCAGCCAATTAAATTGATAACTTGGTTTCCTTCATATAAAAATTAAATTTCGAATACCTTACGTAACTCTCATAACTCATTTTTAGTGATCGAGCTTTTGACAATTTACGTACTTGCACATGAAGATGTTCCACAGGAGCGCTTGTCACTTGAGTTTCCGACGCACTTTCCTCCGTATTTGGGATAAGGACTGCTACAGGATCGGGATCGGGTTTGGGATCCTCCCCCGCAGGACTTGGTGCACTTAGACCAGGATCCCCATCGTCCCCAGCCTCCGTCCACTGGAACCGAAAAATTCCCTATGTAAATCTCACGATATTGGCATTGCAAAAAAGAAGCTCTTCTCCTCTTTGATAACTTGACTGGTATGCCGCGAGGTATATAGGGAGAATTAAAACTCCATGCCTATCCTATCCTCAACCAATAAATTCACTGGCGTCTTGCAACCGATGAAACGAATTCTGTTTTTGAGTTTAGAATTCAACTTATAAAGCACGAGGCAACAGGAATGAAGAAAAATATCAATTTATAAAGATCGCCGCTTAATGTTTTCAGAAAGGAACTTGGAAAACACTGTATTGAAAAATGAAACGTTCGGCAAAAAGCATCTCAAAAATGAATTAATTGAATTTGCAAGAACAAAGTAAAATATACACAGATTTAAGTTGATCACTCAATACTTACCGGGACAATATGTCACCAGTCTACAGTATTTATAGTAAGAGGAGCTGCCGGAACAAGTCTTGCCGCCATATTTTGGAGTTGGGTTTGTGCAAGATCGCTTCCGGTACGAACGTCCATAACCACAAGTCGTAGAGCAGGAACCCCAAGATCCCCATTTTGTCCAGCCGCCGTTAACTTTTAAGTGGAAATTATCATGTTGAGTAAATATATGATGCTATGATATTAGGAATGTTGAAGCAAATGAGAATGGTAGAAGTCAAAACTATTGTATTAATGACGGTGGATTATCTCAATATCGAGACACTTCTTTATTATAACATAATGGTTTAATTTCAAAAAACATAGATGAAATCGTTGATTCATACTTGGACAGGCCCCCGTGTTACAGCTTCGTGAGAGGTAAGATGATCCAGAACAGGTCTTTCCACCATACCGAGGGTAGGGTTTGGAACAGCTCCTATAGCGCTTAGATGTACCTCCCCCGCAACTCTTGTCACAACTTCCCCAGGAACCCCAAGACCCCCAGCCTCCGTCAACTGTCAACAAATAGAAATCGTCATCACCTTTTTTGTTGTGGAAAATTTCTAGCAACAACAGATAACTTGGATTGATATATGTGTTGAAGCGTATATTCACATAAATATATATAGTTATCTAAAATAACTTACTTGGACAGGATTTTGTGGAACAGGCGTAGAACTACACATATATCAATATCTTACTTGCACTGGACACGATTATGTGTACAGTGTACAGTAGAATTACACATGTATCGATAACTTACTCGGACAGGACTGTGTGTTACAGGAGTAGGAGTAGGACGAGGATCCACTACAGCTTTTCCCTCCATTTTTAGGAGCAGGGTTGTTACAGGATCTCCTCCTTGTCTTCAGTCCTCTACCACAGGTCTTGGTGCAGGACGACCAGGATCCCCATTTACTCCAGGCCCCGTTCACTGATCAATGAGAAGTTATTGTTAAATTGATTTGATTGATTTATGATTGAATGATAAATTTCGTGAAATTCTTTTTTTTTTTTTTTGTTTATGCATCTAAGAAATCTTTGAATCGTTCTATTGCAAACATTCGTGAACTGGTAATAGCCTTGTTTTACCGAGAATATTCAAAGAGATCTTTCGATTACTAGTATTTCATCACAAATAATTTTATTTTAATTTTTTTCTGCCAAATAAATTTATATAAAAAAATTAAGGAAGAAAATAGATATTTTTGCTTTGGAATGGGAAACATGTATCGAAAGACCTCATGCCAGGATTATAGTCAACATCATTAGCTTCTAAGGTTTAGATACACCATTTCCTAGTAATGGGAAACCCGATCATCACCTGGACATCCCTGGGTGTTACAGGAGCGTGTGGATCTGGAGTCCCCGATACATTTCCCGCCATATTTAGGGGAGGGTCTGTTACAGTATCGGTATCTGGACTGGGTTCCTCCTCCGCAGTTCTTAGAACAGCTTGCCCAGGAGTACCAGCTACCCCAGCCACCATTTACTGAAAAAGTTGTTTTAAATCTTATAATTAGATATTTAAAATAAAAAAAATATTTACTGTTCAATTTGGACATTGTTATTGAATATTGGAAGGAAAGCAAAATCTTGAAACATATATCGATAGTTACTGACCTGGACAGTACTTTGTGATGCAGGATTTGGTTGAAGTGGAGGTTCCAGAGCACGTTTTCCCGCCATATTTGGGGGATGGATTGTTGCAGGGACGAACTCTGGTCTGCACCCCTGTTCCACAGGTCTTAGAGCAGGAGGTCGACCACCTTCCCCAGGAACCCCAGTTACCGTTCACTGTTGATGTATATATAACTCTTACTATTGCTTAACATAATACTGTTACCTAACTTTTATTTGCGCGCTAGAAATAATCGCAAATTTTGCGACCTACATTAAATCGCCAGTATTTATCGCTGCAAACCATTTAGTTTGTTTGAAATTTGTAGAAAATGTTTCCTCCATCGAGAAAATCAATTGTTGCGGATTGATTTCAAACTGACGAATTGCGAATAAAAGATGACGCGAACAATAGTTGCTTCACAGTATATACTGACATGTAGAAGTGTTACTAGTCCTAGTTGTAGTGTATTGGATTTTCTGATAACAGCTAGCAATAGAGAATTGTTTGAGGCAACGGTGAAAGTAAAAGAGGTTACCTGGGCAGTATGTAGAGACGGTACAACTTATAGTGGAGGTTTCACTTCCGACACACTGTTTGCCGTCATACGCAGGCGCGGGATTGTTACAGGGCCGCTTCCTGGTTTTCAATCCCCGGCTGGAGGAGGACGACATACACTTTAAGGAGCAGGAGCCGTAGGAACCCCAGGATCCCCACTTCCCGTCAACTGGGAGGAACAAAATCAGCAATATATGGTCTTGTTTTAAACAGTGATTTGTGGAAAGTTTATATGCTACGTCTACATGTAAGTAGATTAGCAGAAAATTAAGATTTGATTTGTATATAGATTTTTTTAATGTAATTATACATGTATTTTTGATGGATTAAAATTTTGCAATAGTGTATTTTTGTTCTTACTTGGAGGGGGTGTGGCACAATCTTCGTCAAATCTACCGTCTCTGTCATCATCTAAAACAGAAGAATTGTCCAAAATAACCTCCTGAATGTCATTATTATCCTTTTAAAAAAGTTTTATATGATCTCTTTACTGTACCCTTGTCCTTTTCACAAATTGTTGCGGAGGACATTCGTACATCATAACACAATTTTATCTTTTATATCCTTACGCTTGTTAGTGCAACCAAAGTCTACAATAATAACTATCCTACTCAATGTTTTTCACTCTTTCGTCTCTTTTCTGTTCATTTCTTCGTCCTTAATAATTTCATTTTCCTTGTATTACTCAATTGTGACTTAATAGCTAGCACTTTCTTCTTTACTAATCGTAACGGTTCTTTTTTCATGTCACTTTTAATGAACCGAATTTAAGATTTATTTATTCTTTGCTTTCACTTTCCATTTCAGCGATCATAAAGGGTTTTTTCACTAGATCCCCACTGTCCTTTACGTTTGATTTCTCTTTTTCCAACGTCTTTCCATGTCATTTACACTAATTCGTCACTTTTCTATTCTGTTTTTTAAACTTTTTATCAAAATCCTGTTTTTTCCTTCATTATCTTTTCCATTCTTTCTTTATGATCGGTATCTTGTGAACTATACTTAATTTCCTTTGCACGGTTTCCTCCCATCAAATGTTTCCAAGCAGCTCTCGCTGCCATACCTATACATGTGTTGACTCCATCCAAATCCTAACCATTTACAGATACGTATTTCTTGCATAACCGTCCAGTGTAAAAAAATCTTTTCGGGTGTCCACAATTACTTTCTCTGATATACCTTCCCTTGATCTTTTTTTCAGAAGTGCACGATCACACTCTCTGATTTACCCACCCTTTCTCTTTTTTCAAGAGTGCACAAAACTTTCTGATATACCTACCCGCTCTCCTATTTTCAGGAGTACATAGTTCTTCGTCGATCTTTCCGTCGCAATCGTTGTCAATACCGTCTCCAACTCTAGTCGGCGTTTTGATACACACCTACAAAAATTTATAAGGATCACGAGAATCAAAACAATTTTATTCGTGCTTTTATTTAGCGCAGTCACAATGATACAGACTTAAGAGTAGTATATATTGAGTTGTATTTGTTGTATTTAATATGCTTTGTTGTTTTCTACTTATGTTCCAGTATTTGATTAACCAATTAATATCATTAAGAAAACTAAGTACAGCAGCAAAACTAGCAATAAAGGTAGAAGCATGGGGGTGCACTTCATCTAAATATGTTTGTGTACATACAGCATTGACATTAGCCATTCGCATTCCTGTGGTGAAGCCGTAGGTTTCATAGTTAGCCTGTCCGTACAGGAAACCTCCAAAGATGGAAATTGGCGAGGTGTGACGAACTGTGTGGGAACCTTCCTTTACCGAAATGTAGCCACCTACAAGGTCCGTGCCGGATATAGTATTATATCGCGTATTGGAGGGGAATGCTTTACCATCCAGCCGCAGACCTTTGTATTCGCTCTTTTTCACGATGAACATGAAGTAATTGTTGTAAGACCCAAGGGAGTACTTTGGTGTGGAGAAAGTGTAGTCTGCTCCGAACTGTTCCATTGGCGGAATAATCATCATGGCTGGATCAGACTGCTCCCGGGAGCTCTGCTGAGATTGAACAAACTGGACCACTAGGATGGGTTTGGATGCCTTCACCAGACAATACGCCTTGGAGGAGATCAACTTCTGCACCATTTGCCCCTTTCGGGAGATGGTGAAAGAGGAGCGGTACCCACCAGATATGGTCACTTTCGTGTTGTCCTCACTGGCAATAAATTTAAAATAGTCCCCAACAGTTCTTAGTGGAATGGGGACGGTGGCAAACTCCTTACCCCATGTCTTCACTGGTGTCATCTGTTCCACCAGATGGTCAGAGGAACTTCCCCTTCCTATTCGTGTCTTCTTGTTTCCGGAGAAAACTGCCACTGGGCGGGATGACTTAACGTAGGACCCGGTCAGATCTCCAGTCATTACTACTTGCCACGTGTCGTATTTATTGAGGGTTTCAGAGACCGTGTTACCTTTGTAATACCTTTTTCTGTTGTAATAAATGTACCGACTTCCCACATGTTCTCCAACCTTAACACTAACTTTTGTTCCGTCGTACGCGCCAACTACAAGCAATTCGCACTGATAGCTGGGAGGATACCACGCGACTACGTAATATTCCTCTGATAATACGTCAATGGGCAGAGCAACAAACCCGTCGCAGGAGTACCTCTCCTTGTTAACACCATAAACGACAACTTCATCAGAGGCAACAATTCGGATTCCCTTGTTGGATTTCGAGCTTCCAGACATTCGGATTTTTGGATCGAAGAATAGCTGTTTGACCTGTCCAGCAACCACGCTAAAACTTTCTGAAATCCTCGGACTGGTTGATTTCGGCGTGTCAACTTTGACAGACACTGGTCTTGTGCGTGATGTCGTCACGAATAATTCCACCTTGATGCTTAAGGCAATGTTTTCCATGAAGCCTATTACAAATTCTTTTCCTCTATTATCCGGGGCCCCTACAATTAATTTAATTAATCAATTTATTTATTTTTATTTATGAGCTTAAAAAAAATAACGTTTTCTGATACTATGAAATTTACTGCAGATTAATTAAAGATTACCCAGAGAAAGATAAAAGTTTTATATTTAAAAAAATTGACATTTGGCTTAAGAAAAACATTGATAATTCTAGATCAAGGACCCCTTCTACCGTAAACATGTTTGAGGTTCGGTAAATCCGCTACGTAAAGTCGATTGGGATGCCTGAATCCAAGTTAGACATGCTATTCAGGATTATCATAACTTACATGTAGGCTCTAAATCCCTTGAAATCTATAGATTTTTTTTTAACACAAAATAATTTTTGCCAAAAGAATTTTCCACAAACATGTCATTTGTCATGATTTCATACTTTTTAGTATTTAAAACTTCGCTTTTAAAGCTAGGTTCGCAATCTAATAAATAGCCTTTTTATTCATTTAAAGCTCTTAGCATTTTGCATGCCGTGTTCCCCCATCTTCTTTATAAAATTGCAAACTGACCTGATTTTTTTAAAATCTAAAACTTAGACTAAGACCAGTTTCATGAAGAAAAAAAATACCTGATGGCGAGCCCAGACAAACAAAGGACAGAAATAGCAGGCTTGGAAGGAGAGCCCCTAATGAAAATAAAGAAAAGCATATAACGAAAAACATTTAGATATCAAAGTACAACAAACAGTGTACAATTCATAAAGGGCATTTTACGGTCGACGTTTTAAAAGCATTTTGCAGGGGATATGAAATATGTTAATAATTTTTTTTTTAACAAAGGTAGAATGATATAGTAATCTACAATCGGTGTAAACCGGCAACAAAGTCGATTATTTTCTACAGTCCTATATTCATTACTGGTAAATTAGAGAATATATTTTCAAAGTAAAAAGAAAAAATAAAAAAACATGTCAAAGTTAAACTTTTTCAAACAAAATAAGAAGCATCTAACACTGAATGGAACGTTAAAATTTCTCCATTAATTTAGAAAAATCATATTTTAATTTAGAAAAATCATATTTTAAGGTTGAGGCATTTTACATATCAAAAAAGAATACGTGTTTGCTCTGCAGTTTACTTTCATTTAAATTGCAATATATATATTAAGTGTTATTTTTTCAGATCGCTTGTTTTTTAATGTTTATTTTATTGATAATTCTTAGTTTAAATGCACACAAAAAATCTAGATTTAAAAAAAATATAATCAATATTGTAGAAAATTAACACTGAACGAAAATTTAAACTTTCTCTATTAGATAAATTTTTTTTTTTTTTTTTGAGGCATTTTATTTCAAGTTAGTTTAATAATTTATTCTGCAGTTCAGTTTTACTAAATATCTATTAAGTATTACTTTTTCAGCTAGGTCTCTTTTTTTTCGATTATTTTACTGAATTTTTTTTTTAACACATGAAAAAAATTTAGATTTTATTTGTCAAAATCATATTTGTAAAAGGATAGAAAAAAATCGTTCATCACAATACGGGCTTTCTCTTCTCTGCACTGAATACCATTAAAAAAACTATATACTACGTGTGAAATCGTCTAGTATATCGATAAATTAATTAAATAGAAAAATTGCTAGTTTCTTTTTATTTATTTATATTTTTGTTACAAGATTTTTGGAAAATACACATAATTTAATTTCGTTCCAAAACTGAAAGTATTATAGGTAGTCTTGAGGTTTTTTTTTAAATAATCATCAAAAAGAAGAAAAAAAAATATTTAGAATTTTAAATATTTTTCTAAAGATTCATTTCTATAAGAACTCACCCATTTTCCAATGTTAAGTTGTCAAGTACATGGGGATATATTACCTCTTTTTTAGATCGAAGGTCAACTTATATATATACTCGAGGAATTAATGACTTTACAATTTCTTAATCTTAATTAATCTATACAATCAGCGTACAGTACTTAAGGGTTAAATGCCATTCTTTGACCCCTGAGACAGCAAAGTTCTGTTTTTAATTAATGAGTTTTGTGATTCAGATTTTTTAATATTGCTTTAACATTCAAATTTAAAAAATAATGAGTAAAGCAGTGTTCACACTAGCAGTCAAGACAGTGTGATGGCACTTAAAAAAAGGGGTTTTTTTTGTTACTCGTGGATGCAATGTGTACTTTTTGTGTGTATGTATGAGGTTGAAAAGAAAGGGGAGATCATCACAGTCTAATAATACCTCATATGCTTACAAAAATTTTAAATTCTAACAAAATGTTTAACAATTTATTCAGTCTCATTTCTTTAAATTAATTTTCTATTTCCTTCAAATGAAACGAAAAAAAGCCTTATGCTGTTAAAATTTTTAAGAAAATGCTTCAAAATAGCATAATCGTTGGTGATCTATGTTAAGTATGTTTTGCTTTGTAATATTTGTTGTTTACTTAATAGTATGTCTTGTTTGGTGATTTTGTCATATTGTGTTTTGCATTTTCTTATTTTTATGTAGATATACATATGTCTTGTTTGATTATTCTGTCATTTATTTTATTAAATAAATGACCTCTTCTATTCCTCTACTGAATGTAATGTCTTGTCTGTAATAGGGAGCTTACGTTATTTAGGTACCCACAAATATATTTATGCCTCCTCCTTCCTTTACCTCAACATAACATAAACACCATTATGTTGCAATTATAATTTATTGATCAAATAAATCTTGATCAACAATCCAAACATGTAGTAGAAACAAATCAAAATATCAACCAAAATATTCCTAAAACTACATGCAATTATAAGGTTCACAAAAATAAGCAAATACAAAAGAACGTACAAAATGCAATCAGTACTTCAAAAACCAAACACTCAAGAGTTTACTTTTTCATACAATGAACATAGCTAAGTTAAAAAATTGACTTTGAATCTGTCTCAAAAAACAGACAGACATACACACAAATTTACACACATAAATACATATCCGTAAACTTGAAAAGATACATGTATGGGACTAACAGATAAGTTCAAATGTTAATATCTCGCAATAATTAATCAATTGATAAAAGAGGCAAATTTAGAGAATTGTTGATTCAAGCGATTGATGTTTCTTTTGTTGTGGTGCATTTTTTTGTGGTATATTTAATTGCAACAATTTGGTCAATTAATGATTAAAAAATGAATAGCTGTGTATTTTAACATTAAAATATTTTATATATCAATTGTAACATTATTTTTGGATTAACCCACGAATAAAATTTAAGCTTCTCTCAAAAGTACCATATTTGGCTTGCCCTTTGGCCTCGTTAAATATAGTACACCTCAGGTACATATGCACTGACTCAAAAACAGCAAAGATTATATAATAAGAGACTTTTAAGGCAACCGTTTAAATCTTGATTTTAGAAACTCTGAGCGTGCGTCACAATAGTACCGTATCCAGTAAACTGTGAATTAATAGTGAATCGAGAAACAGTTTAAAGTTATATGTGTTAAATTTCCAGCGGAGTGTTTTTATTGGATGACCTTAACACACAATTATCTTACGAACACAATATGTCAGGTGAAAGAACACGAAGTATTAACCTTAATAGTTTGCCCTGAGAATTATAAGATTTCAATGCTCCTTTTCTATATCTTTTGTAAACAAGGCGATTAACCTCGATCACATTTTTGTTATAGGTATTTGGCACAATTCTTGACTAAGCCCTGCTTATGATAGGATTATATTTATACATATATATGAAATGAAAATAAACTTCATACACTTGATCTCCTTACATGTTTTCTGTACAAAATTTAGCATCCATGTTCAGTTATCAAGGATATTCTAGAATTATTGCTTTTCATTTAGAACGAACTACAAAATTTAAATTATCATTTTGATTAAATTCGCATATATTAAGATAAAAATAGTTTTAAATCCGATAAGTAGCGGTAATAGTATTTAATTAAATATTTAAAGCTTTTTAAAAGTACAATAGCCTTTGTTATGAAGTTGAGATTTTTTTTACTATCCCGTAAGCGACATAATTCCTACCGGACTGTAAGGATATAGGTCAGACACGTGAAACTGATTGATTCTCAATCAATAATAAAAACTGTATTGATTTTAACAGTCCAGACGCTAAGATTTTGATTTAGAAAAAAATGATAATAACGAAAAGTAGGGTGACAAATCTCAAATGACTATTTTCACGTATTTCATTTGTTTCTTTGTTGAACATTCATTCTAGAATTTTTTTCACTCATATAGAAACGCCATGTGCACGGTGACTTCTTTCCTTTGGGAATACAGATTTAGACCTGTATTCGACATTTAGGGTCTTTGAGCTGTGAGGTATTCTACTGCGGCAATAGACCTCGGTTTATACGGTATCAGCCGAAGGACCGGTCTCCACGTCCCGCAGTGGGATTCGAACCCGCAACGTCAAGTATCAATCTATAGAGCAAATGCTCTAATCACTGCGCCTCGCTGACGACCATAGATATTTTTTTAAATAATCCCGAAGGTAAAATTGTGCTTCTCCCTTCTGCTATATTTTTTCCAAGAACCTTGTCAATAATAAAAACAAGGTTAAGTCGTACACGTTGTTTGAAAATTACGGCACCCCTCCTGCTGATGTAAAGGAACTTAATAACAGAGAGTTTTCGGCCTTTTTTTATTTCCTAGGGTACAAAAGTACAAAGATACATGTAAATGAACATAGTTGGTTTGATTTTCTAAATCTTTTTTTTAGTTTTTATATTTACACTTATCTAATAAAATTCAAATTTTTGCCAAATAATAATGCATTGAAATGTTTTTGTACTGCTATACCTTTAAAGATTGGTTCCTCTATAAACCAATACTAATTAAAGTCTATAGAACATTCCCAATGTTTTTCTCGGCGATCATAAAAAATTTCGATGATTGATCGGGGAGTGTGATGTTGGAGCTGTCGATAAGATGTTGGACCGTTTATGTCACACAATGGGCGGGGTCAAATAAATCTCATTTGCATTCGGGCGTTGGTGTTCGACATCTATGAAGTAAGAAAATATAAAACAAGATAAATAAATAAAGGTATAGCATTACATTTATTGACTATTTACTCGGGCAAAATACGTTTCGTCGGCCCTCGAACCAAACTGTTTGCCTTCAGCTTAACGGTCTTAGGCATACAGTTTGGTTCTTGGGTCAGACAAAAGCATATTGCCTTCGATCCCAGTCAATAAACGTATAATGTTTGAGAAATGTACGTCATATATTTTTCTAAAAGATTATATATCACATTACGCATAACTTCGTGAAAGAACATGGAAAACATCAAAACGTATTTATCTATAAACCTTCAAAAACAACCTCGGTTAGGCAGTTTTGGCATTACAAAATGGCAACCGATGCTGATACTATGTTTAGGAAGACTGTCGTTACATTGTGTTTGCTAAATGCCTGGTGGGGTAAATCATTTAAAAGATAGATTTCCTGAAAACATTTTTTTTCATATTCAAAATCACACGAGAACGTTCTAGTTTAAGTTAAAAGTCTGTCTTAAAGTTAAATCTTATCCGTTTTATAAAGTTTTGAACAAATAAGTATAATAAACAGCGGTCCAATACACTAAACTTATAATGCCTTGATTCAATATTGTCAGTGCATTATCTATCTATAAAAGTATAACTCTGTTATTTCCGAAAATCTACTATAAAAACGAGACCCACTCAAAGTCCCACAGAGCTCCAGCCAAGTCAACTCAACGAAGAGGGCTATGGGTTATCTTTTTTTTTTTTTTTTTTTTGCATAGAAAAATCACAAAACTGCAAATTCTATTTGTTTTATTCATTTAATAAGTATTTTGATTATTGCCATAAGTGAATGATAATTTATAATCAAATGTCTTTAAAATACAAGCTCTTTCGTTTTCAAATATCAAGTTTTGGATTCAACAAATTTGTGCTAGTGGTGAAGAATGCATCCGTGTTATTAATGAGTGTAATATTATCCAATAAAAGTGTACGTGTGTGAAGGATATAGAACGGTTCTGATTCATGATTTTTGTTGGATATTTATTTTTCAGGGGGGCTGAAATTTTTACTTCTCTTGGTGATTTGCATCGCCCTTCTTCCGGAGTCTGGTAAGGACTAATTATTAAATATAAATTTAATTGTTTATTACTTTTTTGTATATATGTATATTCAGTTGCCTTTAAAATAATCTTTTAGTACAAATATTTTCTTTAAAAAAAAAAACCTTTTTTATTTCTCTGTTTTCTTCGACCATTTCACTAAAGATTACATTTAAAAAAGATTATTATAACAGTTTCTTACTTTTTATATACGAATATACATTGCAATTAAATTTATTTGCAATTAGATAATAATTTGCAAATATTTAAAGATATTTTTCATGCACATGATTTGATTTTAATCTATCTCTTTCAAATCACTTTAGTTATCCAAGTATCTTTTTCGATTTTTTAAATTTATTTTTTTTTTCAAATCACTTGAGTAATCAGACATTACAGATTTACTCATATACATATTTTCCGATTTAAAAAAAAAATAAAATGGGAATTTTGGGCACAAAACTTACTGAAAGCATCAGAATATAAAGGACCTTCGAGGAAAAATCAAAACTCCAAGAACGTAGACTACTTTACTGTGGGTAGATAAAACTTTCTGGTCGTTAAAAGTTAAGAATTTTGGTACATGTATTTCATTTTGTTAAACGAAAATGTTAAATCAAACAATGAAAGAAAGCAAGAAAATTCAAAACAATAGAATAAATAGTTTTGAGCTTAGATTTAAAATACGCGGCATGTTCCAGGACCATTGAAACCTTTCTAGACTACTGTTAACGTACTTATCACATTAAAATAGCGCCTTAAATTGCAATGCCCCTAGTCCACTATTTCAGCCAGACGAGAATAAATTATTTCAAAATCATTATCTTTAAGAACCCTCTCTATACTGCACACTAGAGTTATGATTTTATGGTATTTTTCTGCAAATTAGAGTGATCTGCCCTTAGATATAAATTCCAATAAATGGAAATTAACATTGTATTCCTAAATTTGTAATTAATTCAAGTATTCTTAACATTTTAAAAGACGAAGCTAAATTAATTGAATATGTTATTTACAAGCATTATCTCCGTAGTAATAAACAATAGTGATTCCTGTTTACTGCGTGATACTCTGTTATTCTGTGAAATCACATATTTTCACGGGGGTTTAATTTTCATTGTTTTCGAGGTATGAAGAGACCCACAAATTCATGTCCACCACGAAATGTAAAATGTAACATACATTTCTATTTAACAATAGTCCACGAAATCAAATCCCCACGAAGCAAGAGTTTTTCCTCAAACCACGAAAATTTGACCCCAGGAAAATATGTGATTTTATAGTATTTGAAAATATTTCCTGGGGTAAATGTCATGTACCATATATTGAAAATTAAATAGATAAGCTCAACGTACAAAATAACATTTTGCACTGCGTAGAAAGGGTGCTTAAAAACAGTAGACTTAGCTTCAAATGCGTTAATCCTTTGAAGAGGGAGTGGTCCTTAGCTTTCAATGCGCCAATTTATTTAAACGTTTACAGTATACAGCAATTGTAGGTATACTTAATCCCATAGGTCCATACAGAATTTTATTTTATCGGCAATTTATTATTTTCTTTTAGATGCAATTTTCTCCTCTATTTCCAGAACATGGAATTGTAAGTATTCGCAGTTTATTTTACGTTCTAAGTACATGTATAAAGGCATCATTATTTGATCACGGAAATGATTGAATTTGGAAAAATTTCGATTGCATTTGAATGAAACAAAGAAATTTTATTACAATTCAGGGTATCTCAAAAAAGGTCGTATCTATTCAACTTTTAAGTAAAATTTCCTTTCAAGGTTCATTAATTTTGGCAGTGAATATGCTTTTAAATCATTTTACAAATCAACTTATTTTAGTTTTAACCAAAAAAAAAAATCGAATAGATAATGCCGTTTGATACACGCAACGTTACTCTGTAAAGTATTTCACTAAATCTAATTTTCTCTGTTTCTTAATTTCAGCTTTATTTGGAAGAAGGACTGGTAAGTAATTCAAAAAATGCAAGTCCATTGAAAAATGACAACCTTAAAAAACCGCTACAATTCATATCCGGAATCAAAACTTTCCCGGTAATTTATTCTTAACCAGGTAAGTGCAAGGAAAAAGATTTTTTTAAAAAGATATCAATACACATAAAGACATTGCAATTTATACAGGTACACACTATTTACACAAACAGCACTTAAATATTGGGATAAAAGTTATTCACAATTACTATTACCTGTAAAGAAATATCAAATATCTGAATGATTTTAAACGCTAACTACACCGCCTTGCATTAATTTACTGTAATACATGAAAATTTAAATACAGTTGCTTAGTGTATATATGTTAGTTTTCCCTGTGTCAGTGTGCAAGAATTATGAGCTCTTCCGAAACGGATATACGCCTTTTTCTTTTAAGAGAAGTTAATTAATTCATTTTTGTTTAAAACACATCTTTCTTATTTACATCAATGAACCTTTAGCCCCCTTCCCCAATAGAGATCAAATGGTCATCCCCCTTCTATTTTTTAAAAGAATAACTGGACAGAAAATTCTACGTTGTAACAATTTCAAACTATTCCAAAATTGAAATTATTTGTCTTCTGGAACAATCAGTAAGGCCGATGAATTTCAAACTACAGGAATCAATCCATGTTTTCTCGGACGCCCTTGCTGAATATTATAGGCGCCCACCTTTGAAAATTGGTGGGATATATATTATCGAAGGCTTGGAAATTACTTTTTCTTTAAATAACGAAACTATCCAAATATAAAGCATGATACATGTTTTGCAAAAAATATTTCTATTACAGTGAATAGATTGTGCAAAACAATTAAAAATTGCAGAACAGGATTGGACTCATGTAGCTTACATCATTTTCACCTAACGTCATTGAAACATATGATTAGGCCTATATGATTCAAGGCACATAACTTAAATTTAACATTATTCTATTGACAGAGCTACTGACGGAAAGCATCTGAATCAAATACAGTGCTAAATGTCTTGTGTATATATAATACATGTATCCCCCATCCACACAACGTCAGAGGTCGTGCGTCAACGGCAACTATTTCTCCATATAGTGACTCTCTGCAGCGACTTTTATCTAATTTTAATTTTATAAATTACTCCTTCCCCCCACCCCACCCCCTTTCCTCCGAATGTACTGTAATTTTTCTTTTGTTTAGAATAAATTCATTGCTCATACAGACCAGAAATTTAAATCTATTATTTTTAAAAACCCATTCTAAAGTCTTCAAATAAACAGTAAATTAAGTCTTGGGATTGCCAACTTTTGGACTCCAAAACTCTATAAGTAAAGAAAATACAAAGGGTATTACTAAAATAGGAAAGGCTCTGTTGACACAGTATTAAAGAGTCTCATTTATTACAGATTTTACATGTTTCCTTTTGTCTGGATAGCCTGAAATGTTTTGAGTAAGAATTGGTTTAAAGTGTGAGAAATTAGAGTGTGCGAACAGTCTATGCATCGGAATCCAACAATTAAAAGAAAACGAAATAATGTACAATTCATTTGAACGATTTCATTCGATAAAAAGCCAAAAAAAAACCCGCTCTTTTCAATGATGCATGACAAGATTAGTAACATTTACTATGCTTTCCGCTGCATTTAATTTATACAAGTCAAGTGCTAGCAACACATAACGCACAAGACCCAATCACTAATGCAAAGTCTGTTGGGCGTATGAATACAAAAACTACTTGGTGATAAAAAAAAAAGTTACGTTTACAGTCATTCTATATCAATTTTTATTTTAGAAAAAAGGTTAATTTGTCATACATTTTGTTTTTTGCGATTTCCCCCTCATATACACATTCCTTGATGAAGCATTCTCAACTATGTATATCTTTTATGTAACTTAAGCCAAGTTCGTACTTTTCTGTCGCAACTCGCGGTGTTACCACAAAATACCAAAACCGTTCTATGCAGTCGATAAACAGATAAACACTACCCTAATAAGCATCTTGTTTGTTTTGTATAACCCTGGCTTCATCCTTTTTCTTCTTAAAGTGACACGGGTGAATGGTAACTGGTCGTCATGGGGATCATGGTCTTCGTGCAGCAAGGCATGTGGAACCGGTAAACAAACACGGAAACGGTCATGTACAAACCCGGCGCCGAAGAACGGGGGCTCAAGTTGCAGCGGTTCCTCTAGCCAGAGCCGATATTGCAACACCAAGAGTTGCGTCGGTAGGTAATGCTGCTGCAGTTCCGTAGTAGGGCAGGGTCTTTATGGTTAACGCCAACACATATAAACCCCCAGAGCTAAAATTATATCACAATTGCTCCCCTTATCTTACTTTTTTCATCCTTCTTTTGCTATCAACTGTAAAAGAAGTGTCAGGGAACGAAATATTGATTCACAGAACTTTCAAATTGGTTTTCTTCTCTGAAATCTTAAATGCATCCTTGTCTTTTCTACGTCTATGTGTTTTAAAGGAATCATCGTGATTGTTTTGAAATGGAATTGCTTCTTTTGTAGTTAACGATGCCTGGTCATCCTGGGGATCGTGGACGTCTTGTAGCAAGTCATGCGGAACAGGGAAGCAAACAAGGTCAAGGTCATGTACCAATCCCAAACCTAGTGGTGGTGGGAAATCCTGTAGTGGTTTGTCACTGGACGGGCGTTACTGTAACACAAAGACATGCCCAGGTTTGTCGAAAAAAAAACAAACACACACACAGTAAATCATGTATAGTATGTATATCGTTATTCATAGAATTTATAAAAAGGTATCATAAAATGATGAGAATTTACATGTCACGAAAGCAGAAAAGAAACTATGTTCATTCAAATTAATTCATTCAAATTTATGTTAAGAATCTGGATATCTTATTATGTCAAATAATTCAAAATTATGACAAAAAAAAACAAAACAATGTTTTATATAGTAATACCATATATAAACTTTACTACTTAAGATCAAGAGACAGAAGATCAAGCAATATAGTCGTTTATTTTAATTCTCTCCTAACATTTTATGATTTATAGTAAATGGTAAATGGACCTCGTGGTCGTCATGGTCGAGTTGTTCCGTTTCATGTAAAACAAGTTATTTAAGCATCGGAATCAGGACCAGAAAAAGAAGTTGTACAAATCCTGCACCCAAATACGGAGGCAAATCCTGTTCTGGAAGCTCCATAATAACTTCCACCTGTATTCCCTCTAAGTTTTGTGCAGGTGTGTGATCAACCACTACAACCATTATAATAATCATTAGGATTCTCTGTCATTTACACCGTTATTTTCTTCAGTATCAACATCATAACCAGCACCAACACAACCACCACCACCACAACAACCACCACCACAACCAACACCAACACAACCACCACCAACACAAACAACACAACCACCACCACCAACAACATCATCATCATTATCATTATCACGTTAATATTCAAAAGTTCCTCAGCATATGCATTTACTTATTTTTAATGATTAGTTTTGGTTTCAGTTAATGGCGGATGGAGCAGCTGGAGCTCGTACAGCGCATGCTCCGTGACCTGTGGTTACGGGAAGATGACTAGGCGTAGATACTGTAACAATCCCAAGCCCTCTAATGGCGGCAAAGACTGCGTGGGAAGCTCTGGGTTCACTGTCGTCTGCAGGAATGTCAACTGTCCAGGTATGATGATATTTGGTGGAGTTTTGTGTATGTGCTGGAAGAAAAATTAATGCCTTTGAGATACAACATAAAGAACTATATGCGGTATCATATCTTTGCCCCCTCAAAAGTCAAATTTTGAAAAATTCTTGAAAAGTGCTGAATTATGTAAATTATATAAGAAATATGAATAAACAGAACATATTATAGTTTCAAAGTAGTTTATTGACAATTTTTGTTTTTATGACGTCACAAACTAGTCCGATTTTATATCATTTTAAAAAAATTAAAAAAAGGACAAAATGGACAAATTTCAACAATTTAAGCTTTAAAATTTATAGAGCGCAAGTTTGCTCAGAAACAATATTTACATATTTCATTGATATTATCATTCTACACATTATATAAAAATATTGAGCCTAATCATACCTGCGCTCGGTGATTTTTACTCAAAATATCGACTGAATATATACATTTTTCTGTAGAAATCATGGAAAATTTTAAATTTACGTCATTTTCATGGCGTCATTTCAAACATATGACGTCATTGCTTATGAAAATATTCAGTGCTTTGAAGTCAGTATTTATCCCCCTGTTTAAGTACATAATTAAATATTTCTCCGTCAAAGTTTGATTTGGGTGGCAGATATTAGTTATAACCGAATAAAGTTTTTTTTACGATCTCATCGACGATTTTATAGATTACTTTGAAAGAAGCAAAAGAAGAATCTACATGGTTTTTTTTTACTTAGCAACATTGAAATTTTATGTGTATTTTTCTGATTAAGTTTTTCGTAAAAACTACAACTTTCGATACTAGTATTTAAAACGTTTGAAATTGTAGTTTGTCCGAGCAAACTACAATCAAAAATTGAATTCGGTGCTTTACAGATTTTAATTTAAAATTTGCTTGTTACAAATTTGTATTTTATTTTTCATTTCTCAGTAAATGGAGGATTTAGTGCATGGTCAACATGGACTGCCTGTTCTAAGAAATGCGGGGGCGGATCTCGTACCCGCGGTAGGCTGTGTAATAACCCAGCCCCAAAAGACGGGGGCAAAAAATGCGTGGGATCATACTTGGATACTCAAACTTGTAATTCCCAGGGGTGCGCCGGTAAGTGTTTTGAATGGGAGTAAAGAGAAAAAAAACAAAACAATAGAAAGAAAAAACTCTAAGCACCCCATAAAAATCAAGGCTTTTGTACTGGAGGAGTAAAAGGTTCATATATCCCAGAAATTATCAAGAAAAATAAATAAAAAATATATCTGTCTGATGACTTGCCACAGATTTATTCAAGAATCATGTTGTTTGATTCAAACAGTTTTCACAATAGTTCTGATATCAGATACAGTATTTCGATGTCATAATGAAATTATTCTTGCTTTTCCATAACAGTTCCTTACAAAATGGACTTTTTTCTGTTATTTGAGTAGAATTTTAGGAGAATAAATATTTACAAACATATGTATATGTAGACCTATATATCTCATTCATAAACGCATATTTATGTGTAACCAAGTGTATAGTATATTTCATTGTACAAAATAGTTGTTTAAATTCAGTTTCAATGGAGATTGTTTTAAAGAACATTTTTTGTTTTAAGTAAACGGTGCCTGGTCGTCATGGGGATCGTGGGCGTCATGTAGCAAAACTTGCGGAACTGGAAAACAATCTAGGTCAAGGTCATGTACCAATCCTAAGCCTAGTAATGGCGGGAAATCTTGCAGCGGTTTGTCCGTGGACGGCCGCTATTGTAACACTCAGGACTGCCCAGGTTTGAAAAAAAATGTAGCTTTAAATCATATAATTCTTATTCATTTCCATAAAAATCATTTTTTTGTCTATTAAACACTACGTAAATGACAAATTACGATAAGAAACGTGGGAAATGATCATGAAATTGACATGCGCATGCTATTTATGTTCTCATTTTAAAAAAGAGTTTTATATCGCACAATTATGGGAGAGGAAAATGATATGATTTGTTTTTTGAAAGATGACGTACATGCATTTTCTTTTTCAGTTCCAATAAAAACGCCAAAGAGTTTAGGTAATTCTTTTGACTTTTTTGTGCACAAATTTGACAGTTTATTAATCTGAATGTTTGTAAAACGTACATTGCAAACAAATATTATCCACTACAAAACCCTCAGAAAAAGGGTTCTCATTTTATTATGAATTTCAAATGCATAATTTATGTATACTAGTTTACATCAAATCAACAACTATAAGTAGGTATTTATCTTTTATTTTCAGTGACAGTACCATTGCAAGGTAAGACAGTACGACATCTTACGACATCTTGTAAAATGTTAACTGAATACTTAAAATAGTTGACACTATTAACAAAGAAAGATATTACGTTTAGATTTGTCATATTCTTTTATTTAATGTAATCTCAAAATAATATAATTCATAGATAAAATTTATTATATAACTGACTTATAGGAGCACCAGACAACAGGGGTACAGAATTTATCATCGGCTTCATGCAAAACATTAACCTCAACATGAAAGTCGAACTTTTTATCACAACCAGCTCCAAAAAATCGGTCAGTGTGAGTGTCCAGTCCCCGAAGTCCTCTAAGCCCTACATCCGGTCAAGCTTCACCATCTCCAAGGGCCAGGTCAAACAGCTCTTCCTTGACCAGAATATCAGGATGGACGGGTCAGCTAAAGGCACGAAAGGTATTCTGATCCGGGCCACGGACGAGGTCGTGGTTTACGGAATCAACAAAGAACTGTATTCCTGTGATGGATTTGTCGCCCTTCCTACTGACGTCATTTCAAATGATTACTACGTAGTTTCCTGGTACCCATCTACCTACCAGTCCCAACTTCTGGTGGTCGGTGCGCATGATGGAACGTCAGTTAGTGTGAATTTTGGCAGCAGTCTTGGGTCTAGATATGTATCGTATGGTGGTAAAAAGTATTATAAGGGAAATACAGTCACAGAAAAACTAGACAAATATGGTACTTGGCAGCTCACGACCGCAAAAGGTGATTTCACCGGTACTAGGGTTGTCGCAAATAAACCGGTTGCGGTGTTCTCAGGAAACCGTAAAACAAACATCGGTACCGGTACATCATCCGATCATCTAGTGGAACAGATGACTCCGGTTAATACTTGGGGTAAGGAGTTTGCCACAGCTCCTATTCCCAAACGAACCGTCGGAGACTACTTCAAGTTTATCGGAAGTGAGAGCGGAACAACAGTCACCATTTCCGGCGGATACAAGTCTTCTTTCACTCTTACAGCTGGCCAGGTGGTTCTGAAAAAAATTCCATCCACTGCGTACTGTTTTATCAAGTCGACAAAGCCCATCATGGTGGTCCAGTTCGTGCAGTCACAGCAGAAATCATCAGAGTTGTCTGACCCTGCCATGATGATCATCCCGCCCATCGAGCAATATGGCGCCGACTACACATTCGCCACACCAAAGTACTCACTCGGTTCTTATAATAACTACTTCATGTTCATTGCCAAGAGTTCAGAGGTCAAAGGTCTTCGTTTGGATGGGAAAGCCTTCCCGTCATCTACTAAGTATAATAAGATCGCAGGCACGGATCTAGTGGGTGGTTACGTACCTGTATCCCAAGGATCACATACCGTTATGCACACGTCACCCATCTCTATTTTTGGAGGATACCTGTACGGGCAAGCTAGATACGAGACCTATGGATTTAGCACTGGGATGAGAATGGGAAAAGTTAACGCCGTACGTTTTCATCTATGTTAAAAAAAGATTTATGATTTCCATTTCTCTGTAAAGAAATAAGGACAAAAATGAAATTTTTAATGGCAGGGTAATACAATCTGATACAAAAAAGTTATTAGACAATTTTTATCAGTTTGACACATGCTTCACTAACAATAAACAATATTCTTTAAATAGCCCTGCACGCCAACCAAATCTGTAGACGGTGATGGTATTGATAACGATTGTGACGGCAAGATAGATGAGGAAATTTGTACAACAGAAAACAAAAACAAAGGTCAGAGGTCAATCATAAATCCTATACCAAATATATCATGTAAAAGTCCCTATTGGTAAAAGTAACACTTATATTTCATGTAAATGGTTGTCCGACCTGCATCAATGAAGAAGCTTAGTTAGATCTTCTGTTTGTAGATGACGATCGTGATGGAAAAGTAAATGAAGATTGTGCCAAACCAGTGCCCAGTATGTTATTTAATTTTAAAAAGTTCATTTTGAATTGGACACTTCCTCTTCATTCATATTAAAGCATATATAATAATATATTTAAAGAATTTAGAACCAATATAATATTCATTGATACATTGAATCGCACATACATATTTTAACCAATGATTGACTTTCGGTGTCATGTAATGAATAATATCTAAACATTTATAAGTAATATAAAAAGTAAAGTTTCTACAAACCTTTTTTCCGTTTCCAACTTTGCATAGATAAAAAAACATTAAAAAAATCCATACACTGCTGCTTACCATGTGTAATTATTTTCCTGAATTGAAGTTAATGGTAATTGGGCCGCGTGGTCCTCGTGGTCCAGCTGTTCTGTGGCCTGTAAGACAAGCTCCTCCAGCAAAGGAACCAGAACTCGAACAAGAACTTGTTCAAATCCCGCACCAAAGTATGGCGGGACATCCTGTTCCGGTAGCTCTAAATCAACGTCTACGTGTTATCCAACGAAATACTGCGCTGGTAAGTATGCAAATATCCCTATCACGATTATTTATAGAACATCGATACAGCCAAAACACCTAAACTTTTACATTTAAAGATAAATGCTGCAGACTAAATACCAAAGTTATCCATATTATCAATATGTTAATTATATGTCACGTGTTCAAAATAACCGTAGTTCAGTATTTTAGGTCTCCATAGATCACGACCTGCTTTTGCAAGTCCTTGTATGAAAGTTTAAATGAAAATTGATATATCAACTTATCTAACCCGGTATCATTTACAGTTAATGGCGGATGGAGCAGCTGGAGCTCGTATAGCGCATGCTCAGTGACCTGTGGTTATGGTAAGATGACAAGGCGAAGATACTGTAACAACCCCGCCCCCACAAATGGCGGGAAAGACTGTGATGGAAGTTCTGGCTTCACTGTCGTCTGCAAGAATGTCAACTGTCCAGGTAAGATCATATTTACGCGTATCTTATAATAATTGTTCACATACAGTACTTATCGTCGTCTAGGAAATTTACAACCGTCATAATATCATTGAATATAGTTTGACTATCATTTGGAGTTTTAAAAAAAACAGAAGGTTTTATTCAAATTCACCTAAAGAAAAACAATAAAACATTTTTATTTCTTGCATGAATGTAGCCAAATTAGAGAAATAGGTTAAACAAACACGGAGTATACTTTTGATTGTTTTTCGTAAAAACATTTGAAGTTCACAACTTACTCTTCTTTCAGTAGAAGGACCTTATAATTTTCACATTATCTCCAAATATTGATATAATAGCATAAAAATTAACTGATAAGTTAAATACTGTTGATTCTTCAACAGCACCTGATCACACCTCAGATATTTCGGAGGTCTGTGTTTGCTCTGTTCCTATTTTGTATTGTTTTATGAACTTTGATATTGAATACTGTTCGTTATCTCTATATCCTTTTTTCAGTTGATGGTGGCTTCAGCAAGTGGTCTTCTTGGTCTCCCTGCTCCAAGAACTGTGGTGGAGGAACTCAGGCCAGAGGAAGGTTGTGTAACAGCCCGGCTCCAAAAGACGGTGGCAAGAAATGTGTTGGATCCTACACACAAACTCAGACTTGTAATTCCCAAGGCTGCGCTGGTAAATAAACAATTAAAATTAAGATTTTACAGATAAATCCTGCTTTATTCATTTCTATTGTCATCTAACAATGAAGAATTTTGTGTATTGCATGTTTTCGCCTCCATTTTTTAAAGTGAAGAAATGAGACATGTAGAGATGTAGAATCTATATAATAGTGATTGTATAAAAATGTATTTGTATTTCACAGTAAACGGTAATTGGGGTAAATGGGGCGCCTGGACAACATGCTCAAATCCCTGTGGGACAGGCAAACAAACCCGCAAACGCTTGTGTAACAACCCAGCGGCCAAGAACGGAGGAAAGGATTGCGTGGGAGTAGACATCGACGGACAATACTGTAACACACAGGCCTGCCCAGGTATACGTTTCATACGTCAAATTGTATCAAATGTTTTCTTTTCAAAACGAATCCAAAATCCAAAATTATTTTCAAATGATGAATCTAAAATGTGTAGCTTAACAATGAAACTTGATACATGTAAGGGTCAAAAGGTAATTTCCCAGTGCCTTTTATAATATTTTTTCACCTTTTATTTTGATTTGAAAAAAAATCAACGTTCGTTCTTATACTTGTAGTCCAACTTTACTTTTACTTTGATTAAAAATCGAAATTTCATTTAAACAGTACATGGGAACTGGGGATCGTGGGGTAAATGGACGAAGTGTTCCAAGGAATGCGGAACTGGGAAGCAAACGAGAGCGAGGACGTGCTCCAATCCAGCACCTAAATATGGCGGGAAAGACTGCGCTGGGGTAGATCTGGACGGCCGCTACTGCAACACACAGAAATGTGCCGGTAAATGACACGAAAATATGTTCCGCTTGAATAAAACCCGGAATACTCTTACAACCAATAATATCATGGTAGATTATATATTCAGACGTGGACATGTAACGAAACACTCAGAAATCGCCCGGTAATTCATTTACTTGGAAATTTACCGGTAACTTATATACTCAGAACCTGGACCTGGAAACTTAAGACTTTGAAAAGTCCTAGTAGCACACGGCTAGGATGCTCACTTCTTCATTGCACCTGATCCCACCTCTGATTTTTTTAGGTCTGTGTTTTCATCTGCTCCTATTTTATATTGTTTTATAGGCTTTTGATCTTGAATACTGTTCGTTATCTCCATATGTTTCATTCTCAATGAATGCCCAGGTAGCTTATGTAATAAGAAATGTCCCGGTAACTACTATTTTAATAAGACATTTTCTCGTGTAACTAATATATTCAGAAATACCCCGGAAAGTTATATTCAGAAATATCCCGGTAATTAAATAATTCAAAAATGTCCCGTAAAATTGATCTTACCGGTATATACACGGAAGTGTCCGGGTAACTGATTTATTCAGAAAAGTCCCGGAAACTTATTTCTTCAGAAGAATCGTGATAACTGATTTATTCAGAAATGTCCCAGTTACATATACTCAGAAATGTCTCGGTAACTTATTTATCAGAAATGTCCCTGCAACTTATTTATTCTGAAATGTCCCGGTAACTCATTAATCAGAAATATCCCGGTAACTGATTTATCAGAAATGTCCCGATAACTTACCTATCAGAAATACCCCGGTTACATATACTCAGAAATGTCCCGATAATTTATCTATCAGAAATGTCCCGGTAACTTATTTATTCAGAAGTGTCCCGATAACTTATCTATCAGAAATATCCCGGTAACTGATTTATCAGAAATGTCCCGATAACTTATCTATCGGAAATACCCCGGTAATATATACTCAGAAATGTCCCAATAACTTATCTATCAGAAATGTCTCGGTAACTTATTTATTCAGAAGTGTCCCGATAACTTAACTATCAGAAATGTCCCGGTATCTTATTTATTCAGAAGTGTCCCGATAACTTATCTATCAGAAATGTCCCGGTAACTTATTTATTCAGAAGTGTCCCGATAACTTATCTATCAGAAATGTCCGGGTAACTGATTTGTTCAGAAATATCCCGTTAACTGATTTATCAGAAATGTTTTGTAAATTATTTATTCAGAAATGTCCCGATAACCTATTTATTAGAAATGTCCCGGTATCTTATTCATCAGAAATGTTTTTGTTAATTATTTATTCAGAAATGTCCCAGTAACTAATTTACTCAGTAATGTCCCGGCATCTCTCTTTGTATATACAGTATTGAATTTGCAATTAATGCATTTGGGAGAAATGCCCTTTTAATACTCAAAAATGTTCCTTTGTGTAAAATATGATCCTAGTAATTTATTGTTCCAGAATTTTTTTTTTTGTTTAAATTTCTTTAATTATTGTTATTTTTATAAGTAGAAATAACTGGTAACTTTATACTTTGAAATTTCTAGATAAGTTATATACCTGAAATATCTTGGTTATCAATGAACAAAGAATTATCGTGGTTACTTGATTATTCAGAAAACCATATGACTTGCATGCCAAAAAAGTTGCGCTATACATTATTATTCAGAAATGTCCTCTTACCTTTTACCAAAAAATACATCGATTACGCATAGATCTAGAAGTTTACCAATAAGTTATGCACAAGCGATGATCCCAAACGAGAAATGCCTCGGATACATATATCTCATAATGTCCAGGTATTTCATATATAAAATCATTTCCTTTTGTTTTATCCACCAAAACTGTCAAATTACATCATCAAACGTGTTATTCTTTAAAGTGGATGGAGGTTGGACCGACTGGACTCCTTACAGCGCATGCTCAGTGACCTGTGGCTTCGGAAAAATGACTAAGCGCCGATCATGCACCAATCCAGCCCCAGCTCATGGCGGCAAAGACTGTGATGGAAGCTCTGGGTACACCATAACCTGCAAAAATATCAACTGTCCCGGTAAGTGGTTTCAACGATGAGAAAGAGAGGCAATAAATTGTAAAACTCGTAAAGGGGGAGGTTAGGTGGTTTAAATCCAGCCATGAAAATATTCTCTGAAGAGATGTTTGATATTTTCAGATGGAAAGGGTATTAGACGAACAATTATCTTTTAATAAAGCTATTATGCTTTGCAAAGCTATGGAATCCGGATAGGGCCACGCACTTCACTATCGCACCATCGAGCATCAACTTAAAGGTCGATGGCGCGATAATGCGATGGCGCGATAACGATAAAACGGTGGTGCGATAACGATGAAGCGATGATGCGATAGCGCGATGACGATGATGCTATGGCGAGATAATGCGATGGCGATGGTGCGATAGCACGATTGAGCGATAGTGAATATCATCGTCATCGTACTATCGCACCATCGTCATCGTGTCATCACTATCGCACCATCGCGTCATCGTACCATCGCGTCATCGCATTATCGCACCATCGTCATCGCATTGTCGCGCCATAGCATCATCGTCATCGCGCTATCGCACCATCACTTCATCGCTATCGCACCATCGCCTCATCGTCATCGCATTATCTCTTCATCGCACTATCGACCTAAACCTCGATGGTGCGATGATGCGATAGTGAACTGCGTGGCCCTATCCGGATTCCATACAAAGCTGCATATTTTTTTTATTATTTCGATTCCCTTTACTTCAAATATGGTAAGGTATCAGTCCTCAATATGTTGAACTGTTTCAGTGGACGGTGGTTTCAGTAAGTGGAGTTTCTGGACTCCGTGTTCTGCCTCGTGTGGTGGCGGATCACGTGCCAGAGGAAGATTGTGTAACAGCCCCAAACCACAATATAGCGGGAAGAACTGCACCGGAGATTACATTCAGAGAGACAAATGTAACGCACAGGAATGTCCAAGTTAGTTTTAGTTAATCTCATTCCTCCTCCTACTCTAAAAACAACTCTCCCTTAGTATACTAACTAAATCCTAAAATATATCTGTATGTTCTGACCTTTCTTCTTCCATTTGGTACATCCTAGTTGATGGAGGTTATTCCGGCTGGGGTCAATGGGACACTTGTTCAGTGACATGCGGTGGAGGAACGAAACAGAGAACCCGCACCTGCACAAATCCCGCCCCTAAATTTGGCGGGAAAGATTGCACGGCGGCTTCCTCACAAACCACGACCTGTAACCAACAGGAATGTCCCAGTAAGAATAATTTTAGAAAATATGAATAAATATATAAATTCAAAAATCAGGTCTTACCAATTTTAGGGATCGAGTATTCTAAGTATCTGCGGTTGTATTACATCAGGCCATCATTACAAAATAGAGAACGTTTTTTAAATTAGCATTATGCATGATTGTTTTTTAGTAAAAATAGGTCAAGGACATGTTTTTATATTTTTAAAAAGTTGATGGCAAATTTGGCGATTGGTCGGATTGGGGAACTTGTACAGTCACATGCGGAGGAGGTGAACAGAAACGCAGCAGGAAATGTACAAATCCAGCGCCACAGTTCGGCGGAAAACCATGCACAGGGGACACAACCGAAGCTAGAGACTGCAATACACTAAACTGTCCAAGTACGATTAATGATACACACATTTATATAAAGTTTTTTTTACACAATATATACCTTAAAAAAAGACATCAGACGTAAAATTTATACTGCATAACCTTGCTATAGAAGTCCTTCGATTAATTTGGAAATTAGACCATTTATTGCCCACCGTATATTGATTTCGGCAGAGTTGATTAAAAAAATTTGCTTTAGTATTTATTGGTTGTGTGCCACTTTTCAATGATTATCTTTTTAAAAATATTCCAAAATACAGGAAAAAAAAATGTGAAAACTTTGACAAAAAATATTGCATTTCAGTTGATGGTGGTCTGACTGAATGGACCCAGTTTGATACGTGTTCTGTGACATGTGGAGGTGGATCTCAGAAGAGAACTCGCGCCTGTACCAAGCCCGCCCCTCAATTTGGTGGCAAAGACTGCTCTGGTGACTTGAACCATGCTCAGGATTGTAATGACCACCCTTGTCCCAGTAAGGAATCCTAGATATATCAGTTTATTTGTATTATGCATTGTGGTAAGATGTTATATGTAATACATGCATTTCAAAAGAGAGAATCTAATACTTTGTTGATGATCAGTTGACGGTGGCTACACTGCTTGGACTGACTGGGAGAAATGCTCTCTTACCTGTGGAGGTGGACTGCAGAAGCGATCTCGTACGTGTACTAACCCCGCCCCTCAACATGGCGGAGCTTCCTGTTCCGGTGCAGATTCTGAGATTCAGGACTGTAACACACAAAACTGTCCAAGTAAATACAACTCCTTTTATGTTCTTTATAGTAAAATGAATAGTTAAAATTTATTCACAAAGAGAAACGTGTAGTAAAAAAACGCTAAAATTATGATACATGTAATATATCTATTTAAAAAAAAGTATTTGCAAAACTTAAGGTACAAAGTTAACTTACCTTTGACAATTTTAAACGACCCAGTAAGAAATTGGAAATTTATGTAAATCGTAATATTAATGATGCATCTTGATCTGTTTAGTTGATGGAGGCCTTACTGACTGGGGTAAATGGGGCACCTGCAGCGTGTCCTGTGGTGGCGGATCCCAGGAAAGAACACGCACGTGTACAAAGCCCGAGCCTCGTTATGGCGGTGCAGATTGTACTGGGGACCTGAAGGAAAGCCAAGATTGCAATACCCAGAACTGTCCAAGTATGCTGTCCTGTTTTGAAATTTATTCTTGTTGTAATATTTTTTTTAAATAAACAGTGCTATTGTTTTTAAGCTGCATTTGGCACTCTCTTCTGATAAGGTGTAGCTTAATGTCTAATTGTTATCTAGATTGATGTTTTATTTTCTGTATCTATAATCTATAATTCTAATTAGCGAAAAGAGCATTTTTAGAAACAATAATAAACGGATTGTGTCTTTTAGTTGACGGCGGGTACAGCGTTTGGAGTAACTGGGACACGTGTTCAGTAACATGTGGAGGCGGGTCCCAGAGTCGATCACGCACCTGTACAAACCCCGCCCCACAATATGGCGGAAAGTCTTGTAGTGGGGATCCTACACAAAACAGAGATTGCAACACCCAGGAATGTCCAAGTTAATATATAATTTATTCAAATTTAGTTATGATATGAAAAATATTTTTTTGGGTTTTAATGATAAAAGTTGACATGTTATTGTTAATTTTTTCTTAAAGCATCTATTAATTTATTGACCTTGATCCTATTATTAGTTGATGGTGGCTACTCTGAGTGGGCAGACTGGACCCAATGTTCTCAAACATGTGGGGGCGGATCACAGGAGCGAGAGAGGACGTGTACTAACCCTGCTCCTCAATTCGGCGGGAAAGCTTGTGTCGGTGTAGCTGATGAAATTCAGGACTGCAACTCCCACAAGTGCCCAAGTATGTAGAGAGTGCATTTCCTTTAACTACAAACAAAATGTAGTAAATTATGTGAAACGTGTTTAATCGCTTACAAAGGATGGCTATTGTTACAAGTTATAGTTAAACGTTAAAAACTGATAAAAATTTACAATCTAACTTTGTTATTTTTTGTTATCTAGAAGAAAAAATAATTTCTTTTGCTTTGTCAACCATAAAATGCATCAGTTGTTTTTTTTTTAAATTATATAAAATCTGAAAATTATATGTAATGAATTTAAATGTACTTTAATTTTGAATACTTGTTCGATTCAGTTGACGGAGGATACACTAAATGGTCTGATTGGGAACCTTGCTCAGTCAGCTGTGGGGGCGGATCTCAGAGCAGGTCAAGGTCATGTTCTAAGCCCAGTCCCCAGTACGGAGGGGCTCCATGTGTCGGCGACAACAAAGAGTCACAACACTGTAACACACAGTTCTGTCCAAGTAAGTGGACACTGTTATTTTTTAAATGACTAAGGAGCTGTTCTAAGACTGAATTTGAAAACATTGTTTGCAGTGCTGTAAAAGGAAAAAGTTAAGGGTATGAAGGAACAAATCAAAAATTGTTTTCTTTAAATTCTTATCATTTTGATTTCATTAGCTTGAAAAAAACTTTTTTATATAAGTTTGATACATATATGCGTTTAATACACTGTAAATTGAGTTTTAGTACATTTTTTACAAAAAATGTATACTGGATCATAATAGACCAAAATATAATTTCCTATATACAGTGTTTTAATGACGAATAATTATATAAAAATCACATGATTAGAGAATATCTGTTAATTCTTTATTTACGTTAGGTCATGTTTGTTGTATGATAAAAATTATCCAATAAGATATAGCATCATACAAATTTGAATTTACTTCCAGTTGACGGAGGTTACACCGATTGGTCCAAATGGGACACATGTTCTGTGACGTGCGGTGGGGGCACACAAAAGCGAACTCGTTTCTGCACCAACCCAGCCCCGCAATACGGTGGCGCAGCTTGTTCCGGTGATAACAAGGAAAATCAGGACTGCAACACACAAGCTTGTCCAAGTATGAAAACTCAGCACATAGATTCATTGCAATATCATGATAACATTGCTAAGTCAAAAGCAATTCAAATATGTTCTTCAAAGTGTATGATATCTGCCTGTCTTCCATCGTATGTACTCACAATACTTCATATTAATAATTATAATTCTTAACACAGTTAAAAGCGTGTAAATATAAATAAATGTCTATCTCAATAGTTGACGGAGGCTTCACTGATTGGTCCGCCTGGGACACGTGCTCTGTAACATGTGGCGGAGGAAGTCAAGGTAGAACTAGAACTTGCACAAACCCGGCTCCACAGTATGGCGGCGCCGACTGTTCTGGTGACAGCAAGGAAAGTCAGGCATGCAATGAACAGAACTGCCCAAGTAAGGATACAGTTTTGTTCATATGTATACATTTTCAAAGTTCCTAAAGCCCTATGCATTCATCGGTATAGTGTGTAATAATAAGTTTCAATAAATTTTCTATTTTACATCTCCAGTTGATGGTGGTCACACTGATTGGTCAGCATGGGACACGTGTTCTGTCACATGTGGTGGAGGAAGTCAGGGTCGATCAAGAACGTGCACAAACCCGGCCCCACAATATGGCGGAGCAGATTGTACAGGACCTTCTTCTCAGACCGATGACTGCAATACGTCCATAACTGTCCAAGTACGATCAATTCCTAATATAGAACGTGTACAACGCAGCTTGTCTTAATTTTATGCTATTTTGCATTGCTGTAGTCTTTTAACATGTTACCAACTTTCTTGAGGAAGCTGTCGCATCTCCTTTTATTTTAAAATGATAAAAACCTGTTATTTCTAGTTGATGGTGGGTTCACCGATTGGTCGGCCTGGGACACGTGTTCTGTCACTTGTGGTGGCGGATCACAGAGACGCACGAGAACGTGTACAAACCCCGCCCCTCAGTACGGTGGAGCTTCCTGTATTGGAGACGAGAGCGAAGTTCAGGACTGCAACACCCACTTCTGTCCAAGTAATGCAGCTCTCCAAAGTCCTATGTCTTGGAAATATTTAATTCTTGTTTTGTAGTTATTTCAAAGAAACCTAGTTTTAATCAGTGTAAAAATGTTTTATGATAACAAGATAACTTGTAAAATTTGAAATCTTTTTTTTTCAAATTCTAAACTGTGTCAAGTGTTGACAACCCTCCAGAATGGAAGAGCGTTTACAATGAATAGTTTACACTGTTTATATGATAATCTTAGTTGATGGTGGTTTCACTGATTGGTCGGCCTGGGACACATGCTCTGTGACCTGTGGAGGCGGATCACAGGGCAGGACAAGGACTTGCACAAACCCCGCCCCTCAGTATGGAGGTGCTGATTGCACAGGGACCAAGTTTGATGAACAGACCTGTAATGAGCACCACTGTCCCAGTAAGTTAACAAAAAGTCTGAGATCAATTTTCTGTTAACTATTATTAACGTGTATTATCGGCTAAAATTGCATTCCTTAATGCAAAACTGTTGGAAAGATGAAATTGAATAAGCTTAACAAGTTCATGTTCAAAAAGATAAAGAGAGAGAGAGAGGGAAAAAAACGAGGAAAATATTCAACGTATTGAATTTAAAAAAAAATATTAGGTTCGTGAGGAAAAAAAACTATTTTGATTTATCATAATTAAAATATCAAGCAGAAACGGTGTAATTTCCAGCTGATATTTTTCAGAAAATATTTTTAAAAAGTCAGCATTATTATTGTTACATGTATTAAAGAAGGAATACTTATTCACAGTTGATGGAGGATATACATCATGGAATGATTGGTCCGCCTGTTCCGTGACATGCGGCGGAGGATTACAGAACCGAAGCAGAACCTGTACAAATCCGCCACCACAATATGGCGGTGCTACATGTAGTGGGGATCCTGACGAGATCCAAGACTGCAACACACACAATTGTCCTAGTGAGTTCTGATTTCTTGTTCATGGTGTAAAAGGGATATCCCCTTTCCTCAGATTCTATTCTGGCAAATACGGTTACGGTTCTACAGAATTGTCAGTTTTATACTTACACTTAACAAATTAATATCAGTAAACATTTAACAATAGTTTTAATAGCTTTGATTTTTTAAACAAGAGGTTGTTTTCGAAAGATAATTATTCTGTCATTATGATAAAGACATTTAAGTTTTTGTTGTAAGTGATGTTAATTGAAAATAAATCGATTTACTTAAATGTTGTCACTTCTATTGAAAATCTAATATATTAAGCAAATTCATTTTTGGCAATCTAAAATGAAGCAATTAAATATTTCTTAATTCCTAAAATTAAACAAAATTAAGAAATTATAGGTATAAAAATGTCATTACAATTTTATATATATTTTTAACCGATTTTGCAATTGATAGGTAGGTTGACGTCGGACTTGTGACGTTATTATAAACTGAAGTTTATCACAAGGGGTAATAAAAATGTTATTAAAGAAAAAGAAAAAATTACATCTTTATATTTTATCAAATATATATGGGAGAGGACTATCTAAGTATGGGAGAGGACTATCTAAGTTTTTGGAGCTTGTGTCCAATCCCTTTGACATGTCAATAAAATATGTTCAAAACAAAGATTAAGTATTTCAAGAAATGACAAAATAATTCATAAAGAAATTGTAATTGATGTAGACTCTATATGCTATGATTGCAAACTTGAACTTGAAACTTGAACTTGAGAACGAAATTTTTGCAGACAGTCTCGAATATTTAATTGTAAATAAAATTCAATTGACGTAAATGTTGCCACCAAAAAAAAAAAAAAATTTGAAACATTTTTTGTTGAATTAAATATCATCGACATTTTTAGAATAGTAAGATACTTAATTTTTTGCCCTTTAGTTGACGGAGGATTCACGGACTGGTCCGGTTGGGATACTTGTTCCGTCACATGTGGTGGCGGATCCCAGGGCAGAACTAGAACCTGTACAAATCCGGCACCGCAGTATGGTGGCGCTGCATGTGTGGGAGCTGATAACGAGGCTCAGGATTGTAACACACAAAATTGTCCAAGTAAAGTTATATTCCTAATTTATTTAATCACTTTTAAGGCAACTGTAAATGGAATGTATTTGTAACCTGCTAATTTTTTTCATAACTATCAAAAAATATTTTTAATATCTTTATATTTGGGTTGAATAAAAATTTACAATAATAAATTTCGAGTTGGATAATATTTAAATTTAAAGTTTGAATTCAAATTTACGTTTTAAAATAAACAGTTGACGGAGGCTTCTCTGATTGGTCCGCCTGGGATACCTGTTCTGTCACGTGCGGAGGAGGAAATCAGGGCAGAACAAGAACATGCACAAACCCAGCTCCACAATATGGCGGCGCTGACTGTACCGGCGATCTGACAGACACTCAGGACTGCAACACCCAGAATTGTCCAAGTACGATTGATGATTCTTAATACGTGGTCATTTTGGTTTTGTCATCATTATTTCCATTGAAAACGTCATTCAAGACTGATTTCCAATTATAAAGGAAGTTATAAGCTTATAGATATTAATAAAGAAAACAATTTCAATGTGCAAATTTCAGTTGATGGAGGCTTTACGGATTGGTCCGCCTGGGACACGTGCTCTGTGACGTGTGGCGGAGGTTCTCAAGGTCGATTGAGGTCATGCACAAACCCGGTTCCTCAGTATGGCGGAGCTCAATGTGTGGATGACGTTTCGGAAGAACAGGATTGTAATACACATAACTGTCCAAGTACGTTTGTTGTAACGTTACCGTTGTAGTTTGTTCCATTATGAATTTTATTTAAATATATTTAGAATAGGTAGTTGATCAGTTGAAACAGTATTAAAGAGGTTGTTTTGATAGACGAATGGTGGACAGAAGAGTTAAAAATAATATACGAAATGTCTTATTCGGTATAAAGCAAGATATTGTTGAATTTCATTTGTCAGAGATATACCTTTTATAGATGTTGTCTGAGTAATCTATGTATAATCTATATGAAAAAAGCCATAGAAAGGTATAAATCAAAATACCGTATATATAAACAACATCCATAGTATAGTTTAATTTTATCTATGATGTATATTTTGTGTCATACAGTTGATGGTGGATACACAGACTGGAGTGATTGGGATCTATGTTCCGTCACATGCGGTGGCGGATCCCAGAACAGAAGCCGTAGCTGTACCAATCCCATGCCTCAGTATGGCGGGGCGGATTGTACCGGGGATAGCGAGGAACGTCAGGACTGTAACACACAGAACTGTCCTAGTGAGTCAAATAACACATTAATTACGGCAGTTATTTACCTTTGATAAAAGAAACATTTCTTTGTCTCATGCCTACAATTCTTCAAGAGTATTCGCAAAAATCAGTAATATATTTCACTTCATCTTTAATAAAAGTATATTACCCATCCTAAAATATTATATTTTTATATGTAAAGAGATTATATTGGAGTTTAATTTGTCTGTAGTTGATGGGGGTTTCTCTGATTGGTCCGCCTGGGACACGTGTTCTGTCACGTGTGGAGGAGGAAGTCAAGGCCGAACCAGAACTTGTACAAACCCCGCACCACAGTACGGCGGCGCCGATTGTTCTGGTGATCTAACAGAAAGTCGGGATTGCAACACAGATTTCTGTCCAAGTATGTACTGAAGTACATATATTAGTTTTCGAATTACCTTTAAATTTGAATTGTGTTATTTTTACCCACAGTTTATCTAAAATTAATGCAACCTTTGTAGTTGACGGCGGTTATACAGATTGGACAGTTTGGGATACGTGCACAGTCACGTGTGGAGGAGGTTCACAGACACGCTCACGCACATGCACGAATCCGGCACCACAGTACGGTGGGGCAGACTGTTCCAGTCTTGGAGATGAATCACAATCTCAGGACTGTAACACACAGGCTTGTCCAAGTAAGAGTTTTTACGAAGTTTCATCAATTTACGATACTGTGGCGTCTCGGAGGGGGGGAGGGGCAGGAAAAAACCTTTAAACGAAAAAATTAAAAATTCGTTCGGACAAATTAGAAATTCAAATTTGTATTAAATTTCTCATTCGCCCGAAAAAATGAAAACATTATTTATCCTTGCCCACCACCGGTGCCGTATTAATGAACTAAATACATGTAATTTATATCGTTAACGTAATATCAAGGCATTTTTATATCTCCACTATTAAAAAGATTGAAATGGACAACAAAACCTACCTTCTGTTTAATAAGACAAATAAAATTTAAATTAATCGAAACCTAAATATACTTTTTGAAGGATACACCATTAACCTTTGATCGTGTTTAATTGAACAGTTGATGGTGGCTTCACGGACTGGACAGATTGGGATGACTGCACCGTGTCCTGCGGGGGCGGATCCCAGGGGCGTACCAGAACATGTACCAACCCCGCCCCTCAACACGGCGGCGCTAACTGTACCGGAGATTTTGCACAGTCCCAGGACTGCAACACACAAAACTGCCCCAGTATGTCCTCAATATGCATTATAATTATAAATCCTCTTGGTAGTTGAGACAATGCTACGACTTTCTTAAGTGGGCTAATTATAATTTAGTATAAACGATATGTTTAGATTTTAACGATAAAAGATGATATATAACAGATTAAAACTTACCTTTTGTAGGATTGAAATGAAGATATTCTTTCAATAAAAATTGTCATAATTATGGCTAATGATGTAATTAATGAAATTAATTTTATTCAGTTGATGGAGGTTACACTGACTGGACACAGTGGGATACCTGTACCGTGACATGCGGGGGCGGATCCCAGGAGAGATACCGTAATTGTACTAATCCTGTCCCGCAGTATGGAGGAGCGGACTGCACGGGAGTGGATGCTGAGATACAAGTCTGTAACACCAACAACTGTCCAAGTAAGACTGGTGTAGACTACTTTTGTTGTTGTTTTATGAAACACAGACAGAATGAATTTGCAGCTTACACTAAGAGATGCTTTTACAGCAGTTCATGTATCATCCCTTTTAATTCAAACAATGTTAACTTGAAAAGCTTTAATTTTACTCAATGTTGCTAAACATTCATTCATTCATATCAACAGCAATTATGTAACTGAAGGGTTGTTATCGGATTCTCACATGTTGCTCCAGTATCAGTTAAAGTATGTTCAATGTCACGAAGGTTTGTACAATGAAATAAGATTTCATAAATAAACAGGGGCGGTTGAGAAAACTTCCAAATTAAAGTACCAAGTACTTTTTTCTTTTATTCACCAGTTGGACTTATCAAATAATTTTTAGTTTAAAATGTCAGTATAAGAATCAAACCAAATTCCCTTTTTCCCTTTAGTTGTTGGACAAGTTACTCGTACCATGCTGTTACTCCTTTCCAAGACAATATGTTTCTAATTACAATATAGAGTCTCACAAAATATTTCCTCATATGAAATGAACCTAAATATATAGTTTCAAACAATTTCTTACCCGCATGGTAAATGTACTGCTTTAGTGAATTTGTTTGCTTTTAACAATTACCTGATTTGTAGCTTTGAGATGTTCCTTGAATTGTCCGTATGTGATTCCCAATCTTGGAAATACACATAGTGCTCTCTTATTGAAGAAAATTAATCGACAACTCTACTGTATTAAAACACTGTCCAAAGAGCTGGACTCGGACAATTGCAACACCAACTATAAATCCATTGTGCCTTTTGCCACGTACAAAAGTCGGGGATATCTTCTATCAGGCACTTTTCCTAACTCTGTTCTTGTTACGTGCTTGTTGATTTGTGCTATCAAGCTGACTGAAGGCCTAGAGAACTGAAAGTTCTCTATGTGGAGATAATTCACGACCACTGGTCAGTCTTGCCATAAAATTTCCTTTATTTTACTGCAGTAACAGTGGCATGGGCAACCGAAAAAAACTGCTTAAGTTAAAACACGTGTAATAAAAATAGAGAGGATTGAGCTTTAGTCTAAGAGCCAGGTTAAAGTGATTTGATTTGGTCACAGCAATAGTGTGGACATGAGAAACAGCTGCAAGCAAGTGCTATCTTGGTTCTGCAATTTGTTTGAAATCAGAAAGATGTTTCTGATTGTAACCTGAATAAGATGGACTGATTACACCGCGTTTTGGCTACTCTACTGAATATGTCAATACCATTTCACATTGTATTTGCAAGTTTATAAAGAGACCACATATTCTGTCATCTTTAGTTGATGGAGGCTTTTCTGATTGGTCATCATGGGACACGTGTTCTGTCACGTGTGGAGGAGGAAGTCAAGGTAGAACTAGAACTTGTACAAACCCAGCTCCACAATATGGCGGCGCTGATTGTAGCGGTGATCTAACAGAGACACAAGATTGCAACACAGACTTCTGTCCAAGTATGTTCTGAATATCCGCAAGCAAATTTAAGGAAGTAAAATTTTAGCGAAATATTTTTCCATGAGATCTTTTCTTGGATTCTTCCTTATGAGGCCAAAACATCAAACGGTAGTGGTGAATTTTAAAAATCAGTAAGGACCTAACCTTTTTTGGATCACCCAAGCACAGGATATTATTTTCTTTGAACAGTTGATGGAGGATACACAAGTTGGACAGTTTGGGACACGTGTACAGTCACGTGTGGAGGAGGGTCACAAACACGCACTCGCACATGTACCGACCCCTCACCACAGTATGGTGGAGCTGACTGTTCTAGTCTTGGTATCGCTTCAGAAACTCAAGACTGTAGCACACAGGCCTGTCCTAGTAAGGGTTGATGAAAAAAGTTACAAGCCGTACCATTGTCATTTTGCTTTATCTAACGACTTAAAAAAGATTTGTATTTTATGTTTCTGCTCCTTTTTAAGTCCTTTGATGAAAATTTCCTTATGATACTTTCTGCATAGCGTAAAAGAATTGATTTACAGACGATTTATTATGTACTTTTCGGAAGTAAGAAATCAGAATATGCCTAGACATTATACTGGAGTACCATGTAAAATCCAAAGATGTATTCAAGATGTCTAAATCAATATGAGATGAAAATCTGAAGTCAGAATTTTTGGCTGCAAAATTGTAATTAACTTTTTTATTGTCGGAAAAAATAACATTTATAAACTTCTTTGTTCGTATTTGTGATGGAAGAACTATTGAAATGCTTTGATTGAAGCAAAATTACATTATTGTCATTCTGATCAGTATTGATTTCTTATTTAATACTACACATTCCACTATTCAGAAATCTTACTTCTAAAAAATACTTTGTTTTTGTCTAATTGGTCATATATATTTAAACTACAAGTAACTTTATCATAATAGCACGTTTTAACAGCAAAATAAAATTATGAAAAATGAAGCTCATATATTTCTTTAATCATGTAAACCCCATTATGAATTGACTTCTTTAGTTGATGGAGGCCTCACTGATTGGTCCGCATGGGACACGTGTTCTGTCACGTGTGGTGGAGGAAGTCAAAGTAGAACTAGAACGTGCACCGATCCGATCCCACAATATGGCGGTGCAGATTGTACTGGTGACCTGACAGAAACTCAAGACTGCAACATAGACTTCTGTCCAAGTATGTTATAAGAAAATTACTCTTCAGAAGGAAAAGAGTTCAAAAAGTTCAGAAAAAAATACAGTGAAATGTATTTCATGTGAATTTAACAACTGTGAAACCATTGGCTTGAGAAAAAATATTTAAGATAACAAAAAATGGAATTTTTCATAATAGTTTTCATTGAAACAATAATGATACATGCAATGAAAAAAATTTGAATTTTTGCTTTGAAGTGATATTCTTATCTTTCACTTGCATATTTGGCATGTATTTATCATCAAAAGTGATTAACTGTTTAATGTTACGATTTCGTAGTAAATGATAATGCATCGAACAGGAACCATGTATTTCTTACCTTTTTTATAGTTGATGGAGGTTACACTAACTGGACTATTTGGGACACATGCACAGTCTCGTGCGGCGGAGGAACACAGACACGCACACGTACGTGTACCGACCCTGTACCACAGTATGGCGGAGAAGACTGTACCAATCTTGGTGTTGCTTCAGAAACTCAGAATTGTAGTTCTCAGCCCTGTGCAAGTAAGGATTTGCATGTTAAGTGACATTGCTTCACTCTTTATAATCTCACTAAATATGTCTGAGTATTAAATAACATTAAATTTCGATATTCTTTAGTTGACGGAGGCTTCTCTGATTGGTCCGCCTGGGACACGTGTTCTGTCACATGTGGAGGAGGAAGTCAGGGTAGAACCAGAACTTGTACAAACCCCGCACCACAGCATGGCGGCGCTGATTGTTCCGGTGACACTTCAGAGACTCAAGACTGTAACACACAGGCTTGTGCTGGTCAGTTTCCTGCTTTGTTTTAGTTTGCCAATTTCACCTTAGAAAAACAGAACATTTCTTATATTAGGGTAGGTTGATATAATTTTGCAATGCCGAACAGTCGTGTGTGGATGTTTTAAATACTTTTTGTTCAAAGATTGCAAAGATATAACTGATTTTAAAATGAGACAGATTTTCATGGAACTTTTAATTTTTCTTAAAAAAGCCAAGATATGACCTAACACTACCCAGTAATTTGCAATGGAATATACAAGTTTACCACATATCAAGCGTTTTATACCTAAAATACCTTGGGAATCACTGCTTTATCATCAGCGAATGTATTTTTTTTTGCATATCTTGCATCATCCGTAATACATTACTTATGTTAGTGATATTTTAAAATTGATAACAGTAAATGGAGGCTGGAGTGATTGGTCAGACTGGGGCACGTGTACTATCACGTGTGGTAACGGTCAGAAGTCCAGGTCTAGGACCTGTACAAACCCAGCACCGCTCAATGGCGGCCAGGACTGTCTGGGAGATTCCAGTGAATTAACAGATTGTTCAATGACCACGTGTGGACCACCAACCAATGGAAACAGTGGACAGGTAGAGCTCTTTAACGTCATAGTTTTCAGACTTACTCTTGAAAATAATTTTGTTTATCAAATGCTCAAGTGTCTTCGAAAATGGACTCCTTAAAAACTGATTTTACTCAGTAAATTTCAGTAAATTGAAAATCTGAGATTATCTGGAAAGTCTTGTCCTATACTTAAACTTTTAATGTATTTCAGTGCCCCGCTGGTTATTTCGGCTGTTTCTCAGGAGCTATGACGTGTGTGGAGCAGGCATTCGTCTGCGATTGTTCCGGGGAATGTGACGACGGAAGTGACGAAGACGAGGCGTGGGCCGGATGTCCTGCCGGACACATCAACACCTGTATGGCCAAGGCTGGAGCAGGTATACGTCATAATTTACACTCGTCACTCAGTATTAGCGTTGTTTTCAACTGCAATAAAATAACATATCCATGAAGGATCTTGTACGTGTGTCTTAATAACTATTTTGTTTAAAAACTCACTACATTTTGTTTTAAAACACTACGAAACTTAAAGATCAAAATATATGTGCATATTAATTGAAAATAAGTTGGGTTTATATCTGCAGAGTTTTACTGATTATATGCAAAAAGCGTCCTCACAATAAACTTTACTTCTAAATCGTTTGGCAAAATGTTAAAGCATATCGATTTTGATAAGCTTCATTTTTTTGAATGAAATACAAACGTTTATCTCTAAAAAAAAAAAACAAATTGCCTGATTCATCGATTTATGTATTTAGAATCATAACAAGTTTTTTTGTTTCACAGAGCTACCCAGAATGACACCTGTGATGACTATCATACTAGTTGCTCTTGCAGTTCTGAAGAATTTGATGAATTTTTAACCATGCCTTCTCTCTCATAAACTTTCTGTCGTAACATGCACACTGCTATGTATTCTGATTTTAGAATGTCACATTTATGTTCTTTTGTTGAATTAAGTGCACGCTTTGTTATTTGTAAATTTCCTTGTTTTATGTAATAAAGTTTTTTTTCCAAGAAGGATATAATCAAATTATTTTGAACCATGCGCAGCTCCCAAAGAACAGTCTTTTCAAGTGCAAATCTGATCCCTTTGGATTTATGAATATTGAAAACGCTTACGCGTCATACTGTGTCGATTGTTAGTAATGTCCATTTCAAGGTATAAAAAAGTTCAGCATTAAATGTGAAATAAACAGACAGTTGAATAAAAAAAGTTAGTCAAACAAACAGATATCAATCTCATAAAGCCCGTATGGAGTATGAATAATGAAATGGGCAAACACGTAACTCTGTTACAACGGAGATGGGATCAGGTTCCTATAAGGAGTAGGCAACCTCTGTCGACAAATCACATTCACCTTGACCTTTCTATATATTGAAGGATGTTCGATCCTGAGCTTTTGAGCAGATTTTAGTCTGGACCTTTATTTCTAAAATTCAGCATCATTTTTAAGCTTTAACATTGAATTTTGATTTTACAATGCAAATTGAACTATATACGATGGAAAAAAGCAATTAAATTCCATTCAAGTAGGATTAAGCCAGGTACTACATTTTGTGGCGAAAGGTTTTTTTTTAGAAAAATGATTTTTTTTTCTTTTGAAATATATACTGTAACTTGCTGTTGATTTTCGGTTCCTATTTGTCCATGCTGGTTGCACACGATGATTTTTTATTTCAGTGAAGTGTGTTATGTTGGTTCTGAAAATCTAATCAAATATTTATGATAAGTTCTTTCAACGAGATTTGACAATTATAGTAAATATATTCTGAAAGTCCAGGAAAAAAATTGATCCAATTTTAACATCACATTTACACTTTTTAAAGTAAAATCTATAAGATTACATCACATACCATCACTTTTGATGTTTTTTTCCTGAACATTTCATATAACTTTGACCCATCTGCTTAAGTTCAGCAAAAGTTTAAGACTTTAAAATGATTTTCTTGCTTACTTTTTAATTCCAGAAAAATCACATTTTGTGAGTGCAGAAAAGTCAAATGATTTATTTCTTGCTGTTTTACGCCGAGTGGGCAAAATTTCAGCTATATTTCGGTGGTCAAATAATTGATTTTACGGAAAATTGATTATACAAAGCAATTTCAAACCTTTTCTTAGTCACAATTTTAAATGTTTTTTTTTTTAAATAGACTTACAGTTTTTTTTCATGCTTCATTTGGATAAAAATATTTGAGGGATAGCGTCGAAGATGTAATTTTTGATTAACACATAATTTCAGTGCAAAAAGGTCATATCTAATGTACTGTAGCGCCAAAAGAAGCATATTTACATCCATTTTTTGATTTGACTTTTAATTAAGCCCTGTGTGTAGACACTAAAAATATACTTGAGGAAAAAAGTTTAAGACAGGAGCCAACCTCGTTAGATAGGTGAACACGGAGTTATTTGTAGTCAAAATGATATAAAGCAATGGCCTACAATTGATAGGAAATATGCCTATCAAAATACGACCCAATGATAGATTCGTTTTCACACAAGGTCATTTTCTAGAAGGAAAGGTCATTGAATGACCACAGAATTTGTAAAATACCAATTTAAAATAATAAATACTGGTAAATAAGGAAAAGATTTTGGAAGAGTATTTGTATGATAGTTTGGTTGGCTATTGACGTCTTTAGCTAGTATACGAGTAAAGCATCTAAATAAGAAGCAGATGTGGCATACTCTGTAATCTTCAATTTTCAGTTCAATTCATTTGGGTATTCTGAATCGCGTTTAAGTTTCTCACTGACAACGATTAATATCAGGGACATGGTGGAGCACTTCCTGGACCCATCAATGTATCTTTGTAAAGCTTTTATACAGTTAAGGTTTCGTTAAAGGTCAACATGTCCAAAAATTTATTTTTACAATAGCCCCAAATCTATGTAAGGTACAAAGTCAAAACTTTTACAGTTTATAATTTTTTTTATTGATTAACAAATAGAAAGTATCACTTGATAAAAAAATACTTGGAATAATATTAATTGAGAAAAATTCTTCTTAAAAATGCATATACTACAGTATTTTCAAAAAATACACCTCATTAATTCTGTGCTTTTAGTGAAAACCATTGTTACAACGCACTTTGAAAAATTACGCACTTTGAAAAAATTTTTCAAAGTGCGTTAAAATTAGCATTTAGCATAACTTAGCATTGATCATAATAAAAAGGGGCCAATTTGATTGTTCAAAACTATGAAAATTCTTTCTCTCTCATACGTTTTACTGTACTTTAAAATTTCTAGTTTTCATCAGTTTTAATTAACTAATTTTTATTGAAAGTTTTCAACGTCATACCATTTAGGTAAATACATAATTATATGAATGCTTTGAGTAAAGCATAGAAATCGAGACTGGGCGAAGGGCCAGGGGAGGGGATGGGGGCAAACCCCCCCCCCCCCACTTATTTTGGAAAGATATATACATCGTATAAGCATTGAAAATGCAGCGTACCCTTTTTAGGTTTATTGCTCCCCTCCCCCGTTTGTTATCGACACCTTTGTATTGGAAAGATAAAGATTTGGAGTGCTTTAAGTATCTCCATGGTAAAATATATTGATGTGCGTTGAGTTGGTTCAAAATATTTGTTATCAAGTGATACTATTAATCAGTGATATATTTAAAAACTGTAAACGTTTTGACTTTATACCACACATAGTTTTGGAGCAATTGTAAAAATATTTTTTTAGACATGTTGACCTTTGACGAAACCTTAAGGTTTCAATTACATGTAGGATAGCTAGAATGCACCTTCATTGACTTGAATGTTAAAAGACTATGTTTACATACATATTATATGTATGTATAAATAATATGTGATTTTCAAGAATCTCATCCTTAGAAAGTAAACTGTGACTATCATAAATTGGGGTTTTCAAACGTAGAATATAAAAGTAGGTACTGAGGTCTGATGGTCGTAGAGTCATGATGCTTTAATCCACAAGACATCCTTTATCTAAGAACATCCGGAATTTTTCGTCGATATAAAACACTAGAGCAATATAAAATAAAATATTTAATATTATTTACTTGCATATTACAGTTACGATAGTCATATAACATGTACATATATCTCTAGATAGTATTTTGTAGCTCTCTTTTTATCTGCTAGCTAATGGTATAAATTTCATAAATATTCACGCAACTCTGTTGCCTTCATCTCAATTCATGAGAAGAAAATACTGAATCACATGAATGTCTATGAAAATGAAAAATAGAATATGATTTGAGACAAATATGTATGATATAAGCATAAAAAAGGACATCTAGATCTGGACTGATATCATGGTTGTAAATATAATATTTCTAAAATATTAAGAAATTGTAAACTTTCTATAATGTTTAAAAATCAACATTTTTGCTTTTACCCTTAAAAATCCAAAAAAAACCTGTTTTCCATTTTTGAAATGGAGTTGTTAAATCTAAAACAAGAAATCATTATTATTTATGCGAATAAACTTAATCATTTTATTCATTTAAAAATGACTTTAGGTGTTAGTTTTATGATTTTAAAAAAAATTGTGTAATCAGCCTTTAAAACAACATAAAATATGTATAAAAGAATAAAAAGGAATAAAATAAGGTGTAGCTATAGATAGAGAACAACTATAATTAACAAAATAAATTAAATGACTATGGTGACAGAAAGTAACCTGTAGGGTATTGTATAATATACAAATATTCAACAAGAAAGTAACCCACCGTATCATATACAGATATTCAACAAGAAAGTAACGCATTGTATCATGAACAATTATTCAACGAGAGATCAAACCATTGTATCTTGTACAAATATTTTACAAGAGAGTAACGCAATGTATCATATACAATATTTACAAGAGAGTAACGCACTTTAACATATGCAATATTTACAAAAGAGAGACACGCACTGTAACATTTACAATATTTACAAGAGATCAACGCATTGTATCATGTACAAATATTTAACAAGAGAGTACTGTAATTTTACTTTAGCAGTTGCAAAATATCTATGTAATAGTACGTGTAAAAAGACTTATAAAAAGGTGGCACGTTCATCTGTTTTATATCCTTACTAGTAAAATAATGTCATCCTACTCGTATAAGTTCCAAACATGACCCATCTTACACGTAAGCAAGAATAATAGTATGCTATTTGTTACATTATAATCTCTAACAATAAAGATGTTGTGTCCTTAATCTAGGACTACCTCAGCTATTCTATCTTGGGTCCACAACCAATGACTCATATTTATAAATCATGTTCAAATCAAAGGATAAATATACGATCTTTTTTCAAGAAGTATCATTCTTAATTTACAATCAAAATGACTCGTCAATATACGGAAAAAAATGTTTAATTGCTTGTTAAAAGATTAGCCATAAATTTTCCTGAAGGACCAGATAAAAAAAATCTTTCTTCTTGTTTCTAAATATCTTCTCTAATTTTTGTTCAACAATCTTCCAAGGTTTTTATGATTGCTGATAATAGACAGCTACGAAGTTATAAATCAGTTAATTTTCATTGATGGTTGTTAGTGCCTACATATTTGTCATTATTATTGAAGTGATATATTGCTAAAATTAGTATCACTAATAAAATAAAAATTCATTCAGTATGGAAGGTAAGATCTATCATTTCAGCTTATGATATAAAATCGTTAAAATGCTTATCACTCAAAATATTTAAGGACAAATCACTAATATTTGCATCTCGACAAAATTTATACAATACTTGCACAATATTTTAAGTCTGCTTCACTTATATACATTTGTTACATACTCAGCTAAATAATAAATGATATCATCTCTATAAAAAAAAACTGCTTTACGCCATTGTGCGCTGTGTCACTACTCAGAAAGTTAATGCATTATCAATAAATCAATTAAGGAATATTTTAAAGTTTTGAGTGAGTATTTGGTGTGTAAATCACACAGACTTATCACGTAGGCATATTACATGAAGCGCGCTAGCGCTTCATGAAATATGCCGTCGTGACAAGTCTGTGCGATTCTCACACCAATAATTCACACTATACTTTTAAAAAAAGATTCCTAATATTTATATTTTACAAATTTGGAAGCACCAAAGTTATACTCAATATTCGAGTTTCTCGCTGTCCCATATCGTTATACTTTTACTGACGTCGCTGTAGCCTCATTGTGACGTCACGTAAGCGCATGTTTCTCCGTGTATATTTCTACTTGTGAGTTTACACAAAAATGGTTTTCAAATCAATTTCACTGTTGGCTTTCTAGAAATTCACAGCAAATGTAGATATGGAATCATACGGTGGCTGGTATAGGACATGGTATAAGAATTTTTTTTTATCAATTCGTGGCCACGAAATAAAATTCGTTGGAACGAAATAAAAATTCGTTGGAACGAAATAAAAATTCGTGGGAACGAAATAAAATTCGAGGCCACGAAATTAAATTCGTGGGAACGAAATAAAAATTCGTGGGAACGAAATAAAAATTCGTGGCCACGAAATAAAATTCGTGGTAACAAAATAAAATTCGTGGGAACGAAATAAAATTCGTGGCCACGAAATAAAAGATAAAGCATCTAGTGTATTGACAGATCGGGTTCGTAATTTAGATGTGTCCATAGACGCGTGCGCGGATCTGCAGACAAAAAGCTGAGAATACATGTTATTTACAATAGCTTAAATTATGTCCAGTGCATTTTTTAATGTATTTCACACATTTATTGCTAGATGTTTCAATAAATAGAATGTACTTGTAAGGCTTGTTTAGTCAAACACTCAATGTTTATTTATTCAACAATTAGTGGCAGAATAGGTCCCTATTATCGGGAACGTGACATCTTAAAAATTAGAGCAATATTCATATATTGTCATGATTGTTTTCAAATAAAACTCAACTGTTTCATACAAATGAAAGTGTGTTTACTTCAAGAAAGGTACATGTAATTGTTAAGGGGAAAATGATGAACTAGTGAGATCAGTATTAATACTATTTCAGAGGCGTAGTCACAAACTTAAAGGTGGGGGGGCTCAACTCCAGAAATTCTTTGACAAGCAAAAAAAAAAAAAAAAAAAAAAAAAAAAAAAAAAAAAAATAAAAGTGGGGGGGGGGGGGGGGGGGCTCAACTCCCAGAATTTCTTTGACAAGCAAAAAAAAAAAAAAAAAAAAAAAAAACAGAAAGTTCCCCAAACTCGAAAATCCTATTTCGTGGGGGGGGGGGGGGGGGGGGGGGTTAATGGCCAACTTACTTTCAAGTTACTTTCAAATCCAATTTCTTTCCACAATTCTTCGATATAACTTTAACTATACAAGGGTCAAATAGTGGGGGGGGGGGGTCCATTCAATGAATATTTCCAATAGTAAAGGTAATGTTGGGGAAAAATAGCTGTGATTTCGTTCTTCATTAAAAAGTGGGGGGGCACAGACATACTCTTGCCCCCCCCCCCGATCTGAAAGTGGGGGGGCTAGTGCCCCCGCTGCCCCCCCTGTGACTACGCCTATGTATTTATTCGTACATCAGGTTCTTCATGCAATTTACATGCAAAAATCAAATTCAATAGTAAATGATGATTCAGGCATGTTATTCAATACCCATAACCCATAAATCTATTTGGCTCAGTCCAGTTGAATGATAATAATAAGTCCGTTCATCTTGAATGACATACAAGAGAGGAAGCTAAATATGACATTATATAGCAGAAAATTTATTTCGTGGCCAGGAATTTTATTTTGTGGCCACGAATTTTTATTTCCTGGCCACGAATTTTTATTTCGTGGCCACGAATTTTATTTCGTTCCCACGAATTTTATTTCGTGGCCACGAATTTTTATTTCGTTCCCACGAATTTTTATTTCGTTCCCACGAATTTAATTTCGTGGCCACGAATGGCCACGAATTTTATTTCATTAGCTTTCGTGGCGACGAATGGCCACGAATTAATAATAAAAAAATCTCGTACCATGTCCTATACCAGCCACCGTAGAATTATGAGGATAACAAACATTTATTAAGCTGAAAAGTCCACTGCAACAAAATACATTTGGAGCAGAGCAAGCATGAATCTTCCAAAATATCAGATGCGGGATCACATGCCAAGAAGAGTAAGGATACATGTATCTGACGAAATGGTCACACCGCCGTGTGCTTCTTACCATGATCTGTGTCTGTATGCTAATGCCTTAGACTCTGTTGCTACCTCACTGGAATCAAAATCGCTTATTTTCGCCCCAGAAACATCTACTCTTGCCCTATGTTCGACTGGACAGTTTTGGTGTAGACTGTTTCAACTGCTTTAGGTAGTAGCAATTCCTTCATTGAATAATAAACACTTGCAACTGTCTTATATCCGAAAAAAAATGAGTAAAAATTTACTTGAGTCTGTTTTCCGTTTTCTGTTTTCAAAAAATCAAAAACATAAACGTCTGCCCCGTGTTCGACAAGATATTCAACATTTTCGGTGTGCCCATTTTTGGATGCATTACTTAAAGGTTTCTTTCTCAATAAATCAGAAATATTCACGTCTGCCCCATGGTCGACTAGATATTCAGAAATTTGGGTCGTCCGTTTTCTTATGCCTTATATAAAGGCATCTTCTTCAAAGAATCAAAAACATTTACCTCTGCCCCGTGTTTGACAGATATTCAACAATTTTGAGATGTCCAATTTCTGATGCATTACTTAAGGGCGTCATTTCCTAATTATCAGAAATATTCACGTCTGCCCCATGTCCAACTAGATATCTAACAACTTCGTTGTGATCTTGTTCTGATGCCTTAAATAAGGGGGTTCTTTTCAAATCTTTAGAATTTTTCAAATCCGTCTCATGCTCTACTAGATATTCAACAATTTCAGTGTGTCCGTTTTCTGATGCCTTAAATAAGGGCGTCTCTTAATCAGAATCACAAACATTAACCTTTGCCCCATGTTCGATAAGATATTCAACAATTTTGTTGTGACCGTTTTCTGATGCCATGAATAAGGGCGTTCTTTTCAAAGAACCAGAACAATTAACCTCTGCCCCATGTTCGACTAGATATTTCACAATTTTGGCGTGACCGTTTTCTGATGCCATGCATAAGGGCGTCCCATCCTCAGAATCAGAAACATTAACCTCTGCCCCATGTTCTACTAGATACACAACAATTTTGGCGTGACCGTTTTCTGATGCCATGCATAAGGGCGTCCATTTCCAAGAATCAGAAACATTAACCTCTGCCCCATGAAATGTTTTGTTTGACCGTTTTTTGTTGCAAAAGGTGTTTTTTCAAAGAAAAACCATTAACCTATGTTCGACTAGATACTCAACAATTATGTAATGACCGTTTTCTGATGCCATGCATAAGGGCGTTCTTTTCAAAGAATCAGAACCATTAACCTCTGCCCCATGTTCTACTAGATACTCAACAATTTTGATGTGACCGTTTTTTGATGCCATGCATAAGGGCGTCCCATCCTCAGAATCAGAAACATTAACCTCTGCCCCATGTTCTACTAGATACTCAACAATTTTGGCGTGACCGTTTTCTGATGCCATGCATAAGGGCGTCCATTTCCAAGAATCAGAAACATTGACCTCTGCCCCATGTTCGACTAGATATTCAACAATTTTGTTGTGACCGTTTTTTGATGCCATGCATAAGGGCGTTCTTTTCAAAGAATCAGAACCATTAACCTCTGCCCCATGTTCTACTAGATACTCAACAATTTTGATGTGTCCGTTTTCTGATGCCATGCATAAGGGTATCCTTTCCCTAGAACCAGAACCATTAACCTCTGCCCCATGTTCGACAAGATATTCAACAATTTTGTTGTGACCGTTTTCTGATGCCTTGCATAAGGGCGTTCTTTTCAAAGAACCAGAACCATTAACCTCTGCCCCATGTTCGACTAGATACTCAACAATTTTGGTGTGTCCGTTTTCTGATGCCATGCATAAGGGCATCCCTTCCCAAGAACCAGAACCATTAACCTCTGCCCCATGTTCGACAAGATATTCAACAATTTTGTTGTGACTGTTTTTTGATGCCATTAATAAGGGCGTACTTTCCAAATAATCATAAACATTAACCTCTGCCCCATGTTCGACAAGATATTCAACAATTTTCTTGTGACTGTTTTTTGATGCCATGAATAAGGGCGTTCTTTTCAAATAATCATAAACATTAACCTCTGCCCCATGTTCGACAAGATATTCAACAATTTTGTTGTGACCGTTTTTTGATGCCATTGTATAAGGAACCATTAACCTCTGCCCCATTTCAAAGATATCAACAATTATTAACCTTTTCTGATGCCATGATGTCCGAGAAGAACCATTCAACAATTTCTAAGATGTTGTGACCGTTTTTGGATGCCTTGTATAAGGGCGTCTCATTCCAAGAATCAGAAACATTAACCTCTGCCCCATGTTCAACTAGACATTCAACAATTTCGGTGTGTCCATCTTCTGATGCCATGCATAAGGGCGTCCCGTCCTCAGAATCAGAAACATTAACCTCTGCCCCATGTTCGACAAGATATTCAACAATTTTGGTGTGTCCGTTTTTTGATGCCATGCATAAGGGCGTCCCTTCCCTAGAATCAGAACCATTAACCTCTGCCCCATGTTCGACTAGATACTCAACAATTTTGGTGTGTCCGTTTTTTGATGCCATGAATAAGGGCATCCCTTCCCTAGAACCAGAACTATTAACCTCTGCCCCATGTTCGAAAAGATATTCAACAATTTTAGTGTGACCGTTTTCTGATGCCATGAATAAGGGCGTCCATTTCCAACATTAACCTCAGCCCCATGTCCGACGAGATATTCAACAATTTTAATGTGCCCGTTTTCTGATGCCTTGCATAAGGGCGTCTCATTCCAAGAATCAGAAACATTAACCTCAGCCCCATGTCCGACAAGAAATTCAACAATTTTGGTGTGTCTATTTTTGATGCATTGTATAAGGGTGCCCCTTTCAAAGAATAATAAACATTAACCTCTGCCCCATGTTCGACTAGATATTCAACAATTTTGTTGTGACCGTTTTCTGATGCCATGCATAAGGACATCCCTTTCCCAAAACCAGAAATATTAACCTGTGCCCCATGTTCTACTAGATACTCAACAATTTTGGTGTGCCCGTTTTCTGATGCCTTGCATAAGGGCGTCTCATTACAAGAATCAGAAACATTAACCGCAGCCCCATGTCCGACAAGAAATTCAACAATTTCACTGTGCCCGTTTTTGGATGCCTTGTATAAGGGTGTCCCTTCCCCAGAGGAAGAAACATTAACTTCTGCCCCATGTTCGACTAAATATTCAACAATATTGATGTGTCCGTTTTCTGATGCCATGCATAAGGGCGTCCTTGTCCAGAATTATCAGAACCATTAACCTTGCCCCATGTTCGACTAGATGTTCAACAATTTTGATGTGCCCGTTTTCCAATGCCGTAAATAAAGGCGACCTTTTCCAAAAATCAGAAACATTAACCTCTGCCCCATGTCCAACAAGATATTCAACAATTTCAGTGTGCCCGTTTTCTGATGCTTTAATTAAGGGCGTAATTTTCCAAATATCAGAAACATTAACCTCAGCCCCATGTCCGACAAGAAATTCAACAATTTTGGTGTGCCCGTTTTCTGATGCCTTGTATAAGGGCGTCTCTTTTCTAGAGTCAAAAACATTTATCTCTGCTCCATTTCCGACTAGATATTCAACAATTTCGGTGTGCCCGTTTTTAGATGCCATAGATAAAAGGGATCTCCCTTCAGAAATATCAATATTCACATTTGCTCCATGTTCGACTAGATATCTAAAAATGTTGGTGTGCCCGTTTTTTGATGCCTTACATATGGGCGTCTCTTTCCTAAAATCAGAAGCATTTACCTCTCCCCCGTTTCCGACAAGAAATTCAACAATTTCAGTGTGCCCGTTTTCTGATGCCTTACTTAAGGGGGTCTCTTTCCAAAAATTAAAAAAATTAACCCCTGCCCCATGTCCGACAAGAAATTCAACAATTTTAGTTTGTCCATTTTCTGATGCCTTACATAACGGCGTCTCATTCAAAAAATCAGGAACATTTACTTCAGCCCCATGTCCAACAAGAAATTCAACAATTTCGATTTTATCGTTTTCTAATGCGTAAAAAAGTGGAGTGTTTCTTCTGAAATCAAGAGCGTTTGTCTCTGATCCTCTTTCAACTAAATATTTGACAATTTCTGTGTGTCCGTTTTTTATTGCAAAATGTAAAGGCATTTCGTCCTCAAATCCCTTAGGAAAACTAATGTTGACTTTATTTTGCGCCATTTTTTCAACAGTTTCATTTTCTCTACACTCAAATGTTCTGTAAAATGATGGTTTGTTTGTTTGATCGGGCATATTTACATATGATCCATTTTCCACCAAATATTTAACAATATCAGTGTGTCCATGTTGTATGGCTATATTCAATGGTGTTGTATTCTTTGGACCAAATAAGGAAAGTGATGGTTCGCATTTGTTAACAATTTCTACCTGGCTTGCCAAAGCTTTTTTCACAAATTCTATGTTTCCTCTGTGTATTGCAATTGTAAAGAGTTCCTGCAATATCTGACCTTCGTAAGGAGAACTGAAATTAAGGTTTAGCAGAACGCTAACTACTTCAAAATTATTTTCAGCTGAAGCTTTCGATAAATGAAATTCTTTCCAAGGAATATCAGAGCGCATGGGCTGACCAAACTTTTTCACGACAAACTTCAAGTCATCAAAATTGTGAGACATTAAGACGTGTGACCAAAGGGAATGTATTTCATTTTCCAAGAGACTTTCCACTTTGGCTCCATGTTCAATTAAGTTCTTACAAATTACAATATCTTTTTTCTTTATAGCCCATTGTAGCATTGTTCTACCCTCATTGTCAAGAACGTTGAGATCTACTCCTTCTCTTAATATCAAATCAATGGTATTTGAATTCAGTAATGTGTCATAAACACTCGATTTTAGAAGCAACATTGAAATGTCTAAGTGATTTTTACTGATAGACTGATATAATGCTGTTTTATTTTCATTATTTTCGCAAATAGTAACATCTGCTCCATTTTGCACTAGGATGTCTACTATTTCGATGAAACCCTTTTCGGCAGCAACAAATAAGGGAGACTGATTGTAAGCATCACATATATTAACGTTAGCCTTGTTTGCAACCAGGTATCGAACTGTGCTGACATGACCAAAATAAGACGCGCAATATAAGGGTGATTTATTGCAACCATTAACCTTGTCGATATTAGCATTCCTCATGATCAAATGTTCAACAATCTTTATATTTCCATGTTTAGCAACATAAGTAAGCGGCGTATCTCCCTCAGGCATGTCATCACGTTTATTGATATCTGCCCCAGCATCAAGCAAGACATCTATTGTTTCAGAATTGTCTCCTACGCATGCGGCGGTAAGAGGTGTATAACACATGTGGATATTTAAAGGGTCAAATTTACCACTAGGACTTTGGTCAATACAGTTGGAATCTAAGTATCCAATTAGTTTTTTTGTAATTTGTGAATCTGCACTAAAAGTACTCAAAACAAGAAGATGAGATTGTTCATATGAGGAAAACAAAGACATTTCCTTCCTAGCTATCTCATTAAGAGAGATCCTATCCATAAGAAATTCAAAAAGAACATCGTGACCGTAAGCAACTACCCAGTTAAGGGCCCGGATCTGATATTTCGTTTTAAATGTTGTTATATTTTCAGGCATTTCTTCATCTTCAGCCATAAAGGAATCCGTCATCACCTGTGCATATGTTTCACCGACAATTAGTCTTTCAAAAATGTATTTTCGTCCTTCCTCAATTTTATCAATAAATTCTGTGGCGATGAGATGAGGGACATAATCAATATTATTTAGAAAATTTTCATATAAATCGTCGTTTGACTTTGTATTCAGATATTTGATGAAGACATGTAAAAAAGATTGCTCTTTCAAACATTTATTTTGGAAGACATCATAAAATTGCTTATCCTTGATGTCATCATAAAGTCTTTTAGCAAGAACAGGGTATTTTTGTTCTGGAATGATAACAAATGAATTAAGATTTGATTGTGCATCGGGTTTCAGCCTCACACATCTAGAAATATATCCACTATTCATCTTAGATATGACCATTTCGGGAAATTCTCTCCCGTACATATATGCCATTACTTCAAATATGGCGTCATGAACAAAAGAGTACATTTCATCAATTTTGATGACATATGTCCCATTCATTTCGTTTAAAGCATCGCATACTTGCAATTCAGACAAGGATCCCTCTATCCTAAATTGTTTGACCATAAGATTTAATGTTTCAGTATCTTTCCAATCATGTATGTTAAGCTTGTTCTGAGATAACACACAAAGAGCTAACGAAGCGTAGTGAGTCTTATTTAGAAGCTTCATTTTCTCAAACTCTGCAACCAAACACTGCTTAGGCATTTCAAAAAATCGTCCTCCATCTTTTTGATATTGGACTTCTTTCGAAAACAGTTTGCAAAGCAAAGGAAACATCAAAAATCCTGATTTAAATGACAAGCATTGATAAACAGACTTTTCAACTCTGCTTTTCTCACAATGAATTGTGAGCATTTTCTTCATATCATTTGTTGTAAGGGACATTCCTTTGCTCTCGATATCAATCGTATTTTGAAAAATATACAGGTCTAATTTTCTACCTTCATTAAACACTGCTTTTCTGCAAGTGAAAATGAATTTTGCTTATTTTTCTGATAAGGACTTAATGATTTTTGTAAAATCTACTAAGGAATTGTATCTTGACCTATCAAACCCAAACACACCAGCTGGATCATCATACAAAAAAAGCTGTTTAACACTGAAATGTCCAAAGTTTTTGATATCCTCTAAACAAATGACCGGGATGATCTCCCATCCCTCGCTTTTGTATTTGATCGCTAGATGGCGTGCCTTTGCTGTTTTTCCTGTACCTGGTCCTCCTATAATGGTGACTATATTATGAATATTCATCATCTCTTCAAACTCATTAAAGGCACGAGTCTCACAGAACACTTCATCATCTTCCTCCCACACTTTTATCTCCTCAGTTTGACGTTCTAAATAAAAGTTACGAAAAAGAAATATTTACACATTTTCAGAAGGTTTAATATGTTTAAATATATTCTAGCAACCACAAGTCATTTTACGTTGCGCTATGTGACAGTATACAAAACTACCAGTTTTAAAAAGCGTATTTAACATACTTTCGTGTCTCTAACTTCAAAAAAATTAATTGAACTGTAAAGATAAATTGTTAAACAATCTAAAAATTATAATTTTATAATTTTTTATCGCTGTTTTTTGTTTTAATTCCTATAAAATGTTCAAGCATGTTCTGAAATAAAACGTCACGATTTTAGCGCGTCATAAAAACCGCATTCTTTTATTTCGCTGTTTATAGGACAACAGAGGATATATTCGGATTTCTTTGTACAATGGTAGATACAGTTGATTATTCTGAATATAATGATACCAAACACGACTAGCCAGATATGTATATTGCTATGATTATGGAAAGTCAAATGTAAGCATTTTTCGGAGAGTTTTTTCACTCGTTTGACGAACCGGTTGCATATGTGTTACAATAATAGATCGAAAGAGAATATTCTCCTCTTTAAGAAACTGTGTAGATTTATTTTCCTTGCATCGGCGCTAAGAAGCGATCTTTCAAATAACAACACAACATATAGCCAGCGCGAATGATATTTGACGTCATTTTCACGCCCTCCACGATTCCTGGAAATTGTTTTGTAATGTAGTTTGTTTACTGTAACTATAGAAATATTCAGAGGGGGATAACTCTCGATGTCTTTTTAATGGGGTACCCGAAGGGGTAATTTTAAATATAATAATTTTTTATCTAAGAAAAATACTAATTAAACATGTCAAAAATATAAAACAAGGAACGATGATTAGGACTGAAAAAGAAAACTTCTATAAAGTAAAATTGACGTTATAATTTTGAAGCAATAAAAAATTAAAATCATGAGTAAGAAATAAAAATAAATATGTAAGAAAATAAGTATCTAGTGTAAAGAAAAAAATACAATAGCCTTCTGATTTTTTTTATTAAAAGAAATGTAAATAAATTCAATTGAGTTCATGAATAAATAAGTTTATTGTATGATATGCTAAATTCCAGAAGAACGTGTTTACAAAATTCATGTCACAGAAAATTTTGTACTTTTGGTACGTGGGATATCTTCTTTTATAATGTTCATTCAGCTTGTCTCATATGATTTTTTTTCCCATTGATATACAGTTTATATCCTTACATTGGCATTTTATTGAAACTTAATATATATGTTTTTTATTATTTTTATATACAACACAAATGTAAAAATAGTATTTGCCAGGTGCTCATTTTTTTCAAGAGACAATAAGGCCTACAAATATTCTAGATTCGTTTTCCATGGATATAGATCATATGCATTTAATCTAATACGTTGTGTAGATTTTATTATTTTACTTAGATTATATTTGACTGGTAAATACTATTTCTAAAATTTCTAAGTATTTTTGATTACAACACTAACAATAAATTACATGCATGTTAGGGCATAAACGTCGCAAATTGAAAGTGGGGTGGCTGATTGAAGGTGGGGGGGGGGGGGGGCGGCTAAACCAACAAAAAAGGTAAACCACAATTTTCAATGCCTAAAAAATATCTATCTTTGAAAAAAAGGGGGGGGAAGTTGAGACCCCTATACCCCCCCCCTTACCACCCCCACCCCCCGGTTTCGATGCCTATGTAGAATATGAACATATGGATAGGTAGATGGATGAATTGTAATAATCAAATAGGCAAAATAATATTACTGATGCATCAAAGAGGTCTAAAATTTAAAAAAAGAAATTAAAATTGTGGTCCCCCAGCTGCATTTCATTTCTGGTATTTTTCACTTGGAGCATCTCGGGCGGCTCATATATCGCACCTCGGAGGTTTGAATGGAACCTAGCGGAGTCAGCCGAGGATTGCCGATTGGAAATTTTTCGATATTTCAACTTTTCATGGCCGACATGTTTTAGTTTTCATTTCTGATATTTTAAAATTTTCATTTCTGACTCTTTTCAGATTGTACTTTTTGGTTATTAAAACAGTATTGAAGAATTCACTCATGAAAAATTTCATTTACGTGATGAAAAATAATTTAAAGTGTATATCAAATGTCTTAGACATTGACATCTAATTTAATGAACATACATGGGGATGAAAGTGCTGCATGTACCGATGTACTATAAAACATGTACGTGTAAAGACAAAATCTTTAATTTGTTTTACCGGCTGTTTGTCTCTATGTGGGTAATATTACATTATTTATGGCATATTGTTCCAAATATGAACGCCCTATAATATTTACGTGATGAAAAAAAATTTAAAGTGTATATCAAATGTCTTAGACATTGACATCTAATTTAATGAACATACATGGGGATGAAAGTGCTGCATGTACCGATGTACTATACATGTACGTGTATAGACAAAATCTTTAATTTGTTTTACCGGCTGTTTGTCTCTATGTGGGTAATATTACATTATTTATGGCATATTGTTCCAAATATGAACGCCCTATAATATGTCATCCAAATGTTATAACTTAAGTTGATTTTTTGAAAATTAGGTCAAACATACAGGTCCAGATCAAGGGGGTCAGAAATCACATCAATGAACATGTTAAATATGAAAGCATTATATAAATCTCAATCAGAAGTTATAAGGGGAAAATTGCATTTTTGAAAAGTATGTCAAACGTCAAGGTTCAAGGAAAATCGGCAATGTCGCATGCACGTGTTTTATGTCAGGAGGATATTTTAATAGATAAATGTAAGGAATTTTAAAAACAGATCATGCAAATTTCAGTTTCTTATTACTATATCAAAGGAACAATTAATTGGGTTTGCGGCCGATTTTTGACGCTTGCGACAATATATAGGTTTCTTGTAGTGTATTTAGAAAGGTCTTGTCACAGTTTAAACACATGAATAATATACAATTCTATCTCTTCTCTGTTCCAATTCTAAAGAGATGACCAAGGTTGAATTTTTGTTACATACAAACAGATTTACAGTCTGACTGACAAACAGACAGACGAATAAGATTTGAAGAAACCTCGATCGCTTTCTCAAAAGCGGGGCAAATCAAATGTTTTACATCAGAGAGAGAGAGAGAGAGAGCTTTAATAATTCACAAAAAATTCGGACAACCTTTAACACACATTAGGAATGATCTACATGTTTAACTAAATGTTCAAAGGAATTTTAAATTAAATTCCCCCTCCTTTTCTTCAGAATTTATCATATGCTGCGGTCATATCTATGACTTATATTCTTCTAGTTTTTTTTAGTTATTCAGATTATTAGTCTCCACTTACATATCGGAATAATTTAAGATTTACATCACGCTCCCAGTTAATACCAGTTCATTACCAATTCTCCGCATCATATTAAATGTATTCGTATGAAGAATTTAAAATACAAATTTTTTGTTTTTGATAATTTATATAAAAAATTCATGATTTTTAGATTCCTTATATGATAAGTATTTATCACTCCAACTCTCTATAAATCCCATGCGCGGATCCAGGAATTAAAGTTAGAGGGGGCGCCCATAATCGGCAGGGGTAATCTGGTTTAAGCTGAATTCTAGAGATTTTGTAGGAAAAATTGAGGTTAACCGAGTAGACATTTTTATATTTTCTCGACGAAACTATGATTTACGCTAACTTTGACAATTTTAGGGGGCGGATACGACCCCCTTTGATCCGCCACGGAATTTTGTAATTGCAAGCATTGTGCCCAACACAAAGATTAATTTTACAAAAGGATAAATACAGTCTAGTAATTAAAGACAAAAACCCAGTGACCTTGACTGTGACCTGTATGTTAAAAATAGTTTTTTTCGTTTTTAGTTAACCTTTGCAATAACTTTTGAAGCGCAAGAAACAGATACTTCATTTTTGGTATCCATATTTTACTAATCATGTTCTCTCAAATGACACCAAGGTCAATTGCCTTGTGACCTTGACTGTGACATATGTGCCAAAAAGTTTTTTTTTATTTTGTCGTTGCCGGGTGTATAGTGTTTTACAAACAAATCTTGTTTTAAATTAATTTGTGATCATTTTTATTGATTGGATTTGTTGACGTCTTTTTATAAGCATAACGTCAACGTAACGTTGCGTGTCCCATGTAACCCAATTAATTATACTGGAAGACGACTCTCACTATCTAATGATTCAAGTCAATCTAGGTGTTTGATGCAATTGAACTTTAATAACTCGGATTCTGGGCAAAGGAAATAAGAAGAGAGAGATTATATTTTGAATACATTACCTTAAGTTTTGACCTCAATGCTACTAGGTATTTTCTTCAGAAAAGTGGTCACACACTAGAACAATACCTTTACATTTCGCAATCTATTTTTAGTAACAATGCTTGACCAGAAAATTTCAAAATTATATTTTTCTTAAACAATTTTTTATAAGCTTTGATTTGATATATAACACAAGTGGTATATACTAAATTTAAAATTTGACTTGTGGTTGCTATATATTCATTCTTTTTCGTGTATATTTGATAATTCACTGTGAAAAAATTAAATATTAAAATGGATACTTTCACGTTGAATATATAAATATCGTGGTAAAATTTTGATTCTTCTTCACATAGATATTTTTAATTTGAAATCAAACTGATGTGACTTCTTCTTTTCTGCAAACACAAAGTTTAAGATATTGTATATTGATAAATGTTTGAACATGGAGTTGTCACTCGTCGACATAAAATTGAAAAAAAAATAATTTCAACCCAGCTCCCTCTTTTTTTATTTTTTATAGAAGTGAAAACTTTGGGGAATATAAGTATTCTGGACAAACAATATATATTAACGAATGAAAGAATCCATCTTTTAGTATAAATATGTATTTTCGAATCAATTAATATTTGTTGATCAAAAACATATTAGCCCATTAAAGGTGTAATACGTAGATGTTTTGAAATATAAGTAGGCATTCCATTCAACTGAATAGGAAAATACAGATGGGAAGATCTGGCTGACAGACGATGTGACGAGACTGAATGGGATCCTCATAAACCGATTAAAAGACCACCCAAAAATAGACAATGCGTGGTACTTTAATGGAAGTGTTTATGGACTGGTGAACGATAAACGAATGAAGTTTGACTTGTTGGACAATCTTGATGAAAAAATCAAATAGTGTAAAGTGTTATTTAGACAACCCGGAATTTTAATTTCCATCCATGTGATTATTCCGGAACTTTGAGGTCCATTGACGTCGAAGTTTTTGCTATTACTTTAAAATATTAAATTCCGGTTGTGACTTTTTTGCCTGTACGCGAATATGGCCCATTGACAATTTTCGAGCTAGCCAATTTTTGAACTGTTTGAATGCTTTTTACAAACTTTTTCCTGTTCTGTTACTTCTTTCCTTTCTACTCTATCTTTCTCTTTACAACTCAATTCTGTGTTTATTCAAGATTCGTACAGAAGCTCCAGGTTCCGTCAGAGGTAAATTTCTTAATTATCCATCATGTCTTTGAAAATATTATCAGCTAATTGTCAAGGATTGGGGGATATCAGCAAACGAAGAGATGTTTTTAATTATCTTAGAGGAATGAATTATAATATTTACTGCCTTCAGGACACTCATTTTACAACTGAAATAGAAAATGAAATCAGAAGCATGTGGGGTTTTGACTGTTACTTTAGTTCTTTTTCATCAAATGCAAGAGGTATAGCAATTCTATTCAATAATAATTTTGAGGTTAAAATGTCTAAGGAAAAAGGAGACGTGGATGGTAATTTTCTTCTTTTAGATTTTACTGCTGATGAAAAAAGGTTTCTCTTATGTTGTATATATGGACCAAACAATGATAACCCTGATTTTTATGAAAGATTACATGAGTACATTAATGATTTTAATTGTGAAAATGTTATATTATGTGGTGACTTTAACCTTGTTTTAAATCCTGAATTAGACTACTATAATTATAAACATATAAATAACCCTAATGCAAGACAGAGGGTTATAGAGCTTATGGAAGATAACAACTTAGTTGATATTTATAGACAAAATAATCCAGATGCTTTGAGATATACTTGGAGAAAAAAAAGTCCCATTAAGCAAAGTAGATTAGATTTTTTTCTTGTATCGGAGAACTTACTGTCAAGTGTTACAACAAGTTCTATAGAACCTAGCTATAGGTCCGACCACTCGATTATTACTTTATGTTTAAAGTTCAATGATTTTAAGAAAGGCAAAGGATTATGGAAATTTAATAATTCTCTTTTATATGATGAAGAATTTTTAAACTCAATTAAGGGGGTGATACAAAGGGTTAAAGAGCAGTATGCAGTTCCAGTATACAATATAGATAACTTGCAATCTATTGAAGATGAAAATATTGTATTTTTAGTCAATGACCAGTTATTTTTAGAAACACTTCTTATGGAAATTAGAGGGAAATGTATTTCATATTCGTCTTTTAAAAAAAAATCCAGAATTTTTAAAGAAGAAAAACTTATAAAAGAAATAAGTTCCCTGGAGGAATTGGCACAGGGGTCTACAAGCAATAATGAAACTCTTGAAGAAAAAAAGAAAGAGTTGGAAGATATTAGAAAAGAAAAAATGGCTGGTGTATATATAAGGTCAAGGGCAAGATGGATAGAAGAAGGGGAGAAACCGACAAAATATTTCTGTAATCTCGAGTCAAGAAATTTCATAAGTAAAATTATTCCAAAAATTAAATTAGAAAATGGAGAGACAGTTTATAATCAGTCAGATATCTTAAAAACAACCAAACAATATTATGAAAATTTATATAGAAATGTAGATGATGTCATTGAAAATGTTAACCTTCAGGAGGAAATGAATTTTTCAGATATTGAAAAGCTTTCCAATGAAGAGTCAAGGTCATTAGAAGGTCAAATTACAATGAAGGAGGCAGGGGAAACACTTTTTAGGATGAAATCAAATAAATCACCTGGCTCAGATGGCTTTACCTCAGAATTTTTTAAGGTCTTTTGGAAATTTATAGGCATTTTTGTTGTCCGATCAATTAATTATGCATATGATCATGATATCTTAAGTGTAACTCAGAGACATGGAATCATTACCTGCTTACCGAAGGGTGACAAACCTAAACACTTGTTAAAAAATTGGAGACCTATCTCTCTTTTAAACACAGTTTATAAAATTGCATCTGGTTCAATAGCAAATAGAATTAGAAGGTTTCTAGATAAAATTATACATCCTGATCAAACAGGCTTTATACAGGGCAGGCATATAGCTGAAAACATTAGACTAATCTATGACATTATGCAATACACAGAAGAAGAAAAAATACCAGGTCTTCTTCTTCTTGTTGACTTTGAAAAAGCATTTGATTCTGTCTCTTGGGCTTTTATTCAAAAATCACTTAAATTCTTTAATTTTGGAAAGTCTATGAGGAAATGGGTCAGTTTATTTTATTCAAACATTACATCAGCAGTAAATCAGGGAGGAAATTTATCTGAAACATTCTCTTTGCATCGAGGGTGTCGACAGGGAGACCCACTATCCCCATACTTATTCTTGATATGTGCTGAAATCCTTGCTATTAAGATAAGAAACAACAAAGACATCAAAGGTATATATTTTATTGATGGGGAAAAGAAAATCTCGATGCTCGCTGATGACACTTCTCTTATATTAGATGGCAGTGAGAAATCTTTACAATCAAGTTTAGGTACCCTTAGAGATTTTGCAAAAATGTCCGGCTTACATATAAATTACGATAAAACACAAGTAATATGGATAGGTAGCAAAAAAGGTAGTGATGAGGTTTTATGTAAAAATCAATCTCTTGAGTGGGGAAAGAAAAACTTTAGGTTACTTGGTATTGAATTTGATATAGATTTGCAGAAGATACTTTCGAGGAATCTCAGTTCAAAGTTAGAAAACATAAAGAAAATGATAAGACATTGGAAACATAGGAATCTCACACCACTAGGACGATTAACAGTTTTGAAAACACTTTTATTGCCAACATTGAATCATATTTTTGCCTCCCTTCCAAATCCCACTGATTTATATATAAAAGATTTAGAAAACACCTTTTATTCTTTTGTAATGGGGAGTAATGCTTTTAGACTAAAAAAAGGAGTTTGTATTAAAGATCTTAAAGATGGCGGTTTCAAGATGATTAGTATTAAAGAGTTTATTATGTCTCTGAAACTTGTATTGAAAAATGTCATACTGCAAGGTAAATATTCATATCTAACTTTAGATTTAAAAAAAACAGTTTTTTGTGGAGAAGAATACATTCTCAAGAAAATTAAAGATTTTAGACTAAAAAAAGGAGTTTGTATTAAAGATCTTAAAGATGGCGGTTTCAAGATGATTAGTATTAAAGAGTTTATTATGTCTCTGAAACTTGTATGGATGAAAAATGTCATACTGCAAGGTAAATATTCATATCTAACTTTAGATTTAAAAAAAACAGTTTTTTGTGGAGAAGAATACATTCTCAAGAAAATTAAAGATGTAAAAAATATGTTTTGGAAAAAAGTTTTAGAAGCCTGGCTATTTTTTTTTTAAATTACCAGAACTAGAAGCAAGTGCCTCCATGGAACCACTATTTTTTAATAAAAATATTCTGAATGGTAAAAAAAAACCCAATTTTTTATAAGAAATGGTTTGAAAATAATATATTTTTCGTAAATGATCTCTTAAGAGAGGACGGTTCCTTTATGGATGTAAATATGTTTAAATTGAAATATGGAATCCATACAAACTTTCTTGAGTACAATGGACTTATAGCTGCTATTAGAGAATGGATGAAAATCAAAAATATTATTTCTATGCCAACTGTTTATATGCCATATATTACACAAAAAACATTCCGTTTATTAAATGCGAAGAAATCAAGAAATTTATATGAAATTTTGAAAAGCAATGATATCAAGCCTTTAGGTCAGACTAGCTGGAATAGAATTTTTAACTTGAATGATAGTGAATGGGAAAAAGTTTTTTCATTTCCTTTTAAGCTCACAAAAGATACAAAACTTCAGTGGTTTCAGTTCCGCATTAATCATAAAATATTAGCAACAAATTCCTTTTTACATAAAATTAAGAAAATAGATTCATACAAGTGTTCTTTTTGTGAAACTGAGACAGAAACTATTGAACACATCTTCTGGGAATGTGAAGTAGTACAAGACTTATTGAATAGTTTTGATAGTTATTGCTTTAGAAAGATTCATATTAATGTTGTATATTTGAAAAAAGAATTCATATTGGGATCTTTTGCAAAATTAGACAAAATAAAATATCTCATTGCTCTTCAGATTAAATATTTTATCTACAGAATGAGATGTAGTGGTAAATACCTCTCCTTGAATGGACTGATATCCTCCATCAAATATATGTATGAAATAAACAAGTATATTGCATATAAAAACAATAATCAGTTGACTTTTGACGAAGCCTGGAAACCCTGGAAGAATCTGTTTTTGTAATTTTTTTCTTACTATCCCTTCTCGCCCTCCTCTCTCTCTTGCTCTACTCTCTCTCTCTCTCTCTCTCTCTCTCTCTCTCTCTCTCTCTCTCTCTCTCTCTCTCTCTCTTATAAAAAATTTACAGAAAATGTATATTTGTATTGTATAAGTATGTATTAGAATCTGTAAATAAAAAAAAAAAAAAAAAAAAAAAAAAGAATAGGAAAATATTCAAAATATTGTTTTCATTCCAAATCCTCGATCCCAACTTATGTTCCAGATGCATCCTTTTTTTTTTTAAATATAACATTATCTAAAAGGATCATAACAAAGTGTTTACTATTTATCCCCATGTGGTCTGGTTTCTTAATTTCCCACCTTGAATAATTTTGTGACTGTATTTTTATTTTACGAAAGAGAACGTACCTTTTATGTGCGCTGGTATATGAGTCTGCTCTAACTCTGAGACTCTATTTTGTAGGAGATCAAAGTCATCCATGATACTCTTCCTAGCTTTCTTATCAAAATTTCTCGTCTCCAAAGAAGAAGTTTCTTTTTTCAATTTTCCATTACTCAAACGAGAAATTGCCTAAAAATTGTCAAAGAAAATAATCAATTTTCAAGTGATCACCAGATAATGTAGAAGTATTTTATCAAATTTATAATACATGTACATGAAAACAGTAGATACGTCTATGTTTCTGTTAAATGGTATTGAATTTTTGTGACATTTACTTGACTGAGAAAATGATTTATTCAACGGATTTTATATAACACGTGGCTTGTAGGAAAACTGCATAAGGTTATCTTTATAAGGTCGAAGATAAATTAAACGTTCACCTCTGATAAATCAAACCATTTCCTTTGGAAAGTCAGTTGATCCATTGAAGTCTTCCCATGACAGATGGAGTTTCTGTGTATCCTTACTCGCTCTATATCATCAGTAAGAGAGGTGCTGTGAGGGCGAGGATCTTTTCCCCAACCGTTAGAGGGCGCCTTAACACTCACTGTATTACGGAAAAGAGTGTAGAGCAAAGTTGTATCGAAGTTTGTCGTCGATACCAGATAGGCTGAAATGAAATATTAATGCTCTGTTGAGTAAACATTTATAAATAAAATTTTTTTAAACTTTATATCTTATTACGGAGCCCGTGTGGCGCAGTGGTTAGAGCGTCTGCTCTAGAGTCGCGAAGTAAGGAGTCAATCCTTACGTCGCGGGTTCAAATCCCACTGCGGGACGTGGAGACCGGTCCTTCGGATGAGACCGTATAAACCGAGGCCCCGTGTCGCAGTAGGTGTTGGCACGAAAAAGATCCCTCACTGCTCAAAGGCCCTGAGTGCCGAGCATAGGACAAAATTTGTAGCCCTCCACCGGCAAGTGGTGGCGTCTCTATATGAGTGAAAAATTCTCGAGAGGGACGTTAAACAATATACAATCAATCAATCTTATTACGGAGTATATTTGCATAAAATCTGTCCTCAGATCAGAAAAAAGAAGCTTATTATTAGTATACATGTTTTTGCATTAAATCTGTCCTTTAAAAAAGCAAATTATGACATTCTTATCTAATAAATTTGGGAAATTTCAATTGAATTTTATATTCCTTACTTGGGAAAAGGACCTTCATCTGCTGTGAAGTACATCTCTCCTTTAGTTTGCGTATATGAGTCTGTAGATGAGAAGCCAGGTGGGGTGGTGGAACAGTATTGTCAAATGCCATCCTCATAGCTTCAGTACCCAGTTGTGCCAACAATAAAAACCTCAAGAACCTATTTTCGTCCTCTGTAATGGCGTCATCATTGTCATCTGTTCCAAAAATGTGAAGATAACGAAAGACAATCATACAAACAATACAAACTGTAAGCAGAACGAACCTAAACCTCTAAAATCAAAGGTAGGAAAAGGTGTTTTGGATAAGTGAGCACCTCCTGTCGATCTTTATCTTCATGTTTTGTGGCGTGTTTGGTTCACATTGGTCTGAAATTTTGACTGTATGATTAACCGAACAGTTGTTTTATTACTTACATGTAAGGGTTAAGTGTGAAGCACATGGAGATGAAGACATTGTTGTACAACTTGAACAAGTCGATGTTGAGGAGGAGGATGAGGTAGTGATACAAGTTGTGGCTGATGGACTGACAGAGGACTGGTTGGGTAATGTAATTGACTGACTCGTGCCTTGGCTATTACCTGCTGATATTGGTTGGATATTTACCAGCATCGATTGGTTGGTACTTCTTGTAGCAATTTGACTATTACTAGTGGCAGGAAATATTGAATTAGTATTACTCAAACTGTTGGAAGAAACTGTTTGTGGGATGTTTTGAGTAGCCATGGTTTGCATCAACCCATGATTATTTGAATTCCTCGTACTTGACAAATTATTTTGAGATGAAGGAAAGGATGTCTGTGTCGAAGCTGCCGTCTGATGGATTTGTGGTATTTGTGTTCCTGGTTTCACGGATTTTCTCTTCGGGTACGGCGCAGTTTTTTGATAAAAAGTGTTCCCTGTATAGGCAAATTAATAAATTAATATACTAAATAAATTAATAAAGTCATATACATGTATACAAGTATCATTTTAAAAAACTCTCTTTTTATGTTCTAATCATCTATTGATATATCAAGTTCATCAACTTAACAGAAAAATACTAGTCTGAGCATGCATGTATGTGAAAAATGATTTTGCTTACAGTCAACATATAAGAAAGCTGGACTGAATGTGTATATTTTTTTCAAACATTGAGCAGCAATTATTGAGCGGACGAAATACATATATTCAAAAAGGTTTGAAGGGCATAATTTCAAGGCAAACAACAAATTCATTGACAAAACTGCTTAAATGGAAAATACTTTCCTACCAAAGTATTCATATTATAAAGGGGAAAAAATAAATTGTGAGGGGCATAAGCATATCTGAAAGTTAAATTACTCTGAAAGAATATCTGCAGAAATACCTCATTTAAATATGTGACCCATCTCTACATTCACAATCTAAATGTGTTAAGGATATACGATCCTCAGCCAGGAAGGATAACTCTTTAATTTATAATTTAATGCAATAAGTATTAAAATAAGGCTTGAAATTGAATTTTTTTCATGCAACAAATTTCATTTTATGCCTCTACGCATGATTCAATGCTCTTTAAAGTTTTAACAAACGTTATTTAAAAAGGTTAACATTTGTACCTCATAAAATGAAGTAGAACTTGCATATTTAAAAAAAATCAAATTTCTTTTAATTTAGCCTTAGTTACCAATGTTTATATGCATTATGTGAAATTAGATGTGATTTGCAGTGTTTTCTTTGAAAGGAAACACTTCATACTCTATGCATTCTGAAACAATGGAAGTAAGTAGGAGAGAGTAAAGTCCAAATAATTGAAAATGCATGCAATTTTCTTTAAAAGCCCGGATGCCTATGATTTTTATTCCTTAAGTGTATTTCTTGATCAATTATCAATTAGAAAATATGCAGTAGGTAGTTCAAATCGCATTGCCTGAAAAATTATTCGAGATTTACCAATTTTCCCTATATAATATGATTAAATTTGAAGATGAATTTTAAAGAATTTGAGTACATTTTAATTTGAGCATTTAGAGACATCCTTGTGAGCATTTTCAACTACTCAATGCCTGATTTTCAGAACCTGAGGATCGGATAACCTTAAGCTGAAATTGCTTAAATTTAAATTTGATCAAACTCGTGTCCTTTCACATTAAATTACTTTGTAACAGGATCATGCATAGAAACTGGCCTGACTTTTAATGAAATAAATCTATGTATCTGTTTGCAGATAAATAGACAGAGGCACAAAAACGATCGAGATTTTAAAGCCTTGGGCCATTCTTAGATCAATAAAAAAACTATTACCAAGTTTGCAGTGTTTCTTGCTGGGTATCATATTATGCTGTTCAAAGATTGCCTTTCTTTTTCGTTGATATATTGACCTTTGAACAGACGCCGAAGTCCCTAAAACATTATCATTATTATTATCATTCATGTGATCATTGTTCTGAAATATTAACATTTACAAACGTTTCCGTTTATATATTAAACAATGTAAAACTTGTATAATAAACGGATTTTTCATGTGGCCATTAATTCATTATTAGGTCATAATAGATCAAAATATTTTCACACCATTAGTGGTAAACGTGATTAACAAAGTCACATCTTATCATTGAGATTCGAAAAAAATCGCCGTGGGTTTGAAAATATATTACTCAAATATTTGTTAACTGATTGAATCTGAATTAAAGCCATTTTGGCTGTATAAGATTTGATCACATGGATTAACCCGTGTTTACTACTATATCCGATAATAACTTAGAAATGATCCATTAATTATTTCTTAAATGCATGTTTACATACCTTTTCTTTTGTTAAGTTCTTTAATAATCTTGTGTCTGTAACCATACTCCTGTACTCCAGCCTCCTTCAAATTCTCTGAAGTCATCTCCTTTAAAATATCCATGGTAATCTTTTGTTTGGAGAACAGTTCTGTGAGGCAGTCAAGGCCAATACTCATCAGAAACTGGGTCACAGCCTCGTCTTCATCTGCCTTGTCCTCCGGCATTTCCGGTCCAGAAGTGCCAGCCATATAAATACCTAATAATACATTGTATATACATGATCAGGGTTAAATTGAAAATTATTTCTATTTAGATTAATGTTCTTGAAAGCAATAAAAAAGAATTTTTTCTATCTTACAAAATAGGACAAAATATATTAACTTTTTCTGGTATTATTTGCATCAGTGGACTTCATTTTGAGATAATATTATGAATAAATATTAAGCTGAATTCTTATCATGAATGAAACTCAATGTGTCAATTCGTTTTATGCATTGTTCCTACATAATGAGAATTAAGTATTCTCATTGAATTAAGTTGTCAACGGGATTGGGGGAATTTAAATTGTGCTTTCCTCTTCAACATGAAAGTTTTGATATAATAACAGCACCTTCTCTCTGGTTTATTTATTACTTTATTAATTCATTCTATGCTCTATATCGAGACAATAATACTGATAATCCACCCCCCCCCCCCCAAAAAAAATGAAAAATGTAAAATAGTTTTCGGAAAAAAATACACAATGAGAAAAAACCAGCGTTTAGGTATGAAAGAGTCAATATGAAATTTTCAGATCAAGTAGACACGAAAACATTGTGAATTCCCTACTCTGAATTTGGAATTCCCCTTTGCTGTTTTTAGTATTGCATGTACCCTAGTTATTTATATCACCGAGTCATATCTTCTACTTTGTTAAAATCTAGATTTCATTAATATAAATGAAATCTAAACTAAATGAAACTTTGATTTTGACGAGATTTAAAATACACACAATGAGTAAAAAAAATTATAGGTCCTTAAAATTTGTTTTTTTTAAATGCTCCAGATTGCAAATTGATCCTTATAATTTGGTTTTTAAAATAAATAATGGAAACAATAATAAGCATAATAATGATTATATTCATAATCTTAATAAAAAGAAAATCATTATGAATTTAATACACAAGGCATAGTCCTATTACTGTAAAAACGAATTAAATATAGAGTAAGAAGTACTTACCTGCTCAATCTTTTTTTAAATGGCAGCCCAACACTATTTAAATAGTTTCGATTTACCAGACGCCTGGCTGTCTCCGTAAGAGAGAGATTCACCGGGACAGCCGAGAGCGTCTTGTCGGAGATTTACGGTGTCAGCCGATTGAACGTCTGGTTTAACGAGACTACTATTTTTAACTTTAGCGACAAAAGAAGCTACCAATTAGATTTTATGCAACAACAAAGAAGGTGCATCTCCTGGAGTACTTTCGTTTTTGAATAAAGAATTTATATTAACAGAATTAGCCAGAATTGCACCTGTGTTGACGATTACATTACTTGCTCTTGCAGTTATGAAGACTGATTTAATAAATTTTTTTTTGCTTTGTGTAAATACCTTTGTATAATGCAATGGTCATTTCTTTCCAAGAGAGATAATTCTAATCATACGTGAGATTTTTTATCGATTTTTTTTTTCAGCGTCAATGCTTTGATTGAGGAGAAAATCAAAATGTTGTTTCTGCTAAGATTTGTGTCTTAAAAATTGGGGCATTTTTTTTTCTATAGGACATTAAGACATCAGATTTTATATATACTTCTCGGGACCCTAATTCTTGTTTAATTGGAATGATAGTTTGAAGTTGAACTTCGGGTTCCATTTTTACAGTGTATAAATTTGAGTTCTCCCCCTCTACCTATAGACCAGCTGGTACCCATTTCACAAAGCTAACTTGGGCTTAAGTTATATCTCAGAAACGAACATTTTCCTAAGTTCATTAATTAGCCTATCTGTTTCTCAAAAACCTCGTCTTTAATTCATTTAGTTCATTAATTAGCCTATCTGTTTCTCAAAAACCTCGTCTTTATCTTCAGATTTTCGCAAATTAATTCTTAACTTTAGGACAGCTAGGAAAAGAGATGTCTTAGGAAGAAACTGAATATGGTGGCTGGATATTTAATATTAAACGAATGGATAATGTTAACGGAGAGAAGGGATAGAAACAAATCTTTGTGAAACAGGCCAAAGCCTTTAATATCTTACTTCATCTTTTTCAATAAATCAAATTATTTCTAAAGTTAAAATATTTTTTAATATTAAAAAAAATTCATTTTCCCTCCTCTTCTTATTTATTTATTTTTTCTCCATTTTTCTCTTTTTCATTGTTTGATTGATTTTTTTGTGTTGTTGACAAACTTACTGTCAACAAAATATACAAATATAATATTCAATGTCCCATACTCTAACATGTTTATCTGTCTTCAATATATCTGCAATAACAAGCGAGAGAAAAAATCATATCAATCATATCTAAATTTAACAGAAAACTAAAAACAATGTTTTGGCATACTTTTTCTGACACACATGCAGTTTCTATTTTCATAAAACACATTTAGGAAATAGTTTGAATTATTATTATTATACTGAGCATTTCAAGATTTTTAATGTTGATATTTTGTTTTCAAACTATTTGTACTTTTACAATTGATTTTCGTATACTAAGGGGACTTATTCATTTTAAATAGGCAAAACCTTTTCTCAAATCACCAGAGCATAAATAAACAAATAATAAAAAAGAAATTATCAAGATAAATAATCTTTTTGTTTTCAATTTGGTAATTAAAAAAGAACAAAAATAAAATACATCGGATTAGTCATTTAGAAAAATGTGTCTCGTCACGAAATATTTTCTACCATTAAGAAAAGTCCCTCATTTGTAGTGTTATATATTTAAGAAATTGTGGTATCTGCAAAATAGACACAGTTTCATCTGATTTTTAAAACCAATGTTAAGGTTTACAATTTCTAACTAAGGCACTATCTATTGATTTGCAAAAAGTTGAACATCATTTGTTAATATCATATTTAAAATGAAATAAAATCCAAATGAACTGCAAAAATTGAACATCATTTGTTAATATAATATTTATAACAAATGAAATTCAGCAAATAATTAGAAACTGTAGAATCGTATTTTAAATAAATTTTAAATTAAATTTCTTTATTGAAATTATCTGCTTTGAGCGAACACAAAGTAGTATATTAATCTATGTAAACAAAAACATGACACTTACCTTGTTTACAAAACAAAGGTTTGGAGCTCTATATCAGTCTTCCATCTACGACAATTGACGTTAATTTTTGATGAACATCAGGGACCTTATTCACAAAGCCTCCGTAAACTTACCGGACCCGTAGACTTTGCGGAATTGACCCGCAGGGGAAAAATTCTTATTCACGACGTCTCCGTAAGTACCGCACCCGCAAACTTTGCGTAAACGTTCCGTAAAATCGGCGGTACATTACGGGACGTCATGACCATCCGTAAACGTTGCGGAAAGGGCAAAGCCCATATTTATGAAATAAAAATAAATTAATTATACTTAAGAATAAATAATTTAACATTTAAATGGAAACACATAAATAATAATTAAATTATACAATTGATTAAACTTTCTTCCCGATCTACTTTTATTTATTATAATCTTTTTTTTTTTTTGCATATAAAGAGTACTCAGTTTTTTAAGTTACGTATAAAACGATTGTTACGTAATATTTTACGTCATACCCGTTATTCAAGAAACTACGAAATGGCGTTCCAAGTCATATTCCAAAGATTAAACAAGAGAAATTTAAGAAGAGAAAGGGTCTTCAGGGACCGGACACATCCTTTGGATATGTATGACGATCAAGACTTAATCGTAAGATTCCGCATGCCAAGATATTGTATTTTAGATATTATAGATTTGTTGGCTGAGGACTTGGAGCCACCCACTATGAGGTCCAAGAGCATACCGGCTTCTCTACAAGTTTTGACGGCCCTGAGGTACTTTGCCACTGGATCCCTACAACAGGTAGTCGCCGACATTGCAGGGGTAAGCCAGCCAACTGTTTCAAGAATAGTCTACAAAACATCTAAAGCTTTATCAAATAGGGCAAGGGAATTCATCAAGTTTCCTGAGAGAATAGCAGAACAGCTTGTAATCAAACAGGGTTTTTCGTGCGAATTTAATATTCCAAATGTATTGGGATGCGTTGATGGAACGCTTATCCAAATTAAACCACCATCGGAAAGGGAAGACGCGTATGTGTGTAGAAAAGGGTACCACGCAATTAACGTTCAGGGAGTTTGTGATCATAAGAAAAAACTGACAAACATTGTTGTTCAATGGCCTGGTAGCACACATGACGCATATGTTTGGAATAATTGTTCGCTGAAAGAGTGGTTTAAAAATCAGCCCTATGTTGGCCATCTTTTGGGCGACCAGGCCTACCCGTTGAGACAATATTTAATCACTCCTCTTCGGGCTCCAAGTACACCAGCTGACAGGGCATTCAATGTTGCGCACAAAAGAGCTAGACAGAGAATTGAAGATACGTTCGGACGATGGAAGAGTCGGTGGCTTTGCATTCACAAATTTGGTTCGTATACTATAGTTTATAACAAGCATGCATGAGATTTTCTAAAAGGCTTGTTTTTCCTCATAAAATTTGGTTATATAATAGTCATAACAACACGTTTTATACACAATATATGGAAAGTCACTTGTCTGGCGTGAATAAAATTATATTCTAAGTGTAAAGAAAATTTTATATACATGTATATTGTAATCAACATAATTATGAATATGAAAAAGCAATCCATTTCTAATTTCCATTGTGATTTGAACAAATTTGAGTCTACGTGACCTGGAGGATGTTTCCATATCAATATGTCTAATCATTGCTTTTCTCTTTCTCTTTGAATCAAGATATTGTTAAATTGGATATCCAACGTAAAGCAAAACGTGAGACTCATAGCTAACCTTTTATCTCCCTCTATATCTCACCCTCACACCCTACCGAATCCGCATTTGAAGAGAGGGGGCACATTTGCCCCCCCCTTGATTTTGCTGTATTTACGCATACTGGTATATATACATATAGAAATTCATTCCTAAATGTTGCACCGATGTGGACCTTTTATTTCTCAATTCTAGTGATAGTTTTATAAAAGTGCAAACAGCCGTTATAACTTCAAGTTTTGGACTTAGTATATATTCAAGTTTCTGTGTAGGTGATTTGATGTAGAATGAGGAACAATTATCTAACATATTTTTAAAAAAGTTTTTCCCTTGCTTGTATATTCAAGCTACACTGTAGAAAGAAATAAAATTCATCATCAATAGTATTACGTGAATAACATAATCTTTGTTCTCGAGGTATTTTCTAAATAAAATATTAATGCATGTGTCATGTTGTAAATTTTGAATTTACCGGGTGTCAGTAAATACAAAATTTACAAGTTGTCATGTTGTAAATTTTGTATTTACTGCCACCCGGTAAATTCAAAATTCACAACATGACACATGTCACATCTTTGAACTTCCCAGCATACACGTACCTACATGTATTCTAAATTGACGACTTGTTGGCTGTCTGTCCCCTCAACACAATGTTATGACAAACGCACTTAACAATTTTCAAGCTGAGTTTAATGTAGGCCACACCAATTTAATTTCTTGTTCGTCGGACATTTGATGAAAGAAAGTACGAGCGGGCTAGCGGTTAAATAATAATATTATTACTTTTTGTAGATAAATTTTTTAGGCGGAGCGTGAAGAAATTTGAGCGGACAATTATATCTTTTTCTGATTTACAGAGTAAGCAGATGAAAAATACGATAAATAGAGCGGAAATAGAACAGAAAATAGCACAAAATTCCAATGGTGCGGGAAATTTTAAATTATATAATATTATTTGTCTTGTTTCGTTTAAATACGAGCGCGCGGGTCCGACGAACAAAAAATTTTATTGGTGTGGCCTTACTTAAGAAAAATATACAGAATGTTTTATTGCATTTGGAATTATCTGCCTGATGCCATGAAAGATAAAAATATTATCTCATATGATTAACATGGTCGAAAAAAAATCATGTAAATTATCACCAAAAAAGAAAAAAAATTGGATGAATTTATGAATATAAATTTTAGAAAATAGAAAAGAATTTTTAAAAATATGGACAGTTTTCGGTCCGTATATCTACATATTGATAAATTTATCTACCATAAGCAGTGTTTAATAAATAGAATAATCTGTGACATCATATGAGGACAGAAATAGAGTTTTAGACTTCACGTAAAGACAAATCGGTATAACATGTGTAAAAAACTGTAACACAGGTGGACCGTTAACCATATGCCTAGCTACAGCTGTACAAGTAATCACAGCTACTGCAGTGCTGCACAACATCTGTGAAGATCGAGGTCTCCCCGTGGAGTTCCAGCAGGACGATGATGAGCAGAATGATGATGATAATGACATGCCAGGCGATGTACAAGATCACTCAGGACAAGAGATTAGACAAATGTTGATAAGAGACAGGTTTTAGGTACTTAAAAAATACAAATTAAACTGATTTCATTTGTGCGATGACATTTGATCTGGCCGGGTATTTGAATTGGTAGCTTTGCGTAATAGGTAATGTTTTCAATATTTAGAAGCTCGGCATATATACAGATATCGGAATGTAAATTTCAGGAGCACCCCCCACTTTTTCAAACTTAATTAAACACCGGAACCTTTTTTTTTTTAGAAATTAGGTGAAAGTTTACAGAGATCTCTTCTTATTCTGTGAAAAAATGGTGAATTTTAGTCACCAAAGTTTTATTTTTATTGTGAAATAAACATGAAGGAGATAATAGATGTAAAGAAGTTGCAGAAAGTGATTAAAATAGGAGCAAGTGTATGTATTATTTAATTTTATTGCATTTCTTTGTAGATCAAAAAGAAAACAGAGATATAACTACGATGTCTAGAACTCATTTGTCATTTGTTTAATTTCTTTTTTCTGGAAAAATACATTGTATTTACCAGTTACATCTTACATATATGCTGTTCATAATGAATGGAACTTTATGTTTTGTACGTACATGCAAATCAAAGAAAACAGTGGATATATGAATTAAAAGATTTATCAAATGCACATTAACATTCCTCATATTTGCATAAATGCACCGTTGAAGAGTTGAAATTCCGATGCATTGCGTTCTGAATTATTACATGTGGCGGAAAATCCCCTGGCCCGCTCATCCATCTCCAAGCGTCGACGCTCTATCTGAAGCCTCTCCCTCTCGATGCCGAGTCTCTCTTTCTCCACATCGAGCCATTCCCTCTGAATCTTGATTAGTTCTCTCTGTAGTATCAAGCTACCGAAGAACAATCATTCAGTATGCTCAAAAACTCGTACTAACGTATAATTATCTCAAGACAAGCTTATCTTTTAAAAAGATGGGTGAGGTAGCGCTATAGCATAATAAAACACAGAAGAAGATATCTGAACCAAATTTTAATTTGCTGCATTAGAATTAAAAAAAAGACAAATTGTTGCATGGAGGGGGGGGGGGGTTACAATTTAGAATAGTAAATCTATAAGAGTGTGCTTCACATCGACAATCGATAACTCTTTAACTCAAAACAACATTCTGTATTTTGCCTTGCTTTCAATTTCGAGGTGAAAAATCAAAGGTCAGAAGAGCCAATGAGTACCTATTTAAAAGATTTCCATTGTGTTACTATTTTTTTTTTTTTTTACCAAAAGCATCAATTCGGGCCCTTCAGTCTGGAGAGCTCGAAAAATATATCCGAGATTGCCGCGATTTTCCGAGTTTTCTGACAGATCCACGAAGGAAGATTAGAAAAGCTATGTATTTATCACAATTTTAGAAATTCAACTGTCATAGTCTTGGTTTCATAAAACCCGACTTACTGTAACTTTTTGTACATTTAAGTGCAGGTTAAACAATAAAACTCTAAACTTCCGATTGTACATGTACATGTATATATATATATATGTATATATCCTGTTCTAGACTGTTAATGCCAGTTTCAATTTCAGAGAATCTATATTTGTACACAGGAGTCTGAAGTTTTAATCGTTAAAAAAAAAAAAAAAATTGCAACTTTGGAACTTGTGCCTAGTGCATTTTACTTACTTTGTAAATAAATGAAGGTTTTGAAAAGAACTATAATATTTTTTTTTCAGGGCACATGAGATTACTTTCTGGAGAAGACATTTATTTTTTTAACTACGAAAACTTAAAACGTAAGATCCCATAGGTGATTTGCATCAATTACACTGTTATTGACTTCCATCGCACAGGCGCTTGTTCCTGTAATATTTTTTAAATTAACCCATTGTATAAAAAAATTATAATATACTATGGGCTAAAAATATTGAAGAAACAAGTGCCGTTGCTTCATTGCTATCGAAAATGGACGGGATGCTACTCAGAAAAATGCAATCAAGGTTTTATTCAAATACTAGTAAATAAAATCACCTCTCATCAGCCTCATATTGAGAAGGCCGCCTTTTCATTTTCTTCGCACAGAAAGCAGATTCTGGTGCTTTTTCACTGATGCCTCCCTCTGCAGTCGTCTGCACCTCTTGCACTTCTTGTGGTGGACTCTCTCCAGAAACAGCTTTGCTTGGTGTCTAAGTGGAATTTGGTACATGATAAACTTGATATTTTCTGCTTATATAATGTCATAAAAAATTATATATATAAATATTTTATAGGTGGGAAATTCATAATAAAATCAATATTTATAATCTGCATTTTTTATGAAGATTTATAACTCATGTTTCTACAGAAGTTTTAAGGGCATACTATCCCTATAATTGTATTTACAGTATCATCTCAGAATGAAGGTACATAAATTAACCGTTAGTAGATGCATATTTTAACAAGAGGCCCATGGGCCACATCGCTCACCTGAGAAGCTTTGACCCCACCCTACCCCACTGATCATAATTTAAACAATTTGAAATCTACACTACCCCAGTATGCTTCCATGTAAGTTTCTGCTTTGATTTTCAGATTTTTTCTATATATTTCTATGTAAAACATTGATTCCACATTGTGGTCCCGCCCAACCCCCGGGGGTCATGATTATAACAATTTAGAATCTACACTATCCCAGGATGCTTCCAAATAAGTTACAGCTTCTCTGGCTCAGTGGTTCTTGAGAAGAAGATTTTCAAAGATTTTTCCTATATATTTCTGTGTAAAACTTTGATTTCCCATTGTGGCCCCGCCCTACCCCTGGGGGTCATGATTTGAACAATTTAGAATCTACACTACCCTAGAATGCTTCCACATACATTTCAGCTTTTTTGACCCAGTGGTTCTTGAGAAGAAGATTTTAAAAGATTTTTCCTTTATATTTCTATGTAAAAGACTGATTCCACATTGTGGCCCCGCCCAACCCCCTGGGGTCATGGTTTGAACAATTTAGAATCAACACTACCCCAGGATGCTTCCAAATAAGTTTCAGCTTCTCTGGCTTAGTGGTTCTTGAGAAGAAGATTTTCAAAGATTTTTCCTACATATTTCTATGTAAAACATTGATTCCCCATTGTGGTCCCGCCCTACCCCTGGGTGTCATGATTTGAACAATTTAGAATCTACACTACCCAAGGATGCTTCCACATAAGATTCAGCTTTTCTGGCCCAGTGGTTCTTGAGAAGAAGATTTTTAAAGATTTTTCCTTTATATTTCTATGTAAAACTTTGATTCCCCATTGTGGCCCCGCCCTACCCCTGGGGGTCATGATTTGAACAATTTAGAATCTACGCTACCCAAGGATGCTTCCACATAAGATTCAGCTTTTCTGGCCCAGTGGTTCTTGAGAAGAAGATTTTCAAAGATTTTTCCTTTATATTTCTATGTAAAACTTTGATTCCCCATTTTGGCCCCGCCTTATCCCCGGGGGTCATGATTTGAACAATTTAGAATCTACACTACCCCAGGCTGCTTTCACATAAGTTTCAGCTTTACTGGCCATGTGGTTTTTGAGAAGAAGATTTTTTAATGACCCAACCCTATTTTTGTCTTTTCTTGATTATCTCCCCTTGCGAGGAGATATGTCCCTTCATTTTAACAATTTAAATTCCCCTTCACCCAAGGATGCTTTGTACCAAGTTTGGTCGAAATTGGCCCAGTGGTTCTTGAGAAGAAGTCGAAAATGTGAAAAGTTTACAGACGGACGGACAGACAGACAGACAGACGGACGGACAGACGGACGACGGACAAAATGTGATCAGAAAAGCTCACTTGAGCCTTCGGCTCAGGTGAGCTAAAAAAAAAAGCGGAAACAAGGATCAATGTAGAAATCACGCCCTCTGTATGACTGGGGAAGTTACTAGAATTGTATATTAGAAAACGCAGAGAAAAAATTAAAACACCGATATGTACACTCAAATTCTGACTTATTATAATTGCTACTAATAAAGAGATTATAGGCGACAATTCGTGTAACCTATATAGGTTATGTAACCTGTAAGCTTCCCCAGTATTACATATTTTCCTTTATTGACATGTAACCCCCCCCCCCCCCTCCCAACACATACACACCTTATATCTTGTCTCTCAAAAAAATCAAAATGACTTTAATAACTTTTAAGACTATGTACAAGTTTATAAAACAGTCATTATTTTTAAAAACTGTAAAAATGATTTTATGTGTGTATATGCAGATATTGAAATTTAGTATGTAAACATCGTTCAAAATTGTTGAAAGTCTCGAAACAAATATATTGTTTTAGATTAAAGTAAATACCAAAAATGACGGAATGAAATTAGGCTTACTTACAGGTGGAATCATGGTGTCTACATACGAGCTGAATCCAAAAATTCTCTCCTCTCCCATTACAGACACAATATCTTCTTCCATTGGGCTTAAAGGTATAATCTCCAATTTTCCACTCCCCGTTTTACAACGTTCTTTCTGGACGGCAGAAGCTCTCTTCTTTGTACCCCTCTTTACATCATCCCACTTCTTTTTAATTTCGTCGACAGTTCTCTTTGAGAATGAGACAGCATTTACAGATTCCAAAATTTCCACCCACGCTTGCTTTTTCTTTGTATTGCTGATCATGTCACTGAATTTTGAGTTGATGACATCTGAACGTTCTTTAACTCCTTGAACTAATATTTCAATTTCTTTCTCACTAAAACGCGGCTTCTTTTTTCTATCTTCCATAATTTCAGCGTTAATTGTCAGAATTTCAATGATGTCATTTTCTTAGTCATGACGTCACAATAGGTTCACGGGACAAAAGAGGTATCAAGAGAATCTATAGATCTAAACCTATGTACAAATATATATGTTACGCCGAAAACGTTTATTATTTATTCATTATTTGTAAATTGCTGGTTATTCATTTATTATTTAAATGATTACCAGTTTCAATAGTGTATATTAAAAAAAAAATACCCCCCCCCCCGACTACGCATTTAGTTAACTAATAATCACAACAGTATGAATATTTTGATTTTAATTGTTATAAATAACCTTTAGAAAGCTTTATTTTTGTTCACTATTAAAATATAAACACGTGATAAAATACTTTCTTATTCTTTTTTTTCTTAGAAGGATATTACTCATTTAAGTTTTGATTCTTTAATTTGGAGTATGCAACATATTTGATTAAAAAAATAAACAAAACACGCTCAAAACTATTAAAGTTTTAATATGTTCATGACTCTTTTTTTGTACAATGCAGGTGCCCGTTCAGCGTGTTTCACTTGCGGAAACTTTCCGTAAATTTCGCAAAGTTTACGGAAGCTTCGTGAATACGCCGTAAACCATCCGCAATCTTTCCGTAAACTTTCCGCAATCCTTCCGTAAACGCTCCGCGACTGCGGAAATTACGGAGGCTTTGTGAATAAGGTCCCGGACCTTATTCACAAAGCCTCCGTAAACTTACCGGACCCGTAGACTTTGCGGAATTGACCCGCAGGGGAAAAATTCTTATTCACGACGTCTCCGTAAATACCGCACCCGCAAACTTTGCGTAAACGTTCCGTAAAATCGGCGGTACATTACGGGACGTCATGACCATCCGTAAACGTTGCGGAAAGGGCAAAGCCCATATTTATGAAATAAAAATAAATTAATTATACTTAAGAATAAATAATTTAACATTTAAATGGAAACACATAAATAATAATTAAATTATACAATTGATTAAACTTTCTTCCCGATCTACTTTTATTTATTATAATCTTTTTTTTTTTGCACATAAAGAGTACTCAGTTTTTTAAGTTACGTATAAAACGATTGTTACGTAATATTTTACGTCATACCCGTTATTCAAGAAACTACGAAATGGCGTTCCAAGTCATATTCCAAAGATTAAACAAGAGAAATTTAAGAAGAGAAAGGGTCTTCAGGGACCGGACACATCCTTTGGATATGTATGACGATCAAGACTTAATCGTAAGATTCCGCATGCCAAGATATTGTATTTTAGATATTATAGATTTGTTGGCTGAGGACTTGGAGCCACCCACTATGAGGTCCAAGAGCATACCGGCTTCTCTACAAGTTTTGACGGCCCTGAGGTACTTTGCCACTGGATCCCTACAACAGGTAGTCGCCGACATTGCAGGGGTAAGCCAGCCAACTGTTTCAAGAATAGTCTACAAAACATCTAAAGCTTTATCAAATAGGGCAAGGGAATTCATCAAGTTTCCTGAGAGAATAGCAGAACAGCTTGTAATCAAACAGGGTTTTTCGTGCGAATTTAATATTCCAAATGTATTGGGATGCGTTGATGGAACGCTTATCCAAATTAAACCACCATCGGAAAGGGAAGACGCGTATGTGTGTAGAAAAGGGTACCACGCAATTAACGTTCAGGGAGTTTGTGATCATAAGAAAAAACTGACAAACATTGTTGTTCAATGGCCTGGTAGCACACATGACGCATATGTTTGGAATAATTGTTCGCTGAAAGAGTGGTTTAAAAATCAGCCCTATGTTGGCCATCTTTTGGGCGACCAGGCCTACCCGTTGAGACAATATTTAATCACTCCTCTTCGGGCTCCAAGTACACCAGCTGACAGGGCATTCAATGTTGCGCACAAAAGAGCTAGACAGAGAATTGAAGATACGTTCGGACGATGGAAGAGTCGGTGGCTTTGCATTCACAAATTTGGTTCGTATACTATAGTTTATAACAAGCATGCATGAGATTTTCTAAAAGGCTTGTTTTTCCTCATAAAATTTGGTTATATAATAGTCATAACAACACGTTTTATACACAATATATGGAAAGTCACTTGTCTGGCGTGAATAAAATTATATTCTAAGTGTAAAGAAAATTTTATATACATGTATATTGTAATCAACATAATTATGAATATGAAAAAGCAATCCATTTCTAATTTCCATTGTGATTTGAACAAATTTGAGTCTACGTGACCTGGAGGATGTTTCCATATCAATATGTCTAATCATTGCTTTTCTCTTTCTCTTTGAATCAAGATATTGTTAAATTGGATATCCAACGTAAAGCAAAACGTGAGACTCATAGCTAACCTTTTATCTCCCTCTATATCTCACCCTCACACCCTACCGAATCCCCATTTGAAGAGAGGGGGCACATTTGCCCCCCCCTTGATTTTGCTGTATTTACGCATACTGGTATATATACATATAGAAATTCATTCCTAAATGTTGCACCGATGTGGACCTTTTATTTCTCAATTCTAGTGATAGTTTTATAAAAGTGCAAACAGCCGTTATAACTTCAAGTTTTGGACTTAGTATATATTCAAGTTTCTGTGTAGGTGATTTGATGTAGAATGAGGAACAATTATCTAACATATTTTTAAAAAAGTTTTTCCCTTGCTTGTATATTCAAGCTACACTGTAGAAAGAAATAAAATTCATCATCAATAGTATTACGTGAATAACATAATCTTTGTTCTCGAGGTATTTTCTAAATAAAATATTAATGCATGTGTCATGTTGTAAATTTTGAATTTACCGGGTGTCAGTAAATACAAAATTTACAAGTTGTCATGTTGTAAATTTTGTATTTACTGCCACCCGGTAAATTCAAAATTCACAACATGACACATGTCACATCTTTGAACTTCCCAGCATACACGTACCTACATGTATTCTAAATTGACGACTTGTTGGCTGTCTGTCCCCTCAACACAATGTTATGACAAACGCACTTAACAATTTTCAAGCTGAGTTTAATGTAGGCCACACCAATTTAATTTCTTGTTCGTCGGACATTTGATGAAAGAAAGTACGAGCGGGCTAGCGGTTAAATAATAATATTATTACTTTTTGTAGATAAATTTTTTAGGCGGAGCGTGAAGAAATTTGAGCGGACAATTATATCTTTTTCTGATTTACAGAGTAAGCAGATGAAAAATACGATAAATAGAGCGGAAATAGAACAGAAAATAGCACAAAATTCCAATGGTGCGGGAAATTTTAAATTATATAATATTATTTGTCTTGTTTCGTTTAAATACGAGCGCGCGGGTCCGACGAACAAAAAATTTTATTGGTGTGGCCTTACTTAAGAAAAATATACAGAATGTTTTATTGCATTTGGAATTATCTGCCTGATGCCATGAAAGATAAAAATATTATCTCATATGATTAACATGGTCGAAAAAAAATCATGTAAATTATCACCAAAAAAGAAAAAAAATTGGATGAATTTATGAATATAAATTTTAGAAAATAGAAAAGAATTTTTAAAAATATGGACAGTTTTCGGTCCGTATATCTACATATTGATAAATTTATCTACCACAAGCAGTGTTTAATAAATAGAATAATCTGTGACATCATATGAGGACAGAAATAGAGTTTTAGACTTCACGTAAAGACAAATCGGTATAACATGTGTAAAAAACTGTAACACAGGTGGACCGTTAACCATATGCCTAGCTACAGCTGTACAAGTAATCACAGCTACTGCAGTGCTTCACAACATCTGTGAAGATCGAGGTCTCCCCGTGGAGTTCCAGCAGGACGATGATGAGCAGAATGATGATGATGATGACATGCCAGGCGATGTACAAGATCACTCAGGACAAGAGATTAGACAAATGTTGATAAGAGACAGGTTTTAGGTACTTAAAAAATACAAATTAAACTGATTTCATTTGTGCGATGACATTTGATCTGGCCGGGTATTTGAATTGGTAGCTTTGCGTAATAGGTAATGTTTTCAATATTTAGAAGCTCGGCATATATACAGATATCGGAATGTAAATTTCAGGAGCACCCCCCACTTTTTCAAACTTAATTAAACACCGGAACCTTTTTTTTTTTTTTAGAAATTAGGTGAAAGTTTACAGAGATCTCTTCTTATTCTGTGAAAAAATGGTGAATTTTAGTCACCAAAGTTTTATTTTTATTGTGAAATAAACATGAAGGAGATAATAGATGTAAAGAAGTTGCAGAAAGTGATTAAAATAGGAGCAAGTGTATGTATTATTTAATTTTATTGCATTTCTTTGTAGATCAAAAAGAAAACAGAGATATAACTACGATGTCTAGAACTTATTTGTCATTTGTTTAATTTCTTTTTTCTGGAAAAATACATTGTATTTACCAGTTACATCTTACATATATGCTGTTCATAATGAATGGAACTTTATGTTTTGTACGTACATGCAAATCAAAGAAAACAGTGGATATATGAATTAAAAGATTTATCAAATGCACATTAACATTCCTCATATTTGCATAAATGCACCGTTGAAGAGTTGAAATTCCGATGCATTGCGTTCTGAATTATTACATGTGGCGGAAAATCCCCTGGCCCGCTCATCCATCTCCAAGCGTCGACGCTCTATCTGAAGCCTCTCCCTCTCGATGCCGAGTCTCTCTTTCTCCACATCGAGCCATTCCCTCTGAATCTTGATTAGTTCTCTCTGTAGTATCAAGCTACCGAAGAACAATCATTCAGTATGCTCAAAAACTCGTACTAACGTATAATTATCTCAAGACAAGCTTATCTTTTAAAAAGATGGGTGAGGTAGCGCTATAGCATAATAAAACACAGAAGAAGATATCTGAACCAAATTTTAATTTGCTGCATTAGAATTAAAAAAAAGACAAATTGTTGCATGGAGGGGGGGGGGGGGGGTTACAATTTAGAATAGTAAATCTATAAGAGTGTGCTTCACATCGACAATCGATAACTCTTTAACTCAAAACAACATTCTGTATTTTGCCTTGCTTTCAATTTCGAGGTGAAAAATCAAAGGTCAGAAGAGCCAATGAGTACCTATTTAAAAGATTTCCATTGTGTTACTATTTTTTTTTTTTTACCAAAAGCATCAATTCGGGCCCTTCAGTCTGGAGAGCTCGAAAAATATATCCGAGATTGCCGCGATTTTCCGAGTTTTCTGACAGATCCACGAAGGAAGATTAGAAAAGCTATGTATTTATCACAATTTTAGAAATTCAACTGTCATAGTCTTGGTTTCATAAAACCCGACTTACTGTAACTTTTTGTACATTTAAGTGCAGGTTAAACAATAAAACTCTAAACTTCCGATTGTACATGTACATGTATATATATATATATGTATATATCCTGTTCTAGACTGGTATTGCCAGTGTCAATTTCAGAGCATCTATATTTGTACACAGGAGTCTGAAGTTTTAATCGTTAAAAAAAAAAAAATTGCAACTTTGGAACTTGTGCCTAGTGCATTTTACTTACTTTGTAAATAAATGAAGGTTTTGAAAAGAACTATAATATTTTTTTTTCAGGGCACATGAGATTACTTTCTGGAGAAGACATTTATTTTTTTAACTACGAAAACTTAAAACGTAAGATCCCATAGGTGATTTGCATCAATTACACTGTTATTGACTTCCATCGCACAGGCGCTTGTTTCTGTAATATTTTTTAAATTAACCCATTGTATAAAAAAATTATAATATACTATGGGCTAAAAATATTGAAGAAACAAGTGCCGTTGCTTCATTGCTATCGAAAATGGACGGGATGCTACTCAGAAAAATGCAATCAAGGTTTTATTCAAATACTAGTAAATAAAATCACCTCTCATCAGCCTCATATTGAGAAGGCCGCCTTTTCATTTTCTTCGCACAGAAAGCAGATTCTGGTGCTTTTTCACTGATGCCTCCCTCTGCAGTCGTCTGCACCTCTTGCACTTCTTGTGGTGGACTCTCTCCAGAAACAGCTTTGCTTGGTGTCTAAGTGGAATTTGGTACATGATAAACTTGATATTTTCTGCTTATATAATGTCATAAAAAATTATATATATAAATATTTTATAGGTGGGAAATTCATAATAAAATCAATATTTATAATCTGCATTTTTTATGAAGATTTATAACTCATGTTTCTACAGAAGTTTTAAGGGCATACTATCCCTATAATTGTATTTACAGTATCATCTCAGAATGAAGGTACATAAATTAACCGTTAGTAGATGCATATTTTAACAAGAGGCCCATGGGCCACATCGCTCACCTGAGAAGCTTTGACCCCACCCTACCCCACTGATCATAATTTAAACAATTTGAAATCTACACTACCCCAGTATGCTTCCATGTAAGTTTCTGCTTTGATTTTCAGATTTTTTCTATATATTTCTATGTAAAACATTGATTCCACATTGTGGTCCCGCCCAACCCCCGGGGGTCATGATTATAACAATTTAGAATCTACACTATCCCAGGATGCTTCCAAATAAGTTACAGCTTCTCTGGCTCAGTGGTTCTTGAGAAGAAGATTTTCAAAGATTTTTCCTATATATTTCTGTGTAAAACTTTGATTTCCCATTGTGGCCCCGCCCTACCCCTGGGGGTCATGATTTGAACAATTTAGAATCTACACTACCCTAGAATGCTTCCACATACATTTCAGCTTTTTTGACCCAGTGGTTCTTGAGAAGAAGATTTTAAAAGATTTTTCCTTTATATTTCTATGTAAAAGACTGATTCCCCATTGTGGCCCCGCCCAACCCCCTGGGGTCATGGTTTGAACAATTTAGAATCAACACTACCCCAGGATGCTTCCAAATAAGTTTCAGCTTCTCTGGCTTAGTGGTTCTTGAGAAGAAGATTTTCAAAGATTTTTCCTATATATTTCTATGTAAAACATTGATTCCCCATTGTGGTCCCGCCCTACCCCTGGGTGTCATGATTTGAACAATTTAGAATCTACACTACCCAAGGATGCTTCCACATAAGATTCAGCTTTTCTGGCCCAGTGGTTATTTAGAAGAAGATTTTCAAAGATTTTTCCTTTATATTTCTATGTAAAACTTTGATTCCCCATTGTGGCCCCGCCCTACCCCTGGGGGTCATGATTTGAACAATTTAGAATCTACGCTACCCAAGGATGCTTCCACATAAGATTCAGCTTTTCTGGCCCAGTGGTTCTTGAGAAGAAGATTTTCAAAGATTTTTCCTTTATATTTCTATGTAAAACTTTGATTCCCCATTTTGGCCCCGCCTTATCCCCGGGGGTCATGATTTGAACAATTTAGAATCAACACTACCCCAGGCTGCTTTCACATAAGTTTCAGCTTTACTGGCCATGTGGTTTTTGAGAAGAAGATTTTTTAATGACCCAACCCTATTTTTGTCTTTTCTTGATTATCTCCCCTTGCGAGGAGATATGTCCCTTCATTTTAACAATTTAAATTCCCCTTCACCCAAGGATGCTTTGTACCAAGTTTGGTCGAAATTGGCCCAGTGGTTCTTGAGAAGAAGTCGAAAATGTGAAAAGTTTACAGACGGACGGACAGACAGACAGACAGACGGACGGACAGACGGACGACGGACAAAATGTGATCAGAAAAGCTCACTTGAGCCTTCGGCTCAGGTGAGCTAAAAAAAAAAAGCGGAAACAAGGATCAATGTAGAAATCACGCCCTCTGTATGACTGGGGAAGTTACTAGAATTGTATATTAGAAAACGCAGAGAAAAAATTAAAACACCGATATGTACACTCAAATTCTGACTTATTATAATTGCTACTAATAAAGAGATTATAGGCGACAATTCGTGTAACCTATATAGGTTATGTAACCTGTAAGCTTCCCCAGTATTACATATTTTCCTTTATTGACATGTAACCCCCCCCCCCCTCCCAACACATACACACCTTATATCTTGTCTCTCAAAAAAATCAAAATGACATTAATAACTTTTAAGACTATGTACAAGTTTATAAAACAGTCATTATTTTTAAAAACTGTAAAAATGATTTTATGTGTGTATATGCAGATATTGAAATTTAGTATGTGAACATCGTTCAAAATTGTTGAAAGTCTCGAAACAAATATATTGTTTTAGATTAAAGTAAATACCAAAAATGACGGAATGAAATTAGGCTTACTTACAGGTGGAATCATGGTGTCTACATACGAGCTGAATCCAAAAATTCTCTCCTCTCCCATTACAGACACAATATCTTCTTCCATTGGGCTTAAAGGTATAATCTCCAATTTTCCACTCCCCGTTTTACAACGTTCTTTCTGGACGGCAGAAGCTCTCTTCTTTGTACCCCTCTTTACATCATCCCACTTCTTTTTAATTTCGTCGACAGTTCTCTTTGAGAATGAGACAGCATTTACAGATTCCAAAATTTCCACCCACGCTTGCTTTTTCTTTGTATTGCTGATCATGTCACTGAATTTTGAGTTGATGACATCTGAACGTTCTTTAACTCCTTGAACTAATATTTCAATTTCTTTCTCACTAAAACGCGGCTTCTTTTTTCTATCTTCCATAATTTCAGCGTTAATTGTCAGAATTTCAATGATGTCATTTTCTTAGTCATGACGTCACAATAGGTTCACGGGACAAAAGAGGTATCAAGAGAATCTATAGATCTAAACCTATGTACAAATATATATGTTACGCCGAAAACGTTTATTATTTATTCATTATTTGTAAATTGCTGGTTATTCATTTATTATTTAAATGATTACCAGTTTCAATAGTGTATATTAAAAAAAAAATACACCCCCCCCCCCGACTACGCATTTAGTTAACTAATAATCACAACAGTATGAATATTTTGATTTTAATTGTTATAAATAACCTTTAGAAAGCTTTATTTTTGTTCACTATTAAAATATAAACACGTGATAAAATACTTTCTTATTCTTTTTTTTCTTAGAAGGATATTACTCATTTAAGTTTTGATTCTTTAATTTGGAGTATGCAACATATTTGATTAAAAAAATAAACAAAACACGCTCAAAACTATTAAAGTTTTAATATGTTCATGACTCTTTTTTTGTACAATGCAGGTGCCCGTTCAGCGTGTTTCACTTGCGGAAACTTTCCGTAAATTTCGCAAAGTTTACGGAAGCTTCGTGAATACGCCGTAAACCATCCGCAATCTTTCCGTAAACTTTCCGCAATCCTTCCGTAAACGCTCCGCGACTGCGGAAATTACGGAGGCTTTGTGAATAAGGTCCCAGATAGACCTTGGTTAAATATTTGTACTTATAAAAGAAAAAAAAAACCAAATTTGAAAATTTTTAGCTGATCGAGACTGTCTCAATGTCCATTTAATGTTCTTATATAAATAATTCAAACTCAAAAGTCCAATCAAACTATACAAATCAGGATCAAAGCAAACAAAGACCTCTCAATCATCAGAGATGGGGTCAGGTGCCATAGAGAATTAAACATCCCCTGTAGACCGGTCAACTCCGTGGTACCGTAGTTATCATGATCAAGCGAACACTTAAATCCGTAAAGGGAAAAGTATACGTAAATAGTAAAATCTGTATCTAATATATTGAGTTTTTGGAAAGAATAATATTAGCAAATGAAATGGATAATATTTGAAAAATATCTACACATGTGCACAAGTTTGCGGTATACAACTTTTGTCATGGTATTAAAAAATATTTCCAATCACTTTTATTCAGCGCAGTCCTATTCTGAGTTTGTCCCGATGATTTTAAGAATTATCTATGTTACATGTACCTATATGGTAAAAAATGTTACAATCTTACGTGATTTTTCCCGCAATTAACTCATTCTTGCAAAATAACGAATATTGGACTATCTCAAAAACTGGCTTGCATGTATTAAACACTATTAAAACTTAGTCTTAGATATATACATTAAATAATAAAATTAATAGACGATTTTGCATAAAAGTAAAAAATATAAATATAAAATTAATTGTAATTAATTTTTAGCATATATGTCATTTTCACCTTCTATGAGATACATATATCGCAAATAAATCACTGGGTCAGTGGGATTTTACCGATATATTTTACAAGAGGAGAAAAATTACAAGTTGATTTCAGTTTTGATTATATCAATAGTGCGAACACCTACTCAGGTATTCACATATTTTATTGATTTTAAGATATTCTGCACATTATACTAAGGTCATCTCAAAGTAATGTCACAACTCTCGTGTAATCAATTTTAAATAACCATCATTTATTGCTAATTTTTTTCTAAAAATTTTTTTTAACAATTTTGACTCTTTTAGAGAATTAACAATCAAGAAAATGAAACGAGCAATAGTGAGATTTTAAACGATATACAGATAAACTCTGAAAAAGTGCTCCAAAAACAACATGTAACATTCTTTTCGTGGGACGATAGATAAAACTTGTGAACACCTGAATGATTTAAAAATATATATCTTATATAACCAAATAAAAGTGGAGGTAGAAATAAAATTTGATATCAGCTATAACAGTCTAAAATTTTGCGTGTGATATTTACATTTAATTACAAAAGATTTTATTGAATATGTGACATTACTTTTGAATCGACCCCTTTATTTCAAATCAAGTCTAGGCAGTCTTGCGCTTAATATTTTTTAATCATACTGTTGGTGTTAATAGTATTAACTTTAAAGTAATACGCATTTTTTTCAAAACTATATTCAATTATGGAATTTTCCTCTTACTCGTGACATAACACGTAATGAATAAAATGAAAATAGCAGTCACTTTGATACATTAATAAGATGTATTTAAAAAAGACACAGCTGTAAATAGACTAGAGTATAGAAATTCCTGGGGGTGAAATCTGGTGCCTAGGTACATGTAGAGTACAGGAACTGGTAGTGCATTGCAGGGTGAAATATAATAAGATATTTACGAACAGCATTCAAGCTCAAAAGTCCATTCAAGCAATACAAATTAGGAGCAGAGCAAAGGGTACATCTAAATCTTCTGAGGTGGGATCAGTTACCATGAAGTAGTTAGCTTATCCTATTGGCCGGTCACATCCGCCATGTGCTCCAATGTCATGATCGAGAATAACGATAGTATATATTGAATGAATCTCTGAGATTGAATACTATTCGTTATCTTAAGTCAGGCCATCTTCAATCTACCAGTGACAATATCTATGTTGTCTTTGAAGAGAAGGGTCTAATTCATTATCTTCCGGACTTTCCATTAGCAATATTTGTGTTTCTTTATAAGCAATCTGATTAAAGGAAGGATATGGAGATAACGAACAGTATTCAATCTCAAAATCCATAAAACAATACAAAATTAGAGCAGAGCAGAGCAAACACAGACCCCCAAAACAACAGAGTTGGGATCAGGTGCCATGGAGGAGTGAGCATCCCCTGCCGACCGGTCACACCCGCCGTGTGCTCCTTGTCATGATCAGGAAATAACAGAAAAAATCCGTCGTCAATTCAGTGTATAAATAATGGACTAGCAATTAGTATGAAAAACGTCAGTCAGCAATTGACTCAATGATAAATCGTATTTGATGACAAGGTTGCTGACTTACAATGATGAATTTAAACAAGACTGCTGATATTCTTGATTCTTCAACTTGTTTGTCAATAATTTACCTCGTTTCAGAAATTGTTCATACGTAGAGCATGCTCTTGCGTATCGAATCAACTGAGATATATACATGTACTCCATATGCAGGTGATGAAGGTATATTGCTGCATAAGTAAGGGAATTTGACGATAGAAAAGTTAAAGTCGTCACGTTTATCATATAGTTTGGTTTTTAGATTACCATTAGCGTCTTTTTCAAATAAAATATCCAAGTATGAAACAGAAGTGTCAGACTCTGTGGTATCTTTTATCTCAAGCTCACCAGGATATATCGTATCGACATAGGAATGGAAATTACCATTGTTAATTGACAATACATCGTCGATATATCTAAATGTCGAAATCAAATACTTTGATCCGCTTACATAGATCGCTGCACAAGGATCTGAAGAAACCATTCAGGGTCATCACAGTCTTACGCTTAATAATTTTTAATCATAATGTTAATGTTAATAGTTCTTAAACGCATTTTTTTCAAAACTATATTCAATTATGGAATTTCCCTAGCTCTTATTTCTTGACTTTTACAGTTGAAGGCTTAGTTTTACACCAGGAAAAATACGGGAGCTCTTGTGTGAAAAAAATATTGATCTCAACAATGAACAAAATCATAATAAAGGGTTATTTCAAATATCGTATTACGTTGTCTACGAGGCAAACGGCAACATTCCTACCCTCAACACCCTCCATTCCAGTCTTGACTAAATCCTGCCAAATTTTCCTACTGGAATGTTGCATCTTCTTTATTTCATTTCCTAAGTTATTGAAAATAAAAGGATATATTAATTCTCGTGAATAAAGTATCTAAATAAATTTTATTCTACCGCCAATGATAAGTTTTTGTTTGATAAATTATTTCAAAGCCCCGAATACAATAACTTTCACCTCAGTGGATGTTTTCCTATCCATTTTCAATTCTGTACCTCCGTACATGACGCAGGTTTAAATGTCCAAGTAAGCTGTCAACTGTAAAAGTCAGTGTCTTATTTAAAAAGACACAGTTGTAAACAGACAGGAACTGGTCGTTCATTGCAGGGTGAAATATATAGTAAGATATTTACGAACAGCATTCAAGCTCAAAAGTCCATTCAAGCAATACAAATTAGGAGCAGAGCGAAGGGTACATCTAAATCTTCAGGCTAAAGAAACTAGGTCACGATTTTTCCATACGTGTATCACCTCTGTATCTGAATTCCGAGATACTTTCCAATTCTCCAAAGTGAACATTTGATTGGATAATTCAAAGGTCACCAGGAGATGACCCTGAATGTGGTTTCTTCAGATCCTTGTGTAGCGATCTATGTGAGCGGATCAAAGGATCTGATTTTAAACAGATTGCCTTTATAAGCAGACCTATCTAAACACACGTATAAAGCATAATCCACAGCAGAAACAATTCAGAATTATTTTTCAATAAATATGTTGTTTTTATTTCGACCGGATCTATCTAAATGAACTCGAAATAAAAGGTCATGGACTGACAGAGTCTACCATATCTGTTTCGTATAAATTATTTTATAATCAATGAGTAAATATCTGTTCAGCAAATATCTTATGGTTAAACTCTTTGCTATATATCTAAAATAAAAAAGTGCAAGTGTACTTGTTATAAGATTACAACATAAAAAGACAAAAAGATGAAATGGAAAATCACTTCCTATAAGTCGTAATATTCTTTATCTGAAATGTGTAATCGTGAAATTTTATGTAAATATGTGTTTTAACCGTAAAAATGATAAAATTGATTCGTGACTGTTTTACAAATTTGAAGCATAAAAATTTAGTACATTTATTAAAATATATATTTTTATGTAAAACGTACCTATGAAATGCATAGTGTCATTGGCCTCCGAGGAACTGTAAGCCCTGTCCTCATGAAGGTAAACGTTGGTAAACTTTTATTGACGTATTCTTCTGTTTGCTGAAATCTTTCATCATTTGAAATTTGGTTCACTTTTAGAATATGATTATGGTGTACAATGTTGACATTAAAGTCAGACGATACGTTCCTCAGAAATCCGTTTTGTGTATATATCGAAATATTTGAAATAATGAAAGATATTTAAAATCATGATTATCTCGTGATTTCTAAACTGGTTTCTGATTGTCTTTGAAAAATTAACAAGGCTAAAACTTCTTATTTTGGCAATTTAAATTTTCCCCAAAAAGATTATATAGGCAACACCATCATCTGGTGTCCTGCAGAAAAGCCTGCTAAAATACCTCATTAATTTGTAACTTAGCTTGTGGAAGCAGCATAACTTCAATGACTAAATCTCGGAAAAAATTATATTTTAATTTTAGGAACGTATCGTCTGTCCTTAAAAAATACAAAAATAAAATATTATAAAATTTCTATAGTAAATTACGTAGAAAGAAGGATTTTTTATTTAGTTGAAGAAAAGGTTTGTAATGTAAAACATGGCGTAATTTTTTGAATTGATATAAAATAAATAAAGTTATTTTTAATAAACAATAACTTTCTAAACTTTAAACACATTTCGTGTCTCGTTAAACTATAATACAATGTAACAATATGAATCTAAAATGTGCAAAAAGCCAAGCGAGTTTCCAAAGTTTCCAAAGCTTTGCATATTTTAGAATAAATATACATTTTATAATAATCAAGCCTGACGTGTATGTAAAGTATAGCAAATTCATATGCCATAATTTTCACGAAGTATCCTAACCGTTGTCTTTAAGTTTCATTTAAATTTTCAATCAAAGAAGAATGGCTTGCAAGAATAAACTGTCGTCTCTTTTTTTATTCAAAATATATCCATGTAATATTGCAATGGTACTTTTATGTTTCACATTAATCTTTTTCAGTGCTTTTGGTTCCTAATCATAACAGTCCTCTCTGGTCCTACTCTCTGCGATGCTAGAGTGACGAAACCTGAAATAAAATTCGGTAGAGGAAGATATGACGTGGACAAACAATGCTGGACGAAGAAACCCACAAAGCCCTGTCTGGGTATACGATATGAATGTCAGTCTTTGAAAATCAGGTGAGAGGTCATTTCCTTGGCAACAATCTATGTTTTTTTATATATAGAAAATAGTCTGAACAATGTTTCATTGTGTGCTATGCAAATGGTTTGAACTATCACAGTGTAAAAAGCCACTTTAAAATATTTCTTTAAAGAAAACAATTAGGGGTCTTCTGGTAAAATATTCAGAAATATTTACATCAACTGAATATTTTGCCTTTATTTCTTATGAAGATCATGGTCATTAATCAGTGCATGAACAACACTGAGCAAGCCAAAGTGTGAAATTTTCTTGAACAATGGCTGTTCCATCAGTTCTACATACAATGACATATTCATCTTAGAACAATAATTAGCAAATTTTATTTTTTTTCGTTGAATGATTTTCAATACAAATGTACAATGTATATATAGACAATAAAATTTCTTTGTTTGTTAGTACGGGAATTAACGTGGCAGCAATTGCAGAAAAAATTACATAACCTGCTACGACATTAATTTCCGTACGAAAAACCAAAGAAAGATATTATTTTTTAAATAAAACAGATGTATTGAACTTTGTGGTAATTGTACTTCTTTTTAATTTATAATGTTTATAATAAGCGCCATTAAATTAAATGGTCCATTTCTTGATTTTATGCGATGTTTAAGTCCTTTGTGTTACATTTTTGTAATCCGTAATTACACCAACTGAAGGTAAAGACTGAAATCAAGATGGAAGTGAAGATGCAGAGAAATATATAAATGGATCCAAAGGATATATTTGCACCACTGATTTCCTTATCTTATTCTTGATTTTTCTTTTGACTGAAGATAACAAATCAGAAGTCTCCTATGCGACTTTAGCTCTACTGCTCTTTACCTATAACAAAGAAAAAGTAGCACTTAGATTTAAAATTTTGCAACAGGAAGCAATAAATAGAAATATGCATCTTAGTCTAGTCTACTTGTGTGCCATATTATATTAAAATCAGTCCAAAATTGTAGGAAGAGAAGCGTTTTAAAAGAATTTCACAGAAATTTCTATTTTTAGTAACAATTGCAACACCGTTCAGCGAAATCTAAAACTGATGCACTTAATTATGTATCTTAATGCAGTCTGCTTTTTTGCCAAATTATATTAAAATCAGACCAAAACTGTACGAGGAGTAGCAGTTTGAAAAATTGTTTACAAACAGACGGACAGACAGACAGACAGACGGACACCTTACTAACGCATAAGCTCTTCTGGTCTCTGACTAGTAGAGCTAAAAATATTGATCATTCGCCTTTAAACAAAAAAAAAACATTACATACATTTCAGGAGAAAAATTCTTCGTGCGTTGAAACGAAGGCCAGGAATAATGGAGTTTGTAGAGAAAAAGTCACGTGATTGTAAACACAGGTAAATACTACTCACTCCGGTATTGTATAAAGTTTATCAACCAAATTAGTTTTATGTTTGGCCGAGAAAGACAGAATTCCTCATTTGGTAGACAAATTTTCTGTGAGTTTCAAGGCGATTTTATTTGTATTATACCTTATAATGCTACATGTATAGTGCAATAAAATGAAATTTAATCTATTTTAGCTTTCTTAAATAATGAAAATTGCTGTTGAAAAACTTTGATAAATAGAAACTTTATTTGATCTGTATTTATAACACAACTTCAAAATGCTGTCTGAAATTCAACAGAAAAAAAAAATCTTTTTAGGAGATTTCTTGGTCTGGAAAACGTTTGCCCGCATAAATTCAAATATGTCACAAGGATAGTCAGACGTGGGAAGTCTTGCTATGTAGTATTTCCTCATCGGCAATGTATAACTTACGCAGACTGTGGAAAGAAAATGTAAGTAAAATTTGTGTCATACATACTTTCAAAACGATGTTAGTGAGTGTGCTGGTGAGAAGATAAAATATAAGAACGTTTTACGGAGCTACCTTTAACACACTGTCATTTGTTTTCACTTTTGCGCGGGTATGTTGTAATCTATAGGTCTCTTAGATTTGTTCTCTTTGGCGAAGGTGTGCTCCGCTTTGCTGTAGCTTCTTTACTATTATTTGGCATTAAGTAATTAATAATTTTAAATTATATTTCAACGCAATGTTATTTATGTATACGTAATCAAACAATAAATTCCTAAATTACAGGGGTTGCTCGAAGAATGGTCGCGTAAAGAGTGCTTGTCTGCCTGATCGATCCCGCATTTTTAATGTTTGGGTTTACTGTGTGGACAAGTGTCGATTTGAACTGGAAACCTTGGAGCTACCTCAGTGCTGTTCCTGCAGAGAATACTCCACTTGCGATGATGGTGATGGAGATGGTGGCGGTGGTGGAGATGGTGGCAGTGATGGAGATGGTGGCGGTGGTGGAGATGGTGGCAGTGACGGTGATGGTGGCGGTGGTGGAGATGGTGGCAGTGACGGTGATGGTGGCGGTGGTGGAGATGGTGGCAGTGACGGTGATGGTGGCGGTGGTGGAGATGGTGGCGGTGGTGGTCCAAGTGGCGCGAAATGATGATTCCAAAGTTATCGTTATGTCAGCACAGGATGAAATAAAAATTTAAAGCAATAAAGAAAATGAAAAAAAAAAGTGATGACAGAATCTGATTAGAATCTGTAGAAGGACAGCCTGTAATATGTTACACGGAATCGTGTGCTACATAGTTGTCAATAAAAAACCTCAAAGTGCAACTGTTTGTTTATTTTATTCTGATAACATTTTTGTCAGTTTTAGGCTTAGTGCCTTCTTGATAAAGTGTGCAAAAAAAAATATTGAGATAACGAGCAGTACTCAAACTCAAATGACCATTGAAACAATACAAACTAGGAGTAGAACTATCTTGGACCTCAAAAATCAGAGGTGGAATGAGCTGCCCTGGAGGAGTAAGCATCCCCTGTGTTATTGGAGGAAAAATGTTAACGGGCTCTGTGTGTTATCCATATCCACTTATTGACATTCCCGAGAACGAGTACTTTGTAAAGGTATTTCTGTATCTACAAATTAACTTCTAAATAACATCTCCATGTGACCCAATAAAATTCTGCTTGTCCTTAAACTTACAGCTGTTGAAGTGAATTGTACAAGGAAAAAGTTCAAAGAATAAAAATTAAATTCATATAATTATTTAGGGAATGAATTTAATAGCTACCCAAAGCTATACTGTGTAGCCTGGGTTGGGGTAGTTTTATAAGCTTTATAAACCGCATAGTGCGGGTTTATAAAAAGAGTAACTTAAAACCAGGTTATACTAGTATAACTTGGATCGCTATGAAATACATTCCTTCTAATTTTATTTATCATCACAAAGTGTAAAAAATAAGACCATTTCCTCTTCAAAAATGACTTCAAATTGAACATATTTTGAATATAACATCAAGCGGATTGATACGTTTTATGTATGTAAATATTTTTTAATATAACTGAAAGATTTGAATATATGTATAATTGTCTGATGTGCCATATGGCATCACGAAATACTCCAAGTAAAGAATTGAATTGATGCGTCATTAAAGCACATACAACACAGCTTATATGATTTAAACTATTCTTTATCCAATCAAATGATGCGTAACAACCAAAAATTATATAATCATACCTTTATGTAATGTACCAGCATTTTATAGGATCTAAGAGAAGACCATGTAAAGGCAACAGGTAAGAATCGCCGTATAATGTAGGTATAATAATTCAGAAAAGTCTGAAGTGCTCCACAACGTTATGAACATGAAACAAAGATCCCTCCCTGCTCAATGGCCCAGAGTGCCGAGTATAGGACAAAATTTGAAGCTCTTCGCCGGGAAGTGGCGGCGTCTCCATATTCAGAGAAAAATTCTCGAGAGAGAAGTTAAACAATAAAAAACCATACAAAACCAAGCAACGTTGCACCGGCAATACTAGTTTCCTTCCAACAAATTTCCCCATGGCTTCCTTTCTGAGGAGGAAATTCTTCATAACCATATGTCAGGTTTAAATATCTTTATTTATTATTATTTCCAAAAATCAAAATGAATTTTAATTGAATTGGCATGCTTATACTGGATTCCAAAACTGCATAAAAATCCTTGCAAACAAAGATACATATCAGATTCCAGTAAATGTTCTACAATGCCTCTTTCTTACCTCCTCACTAAAATATTAACATTGTAAAAAATATGCAACAGCAAGACATTTCTGAAGAGTAATTTATTATCATTCAACAACTTGTATAGTTTGTACATTATAGATGTCCATTTGATGCTATGAATTGTTTTTTTTTTCTCTGATCCAAAAAATGTAGAAATTTATCTATTTTATAAGAATGTGGTAGATTTGTTTTTAAAAAATCTTAAATTTTTATATAGATTACAGAATTAAATTTTGCATATAAAGTATTTTCAGTCTTTGACACTACTTAATACTTATTTTGTTGCTGAAAATAATTGTACTTGTGTTATGACAATTTTATGATATTCTGTATAAGGAGAAGACTATTGAAGTTGTAGAACATGTGTCTTGTCCTTTTGACTTTGTCAATAAAATATGTTCAATTCAATTCAAATACCATATTAATAGCAGTGAAGGAGAAACTTCAGTTGTAAGGCCAAAATAAAAAATACCTTTGTTTCCCCTAACGCGACCGACCCAATTAAATCAGGCCGACTGAAATTTTTTTTTAAATAAGATGATTCAAATATTTTTTTTTATTGTTAACCAAATTTTATAAAATACAATTTCATCAAAATCAGTTTTTATCAGAACGGCCGACATTGTTCTACTGTGATTTTCAAGCATTTGTTGGAAACAAAATGACGTCCAGATGTGATTACAGGGCATTAGCTCTTCATAAAACAATGGCGACGTCTCAATCTTATGCCTTTAGCTAACTGGAATTCTTCACTCTTGAAACAATTCGATAATAAAATTTACCATGACTAATTAAGAGTGTTTCGGAGGTGTCTTGGCGTCTCCATGTGAGTGAATATATTTTCGAAAGGGATGTTAAACAATAAACAAACAAACCTGTCTTTGAATTTATGGTACGTAATACATGGTAAGGCCCGCCCCATGAGTAGATGAGGGGCCCACCTAGTGAACACATCATTCAATTTCACTGCATTTTATTTAATTTGAGTTTTGATCTAATAACCAGTTCATCTATGTTCCTATGTTTACTATATGCCATTATGGAACCATAGGAGTTGTTGTAAATATGTCTGCATATTATTCATCCTGATAAATATAATTCAGATGTCCTTTCTTCATGCCTTTATTAAGTGGTTAAACTTCGAGACTATGACATTGTATATAGCATTTTTATATCATTTGTAGATTCGGTTTGGTTCAATTAAATATTGTTAACATACTCTTTCCAAATAGTTTTGAAATCATGATTCAGCTTCCTGAGACGTCCAGTGTATTTTTCTTTAATTAGGCCCTTGAAGTTTGGTTGTTTCTTTGCTTTTAATCCCTTCGAGATTTGTTAGGACGAAATCTAAACATTTCCCCCATTGCTCCAAATTTAGACGTACTCAGCACCTTTTTTTGCCATTAAGCAGTGGAGGATCTTTTTTGAGCCAGCATCTTCTGCGACATTGGACATATGTTTTGTGGTTCCTTTTGAAAGACCGTATTCAACGTTACTCATTGGGATTTGAACCTGCGATTTAAAATAAGCCACTTACTTCTTAACTCCAAAGCAAAATGCTCACGAACCACCGCAAATTTCATTGCCCTCAAAAAAGTACATTGATCGTCTATAAGCTCTGAAGGCTGATGGAAGGTTTGAAAAAACGTACTCGTATGTCTGTTCTTTGCATATTTGAGAATCTTGTCTATTTTATTCAATTTATATAAATGTAATGGCGTAAGATATTTCGCAAGTTCAACTAAATAACAGTCGTGAATTAATTAATCATGGATTTTGCTTTTAAACGGCATATGTACGATACTTAGCATTTTGTTCACAAATCGCTTTCTTTTGTACTTTTCTTATTTATAAAGGTAATTTTCCATTAAATTTTAGAATGTATTTTCAAAGCTGCTGTCAGAAAATAAAATTGTTTACCTACCTACCACCCAACTTGAGAATTCAGGGTCGGGTTAGGGGAAACAAAGACTGATATTTTTTAATTCCGGCCTAATGTACAACAACATATTTGATAAGTGCAGTGTAGATACTTAGATACTCAATGCAACTCTTAGAAAACTTGAAATAATATTAAAACGTACGACTTTTCAACACATATACTAAATTCCCTGTGATTTATTAATTAATAAAACTCATTAATATACTCATATTGTTACTAGTATTGGTCATTTGCAAAATCATTTTGTTTTAAAAACATCCTGATTGTACACAGAAGTACTCTGAAGTTGGCATTAAAAAGAAGCTTTTGTTTCTTATTGACAATATCTTTGTAGTTTTTTTGGAGATCAAGCAGGTCTTTTAATAATCTTTTGGAATTCCCATGGGTACCAATTGCACCCGTTGTAAACAGATATATTTTTGTATTCATATGAAGCAGAATTTATTAAAAACATACAAGAAAAGAATTCGAAACCATATGTTGTGGCTTTCAACTCGATTTTAAGATTTATCAAATGATGCGTCAGAGTTACTTCCTTTCATATGTCGATTCTACATATATATCCCATTGAACTTGAAATAAAAGACACCACTGTTTTATATTTCTATATTTTATTGAAAAAGCCGATAGTAGTAACCTAAGATCATTAGGTCAAATGCTGACTGACGTTTTTCATACTTATTAATTAGTTAGACCATTATTAACACACTGAATTTTCTACTGATTTTTTCCGCTTACCCGATACCATGACAAAGTTCACATGGCTTAGTGACCGGTTGACAGGGATGTTTACTATTCCATGGCACCTGATCCCGCCTCAGGAGTTTTTGGATGTCCGTGTTTTCTCTGCCTCCGATTTACATTGTTAAAAAAGAATTTTTTGCTTGAATACTGTTCGTTATCTCCATATTTTATCTTGTATCTGTAAAGAAAATTTGTATTGCTTTAATTTGCTAATAGATTAATTCAGGGGGACACAATGTTTAAAAAATAATGGTAAGGTAAAGAAAAAAGTATGCGGTAACAAATAAAACGGGAGAGGGGAGTATAATAAACCCAAAAAATATTAAGCCGGATTTTCAATGCCTATATGATCATACATCTTTCCAAATTAAGTGGGGGGGGGGGGGCTTAGGCTCCTCCCCTTTCCCTTCGCCCGGTTTCGATGTCTACTAGTATATGCTATATCCCAAACATGTTTATATGTATTTACATAACTGGTATAACGTTTAAAACTGTGAAACTTAAACAGATGAAAACTAGATCGACATTTTTTATGAACAGAAAAACGTACGAGAGAGAAAGAATTTTCATAGTTTTGAAAAATCAAATTGTCCCTTTTTTCTTAGGATGAATGCTATGCTTTAAGTCGTACACTTTTAGCCCCCTTCTCCTACATCTTCATATTACAGACTAGAAATTTTAAAAAGAATCAAAATAATGATATTAAACAATCATCTCTCCATTTTTTTTTTCCAAATGACCAATTTCATTTTAATAACATTTATCAAAACCTAAAATATTTAAACATTAATATCTCAGGTTCTTAAATAACATTATGATAAAAATAATTATCCAACCAGGGTCAATTATTTATCAAACCGATACTTTGTAAGAATATTGATCAAGCTTAACATTTTTTTTTCAAAGTGCGTTAATATCATGAATATGGTCGATATTAACGCACTTTGAAAAGGAATTTATTTTTTTCAAAGTGCGTTAGCTTGGTCCCAAATTTAACGCACTTTGAATTTTTTTTTCAAAGTGCGTAATTTTTCAAAGTGCGTTGTAACATACCATATTATATAAATTGTGTCATGTTTTTAAACAGAGGGCTATATCTGAAATATGTAGATCACCAAAATGCATGTTATATAAGCATTTAGTTGATTGTTTTTGTTTGCAATGTTATTTAAGGAAACCTATTTATGTAAAATACAGAAAAGCAATTACATGTTTAAGATTTTTAGCACATAATTTAAAGATAGAAACTGGAAGATATGGCAATTTAATAAGGAGTAAATGGAAATGTGATTTATGTTATTTAAATGATATCGAAGATGAATTTAATACTTTGTTAATTTGTCCAGTTTTTCATGATTTAAGAGAAAATTTCATCAAACATTAACATACTCCCGGAAACCAAGTGTCTTCAAACTAATACAACTATTTTGTAGTACAAATCCCGAAGGTGTAAATCATTTAGGAAAATATATTTATCATGGATTAGAATTTTTAGATATAGGATTTATATTTAGAATTTCGAAAACAATTAGCTAAATAATAGGATCTATTTATCACAAGTTTGTAAGTTTATTACATGTTATATTATACTATTCAATTCAATTCTTTATTTCCTTATGCCATATGGCACATCAGACAATTACATGTATTATAAACAAAATACATATTTTGAAATATTTCAGTTATACAATAAATATTATATACATATCATATTCTACAAAAATTTAGTGCGTTTCTAAAGGATGTGCAGAAATTCTCAGTTTTGTTAGTTTACAATTGCAACGTACAGTTTTATTAATTGGAAATGGGGTTCCGACGCCTATGAATTAAGATAGACTTAAAATCAATATTGGCATTGAGGTTAAAAAGTGTGGAAAGTGGTAGTGTTTGGAAAAAAATTGGTAATGTACAGAAAAATTTGACCCCCCCCCCCCCCACACACACACACACACACACGAAATAGGATTATCATGATTGACAACGGACATATTTTTCCTTTTTTTTTTTTTTTTTTTTTTTTTTGCTTGTTAGTTTTTTTTTTTGTAGGTCTAATTAGATCTAAATTATGCAGTTCTCTCAACTTTGTTTTGTGTGTTCTACTATGACTGATAAATAATAATTTACCACATTCCGTCATTTGGAGAATTCAGAGACATATACATATTATGTTGGCCTAATTTATTATACGTCAATGTTGCAATGTTTATATTTTTTATGTAAAAGTTAAAAAGAAAAACAGTTACACTAATAACTAAATTTACGTAAACAAAGATTTTAGTTAGTTTTTTTTATTCATAAATGTTTGTGGTATTTAGTAGCTTCGTATGGATTCGCGAAATGTTTTCGTAACATCCAAACGTTTTGATATTTAGAGCCCGAGGTGTTCCGAATTATTCAGTTTGGCTCGAAAGGGCGAACAGTACAGACAGAGGGAAAAAGGAGGAATACAATCGCTATGAATCGGGCTTAAAATTCAGCAATCGAATACGTTTTCTCAATTGATAATAATTTTAGATCCCTCTAGAAACCAAAAATGTATAGCCAAGAGGAAGGTAATAGGTTTTAATATTATTTTGAACGATTTCAGCCGGGAATGTAATGTTTTGAAAATCGACTTCCGGTGTGAACGAAAACTGCGCGTCTCTTCTACATGTCATCAAAAATAACAAAACATTTCATTAGGAAAAATACTTTAAGACTCAACATGAAGCGTACTTTATATATGTTCACAGTTGTATTAATTTACAATCCAAACAATTTATGAGATTTAGCCATTGCCCAGAACTTACAAAAAGTAGATCGAGGTACTCTCTGTAAAATGAAATTGGTAATTAAACATTGCTAAAGACTAATCAAAAAACCATAATTTATGTCATGTATGTCCATTGACTTGAACTTTTAATCCAGAAAGGGAACTATGTGAAGAAAAGTTCCATACATCATGTACATAAAAGCATTACATGAATATTGTTTATAACAGAAATGATGTATGAGGCTGAGGACGACGGTGATGAAATCACTGCGGACCTCTGGCAGGAGGCTTGCTGGATCGTCATCAGTTCTTATTTTGATGAGAAAGGTTTAGTACGACAACAGCTGGACTCGTTTGACGAGTTTATACAGATGTCCGTTCAGCGAATCGTGGAGGATTCGCCTCAGATAGATCTCCAAGCGGAGGCGCAACACACGTCAGGAATGGTGGAAACGCCGGTAAGTTATGGAAAAATAAGTATCTATAACTGACTCTTGCCAGGGACAAGATATGTAAGATGTATCAGAACGTTATTGTCCCACATTCACTGATTCAGTGATTGACTGAATATAGTTAGGTCAGCTGCGGCATAAGAATATTTTTTTCTGACATCCATTATTGCAAACATGAAAGCTCCAGTGAGTGTGGTTTATATGTTTAAATTAAAGTGGAATACAGGAGGTTTCAAGCAACATGATATTTGAATTTTGTTAGTCTGGCACCATTTGTAAAAGTACATGTATTGTATATTCAACACTGAAACAAAATCTGAGTTGCTGAAGAGTACAAAATTAGGTTTATAAAGATGTTTGAACTCTTGATTTGAGTTTGACTCTCCAGTCAACATGATGTTCAGGTTTTGTAATCAAGTTTGTAAAATAAAAGATAAATATTTCTGAAGGAGGCTGCAAAATTGCTGGAATAAATATTATAATATCAACAACATCATAAAGGCCCTGCTTATGTTTGACTTTGAGCAAATTCACTTTTGGAATGAGATTTAATAGATCTACACTCTATTGTAGCCGAGATACCTGCTGAAGTTTGAACAGATTTACCTGTCTAAGCCTACCCACTGGGAGAAGGACGGAGCTCCCAGTCCCATGATGCCTAACGAGGCTAGACTCAGAAACCTCACGTAAGTCAAAAAATATTTATAACTAAGCAATGGATATAAAGTATGAATTGCTGTATAATTGTTGGTTCTCTATTTTGATTGGATTGTTAAATGTCCGTGCAGGTAAAATTAGGAATATTGTACACTATATTTTTCAACATTACACACATCAAGCACATGTCGAATTGATCTTATGAATGATTAATTTCTTGTGAATAAAGTTACAAGATTGTAAAAAATAGAGATGAATCTTCATTAGCTATTACAATTATTGCTCTAATATACTGTAAACTTTCTAATTCAGATACTCGGCTCCATTGTACGTGGACATCACTAAAACAGTAGTCAAAGAAGGGGAGGATCCAGTGGAAACACAGCACCAAAAGACCTTTATTGGCAAAATACCCATCATGCTTCGCTCCACCTACTGCCTTCTGAACAATCTTGTCGACCGTGACTTGACGGAGTTAAACGAGTGTCCGTTAGACCCAGGGGGTTACTTCATCATCAACGGGTCAGAGAAAGTCCTCATAGCTCAGGAAAAGATGGCTACAAACACAGGTAGAGTCTGTATAAATTTGAAATGTGTATAGAATAAGACTGACTGTTATTCTGAACAACAGAGTCTGAATACGTCAAGAATAATTTATAATCAAACTTTGTTATCTCAAACTCTGTTGGATTGATAAAAACCAAGAAATATCAATGATTCAATGTTTGGAGGTTAAAATACAAAAGAGGAAAGTGGCTTAGACTTCCAACTTATTTTAGCATATGCATGGTATTTGAGATAACAAAGTTTGAAGTACTGTACTAAAGTTTAGCTGTGTACATTGCAAAGAATATTGTGATGAAATGATATTGTTGATGTGCACATTTCCTAATTTTTATGGTTTTCCTTTTACAGTGTATGTTTTCCAGCAAAAGGACTCTAAGTATGCCTTTAAGACAGAGATCCGTTCCTGTTTGGAGCATTCCTCACGTCCCACAAGTACCCTGTGGGTCAACATGATGGCTAGAGGGGGTGGGGTAAGTGTTAATCTAGTCTTCACTGTTCTGCCAAAGTATACTAGGGATAGGTGTAAATTATAAACAGCGTGATGAGGGACAATTTGATATTGGTCATTTGGTGAGTTAACATTTAAATGTAAATCTAGTGCATCTGTGGATCAACATGCGTAGTGATTATGGTGGTGGTGTGTGTGTTTGTGGGGGGGGGGGAAGTAATTTATGTAAGCTCGTAGGTCGGTATGATGGCTGTAAGGGGTGGGGTAATCAAATTTGGGGAAAGAGTGTATCTAAGGTATGCTTTAGTTAGAAAATAACATAAAGGAATGTAAATATATTTCATCAGTGTGATTAGGAACAATTTGCTGGTTAGAGGCAGGGGTGGGGTCTTTGTGAAACACAAGGGCCAGGGATTTATCTAGCTATTTTGTTTTACTACCGTTTTATATGTAAAGGGGAAAAATGAGAGCCGCAGGCGTGATCTGAGCGCCAGAGGCGCGAGTATTATAGGGGGGTCCGGGGGCATGCCCCCCCGGAAAATTTTTAAATAAATGGAGCAAAATCCTGCATTCTTAGAGCTTCTGAGGGTCATTTGTAGACCTTTACAAAGGCCACAAAAACTTCACTTTTTAGGCAAAATACTAAATAACACACACGAAAAAAATTTAACCAGGTCAGGACTTTATTTAATTTTTTCTCTAAATATCTATCACAAATCAATTCTGTTTTTCATGTTTCACTACTAACATTGTTTTTGTTGTTACTCCATTCTTCCGATTCATAGTGATATAAGCTCCATCTTACTCATCTACACTTTTCTTTTTAACTCTGCAATCGCACGCGTATCTTTAGACATCATGGACTTGGCACATGTTTACCGATCAATATCAAATAAAAGCTTGAATAATATATTCTTTCTTTTAAAAGCGTTTGAATGACTAGGATGGTAAATTAGCTGTAAAACTTCAATCGGACAAAAACGGAAAATTTCAGAACGATGTTTTAAATATTCTCCTTTTAATCGGAGAATTTTCTGTCTGAAAAAGGGGAATTTTTGCACCTTTTTCAAGAGGGGAAAGGTACCGTTTTCCGGTAGTAAAAACAGCCTTGATAAATCCCTGAGGGCAGTCCAACAAGATGATTCCCTATAGTGGGGAAGGGAATTTGGCCATCATTAAGTAGGATACTGGCTTGTAATGATTTAAATTGAGACAATTGCTTAGTATTTTTAGCCTACATTGTATATTTTAATGTAAAATTCAAGGCATATTGATGTTCATGTATTTTTCGAATCTGTCCAAAACATGCATATTTAGATTCATATATAAATGCAGTAATTTGTCATTAAATTTATAGCCGATTTGTCCATGATGGATCCTCTCAATTACTTTTTACAGAATCAAATACACATATACCAGTACTTCCAATGTGACACAATTTTCATATTTCAGGGTGCCAAGAAAAGTGCCATAGGACAGAGAATCATTGGAATCTTGCCATATATCAAACAAGAAATCCCGATCATCATCGTGTTCAGAGCCCTGGGTTTTGTGTCTGACCGTGACATCCTGGAACACATCATTTATGATTTTGATGATCCAGAAATGATGGAAATGGTAAGTAAAAGGTTTAATTCTGGTAGCCTGCTTAATAATTTATAAGAATTTAGAGAAGATTTGTTCAGGAAAATTTTGGAAGTTTAATTTATTCATAGTATTTTTTTCATAACTAGGTTTATTTCAACAACGAAAACAATGTTGAAATAGCTAAGCTGATATAATTTGAAGGAAAAAAGAATGTAAAATCATTTCCCAGAAATATTTGATTTAAAGAAAAGAATTATAAATGTATATAAATTTTGTGTTATCTGTTGACAGGTGAAACCTTCCCTAGATGAGGCCTTTGTGATCCAGGAACAGAATGTGGCCTTGAACTTTATAGGCTCCAGGGGGGCAAGGCCAGGTGTCACGAAGGAGAAACGTATCAAGTACGCCCGGGAAATTCTACAGAAAGAGATGCTGCCTCACGTAGGAGTGAGCGACTTCTGTGAGACCAAGAAGGCGTATTTCCTGGGGTAAGGCCAACAGGCAGAAATGTATCTTCCCTTTATAAATATTGATGATGTCATTTTATTGAACATATGTTGTCACTAAATTTATGACTGGAATGAAAATCTACATGTGTATAAGCATACATACATTTGTGTGAAATTTATGAAATTATTGCATCCAAAACAGTGCTCCAAGTTGCGACTAAAACGGTCGCATTTGCGACTAGAAATTAAAACAAAGTCGCATTTTCGCGACTTAGAAAATTTGGGCAGGCAACGTTCATTTTTTTATGATCGGGATCTAGATTTACGTTTTCAAGATTCTCTATCAATACAATGTTTGAAGATATACACTTTAACACACTTTACAAAGCATCGTATGGAATTGGATCACGTAATGTTATGATAGCATGCTGTAATAGTAAAGTTTGATAGAACCAGAAACGTATACAGTGGACCTTCAGATATCCGGACCCCAGATATCCGGATGCTTCAGTATCCGGACGCTTTTTCATCGGGACGGAATTTTTAAATGTTATATTGTTTTGTTTAGCTGCTGATTCAGGTATCCGGATGCTTCACATATCCGGACAAATTGACTAGGAACCAAAGCGTCCGGATAAATGAGGCTCCACTGTATACATAACGTCTCTGAGAGAATGGCATCCAAAAGTCGTAAACTTTCTAGAGTTTCTCTGACCTGATTATTAAAGTATTTGGTCAATGGCTTGCACATCACAATTAATTAAGTGTTTTGGCGGCATTGATAATGACTGCGATATGGGTATACTAGATACTTAGTAGTAAGTAAACAGGTAAACATGATAAACAATTGGCAAAGTCCTGTCTAAACAACTGTCAAAGTTTTATTTCTTTTGATTAAACTTTAATTTTAGAATCAGATTATGTGTGTTCTTCTGTGTACCATACAAAGGGTGGTTGTATTTAATAAAAATATATCCTTCAACTAGCAAAAGATTTCTAGTCACAGTAATCAATAATCTTTGATTTAATAAAAACATAACACATGTGGATGTTTGTTCATTGTTTTAATTGTGTTATTCACATGTTTTCATCATGGCGAGTGAAAAATTTGTTAATGGCGATCAGAAATTCTGAAATGGCGACCAAAAAAAGTTTTAGGTCGCCATTTAGCGACCTAAAAGTAAGTGCGACTTGGAGCACTGCAAAATCGTTACACATAGATATACAAAGAAGAATAAACTTGAAATCTTGTGTACACATAGGATATATAATTATAAGAGAGTGTGTCCAGTAATGATTTGACCTAATTACAGCTACATGGTTCACCGATTGCTGCTGGCAGCCATTGGTCGTAGAGAAGTGGACGACAGGGATCACTATGGTAACAAGAGACTGGATTTGGCTGGTCCCCTTCTCGCTTTCTTGTTCAGAGGGTAAGAGAAAGCTTTCTGCAGTGTTGATTAAAACACCTGTGTTAAGTAAAAAAAAACAACAAAATGTCCGTATTTATAATACTTGCTGTAAAGTAGTTTTCTTGTGTCTGAAATAATTCCCAAATGTCGGTTATAAGTTTTCTTTATCAATACATGTACAAATGAGCCTATAATAATTTTTCTGTAATTTGTAGGTTGTTCCGTAATCTGATGAAGGAGGTGAGGTTATATGCCCAGAAGTTCATTGACAGAGGAAAAGACTTCAATCTGGAGCTGGCAATAAAGACTAGGATTATCACAGATGGACTGAAGTATTCCCTGGCCACCGGGAACTGGGGGGACCAGAAGAAGGCTCACCAGGCCAGAGCGGGGGTCTCACAGGTAAGATCCAGGGTCAGGGTATTGGGGGAGTGGGGGGGGGGGGGCTTACCAGGCCAGAGCAGCAGAGCAGCGGTCTTGCAAGAAAAATCCAAGGTTGGGAAAATGGGCGGAGGGGGTTAAATGAAGGGTCACCAGGCCAGAGCAAGGGTCTTACAGGTAAGCTCCAGGGTCAGGAAAATGGAAGGAGTGGGGGGATGGATGAAGTATCAGGCCAGAAGGTTGGGGGTAGTTAAGTCTAAGTTGCTTATCCACAGTCAGTCTTGGGGTATGTTAAGGTATAGAAATGGGGGTCATGAGTCGTATATCTATCGTCAAAATGTACATGTACAAGAATGATGTTGACTTTGTAATATCATCTGCATTTTAGAAATAAAATCAGGATTGCAGTAGCTAAAGAAATATAAAATCATTTAATCTTGTGTATTGTTTCAGGTGTTAAACAGATTAACATTTGCCTCCACTCTATCTCATCTGAGGAGACTAAACTCACCGATCGGTCGAGATGGAAAGCTAGCTCGACCTCGACAGCTACACAACACACAGTGGGGGATGATCTGTCCTGCCGAGACCCCAGAGGTCAGTATTCTGATAAAATAAACATTCAGAAAATGGTCAGAATGTAGAAAGAGATAATTTTAAAACTTTTCAGTATGGCTTTATAAAGTTATGGATGTACCAATGACATACATGAAAGTTCAAAAACAAAAAAAATACCATGAATTTGTTCTTATTTAACTACATGATGCTTAATGAAATTTCTTAATTGCTTGTTTTCGCATATATTCATTTATAAAACTTCAAAATTTTATTCTAAACTTGCATACTAATCCTGATTTTTCTATGTTTTGGGGGAAATGCTGTAGGTTTTTTCTACATTTATGTGTACATTTTGATCTTGATTTTGTCTCTATTGTAGGGAAGTGCTGTAGGCCTGGTGAAGAACTTGGCCCTGATGGCCTACATTTCTGTGGGTTCCCAGCCCTCTCCTATCCTGGAATTCTTGGAGGAGTGGAGCATGGAGAATCTGGAGGAGGTGGCTCCCTCAGCCATTCAGGAGTAAGTGGTTCTATAGGGTGGCACCCAGTGACCACGAGGCACTGAAGTGTAACTGGGTCTATTTATAGAGCAGGTTCCATTGGTAATTTGGACAGTAGTCATTGAAAAGTGTTATACATAAGGACTTGTTGACAAAATGTTGTGTATTATAATTGCCAGTGTTTTTTTTTTCATTCTTAAAGATAGATTTTTATTTGCAAGACTGTATGCTAGTTGTATATAGAATTGTTTGTTAGATTTGTGTTACCTGACCTGTTTAGTGTATTAATTTGATAATTTTGTAGCGCAACCAAAATTTTTGTGAACGGTTGTTGGGTCGGCATTCATCGAGATCCAGAACAGCTCATGAACACTCTCCGTAAACTCCGCCGAGAAATGGACATCATTGTCTCAGAGGTAAAGACTGCAGAAATCCTATTGAGAGACATGTATTACAAAGTGTCATATCCTGTTAGAAATTGGCATGATTCAATTTTATTGATTAATCATTTGATAGAGCATGCTTTTTAAATGCCTAATAGATGATGGCATTATACAGTATTTGTAGATTGTGATCAAATCAGTAAGGGTCCGAGTGTACATGAAATTCAGACCATTAGGGTCTTTTAGATATATAACATGTATAACAAGTAGAAACTTTCAGGGTTTGCTATTAACCCTTCAGTTTAACCATGTTACAGAATATGGTCATCATGAAATCTTTGAAAATCACACAAAATATTCCACATGTTAATATGGAATTGATACTGTGCGGTGCTGACAGAATTCAAAAGATAAACACTTTTCACGTTCTTGTTTTGTTTTCAGGTGTCTATGATTCGAGATATCAGGGACAGAGAGATCCGTATCTACACAGACGCTGGTCGTATTTGTCGTCCTCTGCTGATTGTAGAGAATCAGAAACTACTGCTAAAACAGAGCCATATAAAACAACTCAAACAAAGAGAGTATAACAATTACAGGTGAGGGGTACCTAAAAAAACAAAGGATTCAGCGGATCATTAATGTAGGATATGGTGATGTAACGATTGTCGCCAACGATCGATTGTCGGTCGTTAGAAGCTCTTCGATGCTACTAATCGATTATATAATAAATGTCGCCGACATCGCTAACAAAAAATAAAATTGTCATACTTTAATTTTATTACCAAATCCAAGTGCAAAGAGCATAAAAGTAGTGATGAAAGTTGAAAACATGGAAGGATTCTGTGTCTTGTTGATACTTTTACCGCCATGATTTTTGGGGTAAGACTAATACCAGGAAACGGTGATATTGCAAGGTTTAACAATACAAAGGAAAACATAATTAGCCTAGTCTATCTTTAAACGTAATCATAATCAGAAATATGTTTTACATCTGGATAACTACTTTTAAAACTTGCAATTTTAACTAATTAAAACTAATTTTTAGAAATAAATACATGTATTAAATGATAGGTAGGACTAATACCAGTAAAATACCCATTGCATGGACTTTCTAAAAAAATAAATTTCCCTTCTGATTCATTAGTCCAATATTGTTCAAAGTAAACAAAATATTGTTTTCCACATTTTAAAAAAGAAATTTCAATTAATATTTTTGAATATTTTATGTAAGTAAATGATTTTTTGTAAAAGTCTGACAGAAATCTGAATAAGTTTTAACTTTTCTATATTAATTTCATTAGAGTTTAAAATTTCGATTATAATCGATTATTAATCGATTATGCCCAGCCGATTATTACCGATAATCGATTCTGATTTTTTTCCGATTCCCCATCACTAGTAGGATATTGATCTTTGAAATTCAGCAGCTTTTAAAATGGCACTTAGGAGCTAGTTGTATTACTGAACATTTGTACTTGCTAGTAATATGCTAAGGTTTTTAGGTGCAATGTTCTTTTAAAAAGCAAAATTCAATATATAAAGTTCCTTATATATATGCAAGTTGAACAGGTCGTGGTTGACCAGAAACTTGCTAGTTATGGTGCTGTAGCTGTCTATAAGCTTTCTGTATTTAACTGATAAAAGGCCAAGACCTGCTTTCATCAACTTCTGTCTTGTCCAACAAAAAGCTGTCCGAAAGTTTGCTACATGTACATTTCTTTATTACAGCTGGCAGGACCTGGTGGCCAGTGGTGTTGTGGAGTATAAGTCTCTGTAGGTTTTCTATATGTACATCTCTCTGTTGTAGCTGGCAGGACCTGGTGGCCAGTGGTGTTGTAGAGTACATTGACCCTCTAGAGGAGGAGTCCATCATGTTGGCCATGACCCCTGATGACCTCTCGGACAAGGACGTCCAGTACTGTTCTACCTACACCCACTGTGAGATCCACCCGGCCATGATCCTGGGAGTCTGCGCCTCCATCATCCCATTCCCGGATCATAACCAGGTCAGTGGACATTCTTGTTAGTCTTAAAAAATGGTGGGAAAATAGAAAAGATTTGGTGTAACTGTGAATCAGGTTTTAGGAAATGATAGATGTTTAACATTAACAAGATTGAAGAGGTTCAGATGTTGATTTAGTTTTACTACAAATAAATCTCAATTAACTTTGATCTGATTTGTGCAGTGTAGGAGAAAAGGGGGGGGGGGGATTTATGTAAAAACCTGTCCGATTTCCTTTGGAAGATTAAATTACTTTTAAAAGCGTATCATATGCTGTAGTTTATGATAGTGCTGCAGGTTTCAGTCTGCTTGCTATTTCAGTCTCCTCGTAACACTTACCAGTCTGCTATGGGTAAACAAGCCATGGGTGTCTACATCACTAACTTCCACGTCAGAATGGACACCCTGGCTCACGGACTCCTCTACCCCCAGAAACCGCTAGTCACCACCCGATCTATGGAATATCTACGATTCCGAGAGCTGCCCGCAGGTAGGTGACATCTTAACACGTACAGTAAGTAAAACACGGTTATAATGCCATCCCAAGGACGAAAAAACTCTGATTTGTGCAAAATTTGATTGATTTTATTCATTTGTTTCACAACATGTTTCAAACCTTGGGTAAATAAAATTTATTAAGAGCAAGTTTTCTGTAAGCATATTTTACAGTGTGCATTATACAACAGTCTAATCTACATCGTATATAGTCATTTTATATGTGATGTTTGTGTGTTTGTAGGTATTAATTCTATCGTGGCCATTGCGTCGTACACAGGATATAATCAGGAAGATTCTGTCATCATTAATGCCTCGGCCATTGAGAGAGGCTTCTTCAGGTAACTGAGGCTATCATAAACAGCTGATAAATGATGTAGATACATGTATATTGTTAATGGCTTTTGTGTGTTCTTCAGGTCATAGAGTTATTCACAAACATGATTTACAAGTAGATGTGTTGTGGAAGCCATTGTATTAGCTTCTATATCATTCAGCTTATGTCATGGTAGTTGACCTGTTTGTGCATTGAAGGATGCATGATTGTAAATAGTCTCACTTTATTGTAGATCATTTTTCTTCCGTTCCTATAAAGACTCAGAATCCAAGAAAGGCTTAGATCAGGAGGAGATATTTGAGAAACCAACGCGAGAGAGTGTCCAAGGTTGGTACATATAGATGATCTATCAACACTCTGAAATATTTCTGCAGATGTACTTGTAAAGTCAAACATCGTTATTTTGGACTTTATGGGGCCATAGAAATCTTCAGAGATATTCTAAGGTGGACGGCATTTGAGTTTGTAATACATGAAGAAAACGCGTTTGGAACTTTCAGTTTAGACAATTTGTTTGTACTTGAAATGTTGTTCGAGAAAAAGAAGTCCCAAGTGAAAAATTTTGAAAAAGTAGACTATTCTGCCAAATATTGTAACCAAGTCAATGTATATTTTGGTTGTAGGTTCTACTTTAATACACTTAAAATATGAGGCACATGAATAGCATTTTACAAATCTTGATATTAATTTTGCAGGTATGAGACAAGCAGTTTATGACAAACTTGATGAGGATGGAATAATCTCCCCTGGAATACGAGTCTCAGGAGATGACGTGTTGATAGGAAAGACATTGACACTTCCTGCCAATGAAGATGAGGTAAAATATTTGGGAATACATCTTGACTGTAGGCAAAATTATGGAAAGTTTGCCTCTTGGCAAGAAAACATGGGATAGGTTGTAGTTTAGTATGCAAAATATTAATACTTATTGTTTTTTGAAATGAAATTATGGTATTATTGGAAAATGTTAATTAAAGTTTATTTGAGTATATTAAATGTACATTTACATTACAGTTGGAGGGAACAACAAAGAGATTCACAAAACGAGACGCCAGTGTGTTCATGAGGAGAAGTGAAACGGGAATCATAGACCAGGTAACTACATTACAGATAGTGGGAACTTGATACATGTACTAGTGAGTATGTAAAAAGTTACATTTCATTTACACCAGTGTTTCACAGAATAGCAGGTAAAATTTCTGTTAAAAGTTTATTTTAATAAAATGTACATTAACTTTACAGTTAAATTTCTTAAAATATTTCTACCATAATGAAATGATTGATCATTTACCCTTAAATAATAAAGATCTTGTTTCTGTGAATGGGGGAAGTGAAAATTGGTTTTAGCTGTGTGGTAGCAGATTCTGTGTGTGTGGCTGATGTGTTCACGTTTACATGCATCTCATTTATTATTAAGGTGATGATAACTCTGAATCAGGAAGGTTACAAGTTCTGCAAAATCAGGGTACGGACAGTGAAGACGCCACAGATTGGGGACAAGTTTGCCAGTCGTCACGGACAGAAGGGAACGTGTGGGATCACATACAGACAGGAGGTAAACTTACCACAAAATAAGGGGGTTATTAATAATAGTGATAGCTCAACTTTTCCTTTTGAAAATTTATTCAAACTTAATGATGATTATTCAATTTATTGAAAAAAAAATACACTGCAAACCGCAATTTTGGATGATCTTCGTGCAGTTTGAAAATTCACAAAATTGTGTGTGTGTATTACTTCTCCAAAACTTGTATAATTGACTCTAAGTTTTTACTTTAGGACATGCCGTTTACCTGTGAGGGAATCACTCCAGATATCATCATTAACCCCCACGCTGTTCCCAGTCGTATGACCATCGGTCACTTGATCGAGTGTCTGCAGGGGAAAGTGGCGGCTAACAAGGGGGAGATAGGTGATGCCACGCCATTCAACGATGCCGTCAATGTACAGAAAGTCTCCAACCTCCTACATCAGTACGGCTACCACTTACGAGGGAACGAGGTCAGTAGAAATGTCGCTTCCAGAAAACTAGGTCATGGGATATAGCTTATTACTAGAAATTTTTACTTGACAATATAAACTAGTCAGTTGATGACATAGTATTAATGTTACTTAAACTTTATCGATTCATTGGATGGTGGTGATAAAAATTAATTAAATTTCATAGTTTTCCAGCAGATCTGTGACACATACTTGTGCATTGTTTCTTATCCCTGGTTTGAAGTCCTTGGTAAGGTTGTAATTATCGAGATTTTTCTGATTTTCCCAGGTGCTGTACAATGGATTCACAGGAAGGAAGCTAAATGCTCAGATTTTCCTGGGTCCCACTTATTACCAGAGACTGAAGCATATGGTGGACGACAAGATCCACTCCCGGGCTCGAGGGCCGCTACAGATCCTGAACAGACAACCCATGGAAGGCAGAGCTAGGTATAAACAGCCATCTAGAACTAATCTTAGACCTTCCAGTACTACTAGCTCACTTGAGCTGTATTTTGGAGTTCAACCATTTTCTTGCATGCATGGTTTTCTATCTGTACATTAATGACTGTTTGCCATCTGCAGACAATTCATAGATTTTTGCAGTCACATGTATGCATAATAAAATGCAAGTTAGTGTAATTTTTTGTTGGTGATATTAACAGGAACTTTTATCAATAGATCAGTATTCTTCATGTACATACATATACATGTATTTTGTTGTAGCATTATAGAGTTCTTCTATACTGGAACTACAGAATAATCATTTATTAATTTTTCCAGAGATGGAGGATTACGATTTGGTGAAATGGAGCGTGACTGTCAGATCGCCCACGGTGCCGCCCAGTTCCTGCGAGAGCGACTCTTTGAGGCTTCAGATCCCTACAGAGTACATGTGTGTAACTTCTGTGGCCTCATTGCTATAGCAAACCTAAGGAACCAAACGTTTGAATGCAGAGGCTGCAAAAACAAGACACAGGTAAGGATATATACACAGACACTTTAGATGTAGACTTGTAAAAGAAACGATGGTTGTCTGATTGTGAGGTCTAAGGGGGAACAAATTCAAGATGTAATTAAGATTTTTCATGTGCTGGCTGTAAATTACAAAACTGTCAAGTTCTGAACGTATAATTTTGTGTAAAATATTTTGTAAAAATACAAAATGTTTCTGTCATTGTACCATAAGGAAAAAGAATGAATGTATCCTGTGTATGTTTTACAAAATACCGGTAAATTCTTTGATTTTGTTTATGCTGTCATTTTGTGATTTTACTTTCATTTTGTGATTTTTACTTTCATTTTGATGCTGTCCTTTCAGATCTCACAGATTCGTATTCCGTACGCCTGTAAGCTACTCTTCCAAGAGCTGATGTCAATGAGCATCGCGCCACGTATGATGGTCATGGGGTGAAATAATGACTGTTAAAATCATACAACATACAGACACACCAACAAAGTCAATGTGTTCAGGACAGTATTCCCGTTCTGTGGGGTGAAGTGAATGAGAAATCATAAGAAGAAGACCTGACCCGTTCATGTGCGACATTTTAGGTTGTTAATTATGTCAATGTCATGGGTCTTCTGTGGATTTATAGAAAGGCTGGTCAGGGAAATGCTTGTAATCATGCATATGAAAATTTTATCTGTGTTTATCATGTCCATGTTTTTGGAGATATCCACCACCCAGATCAATAGTGTTTGAATTGAACAAGGTGATTTTGTATCATGATGGAAACCAATTGCAAGTATTTTACCGGTACTATGTTGTGAATTTGCCAAAAATGGTACATGTAATGATGTACATTTATTTTAAAATTTAAAATTACAAGACTTTCAAACTTTAATGAAGATTGTTTGTAAATTGTAATTAAACCATTAAAAAGATGATTCATTTTCTGTTTTATGTACCCTCTTAAGGCCTCTTTCAAGATGTGAGGTATTGATTTTAACCTGTACAATTTAAGACCAGCATTGTGTAATGTCACGAGTATCTAACAATGTGTATTATGGGAAGTGATTGCAATGAATATTCATACAGGTATGAGCATTGATTTAATATCAAAAGAAAGAAGAAAAGGTGTTGTTTAATTTTATACAGTTAGATGATTTTTTCAAGACATGATTTCAAATAACTTCTAATTTCAAGTAATTTAAAGGTATTTTATATTTACATTCTATATTGAAACACTTTGACAAGTCCTTCCCTATATCCCACCCACAGTGTGGACTTGTACACTGATAATCTGATTGGACAGCTCACTTCATTGTCTGTCAGTAAGAACTTCAGGAACTTCCCATCAGGACTCAGCAGATGGATTTGTTTATTGTTCATGTCAGTAATAAGGATGTTACAAAGGGAGTCGCACACTACATCAGTTGGACAGAAGTCCTTTGTCAGATTCTGTCCACGGTAGACAGACTTCATATGACCAGAGGGAGACATAATCACTAGTTCACCTGTAGTGGTACTTGTCCAGTTTACAACACAGATATCACTGTTACTGTTCTGTTTGACTCTGATTGGCCATGTAAACAGTCTGGTGTGACCGTCCTCCTGGTACTCATACTCATGGATGACATCACCTGTCACTGTGATGTGTCTCACCAGACGCCTGCTGTGTGACTCTAATTTGTAACGATCTGATTTCTTGTCTGTCAAGGTGACCAGTAGTCCACCGTCCACTGACTGACAGATTCCTGCTGGTACCAGTGGATCTGTACTGATGACTGTAGATACAGATCCTGATGGTGAGAGACGGCTGACGGACTTGTCAATATAGTTAGAGAAATAAACACCGCCATTATCAGTCACACACATGTCATTAGGGAAAATACTAAATTTATGTTCTTTTGTACCTTGTGTGTTGACTTTTTCAGTATATTTAGGTTGATATTCTTTGATGTAGCATTGGTCTTCACTGAAAGCCTTCAAAACAGATATTGGTTTATCTCCATATTGAAATGAGTTTATTTGAGTTAAGCCAATATCATCCAAATCAAAAGTTTTTCCAACCAAAGATTTAAGTACGTCTTCATTGATTTCACCTCTAATGAACCTCGCTGAATATTCACAGTTTGTCAAATGAACCTCCAATTCAGACAGCATTCTATTTAGTTCTCTGTGGTTGTCAATCAAACTGTAATCTGACATGGTGCTGTTGTTCTCCTCCATGAATTCCACTGTGTCAACAATTCCTTTCTTTTTCTTCTCTAACTCAAAATTCACATGGTTCAGTTGATCATTCTTTTTAACCAAATTGTCTCGTAGTATTTTTTCACGGTGTTCTTTGATTTCTGTCAGCCTGTTTATAATATCTTCACAATGTTTCTGTAGCTTTTTAATCTCAGAGTCACACAGTTCTTTATTTTCTTTGATCTGTTTTGATATCTTCTGTTTCTTCTCATCAATCCCAGGCAGATCCTCTTCCTTGATCTTCTTCAGAAATTTAAATAGACCCCTCCTCCTTTGGGTTGCTGCCGTGGTTAGAGTTTTCCAATTATGATTGTTATGATCTTTTTTGGCACACTCAGAACAAATAATTTCAACACAGTCCTCACATATCATATCAATGGGTGAATCGTGAGATTCACACATTACAATGTGTTCTTGAGGAGAGCCCAGTGGGTATTTTTTTGAGGCACTAGCAGCCATGTTTGTCGGGTGTTGCCTACCAATCTCTACCCAGAGTTGTCGTTCGCTTCGCTAAGTGGAACGATAACTCTGGGTAGAGATTGGTTGCCTGCCTGAATGACCTAGTTTTTGGTGTGCATATTAGGTAACAGGTTGTCAAGTCGGACTTTAAATTTATTTAAAATACACTGAAACGTAGACATACAGGTGTATTCTACACTGTACACATGAGATAATCATTTGAACCAGGAAAAATGAGAAAGATATAAATATAGATTGTATAATTTTTCTTATATATACATTAAAACCAAATATTGTTTCTTGTATGGAAGTTATTCAATTAGTTTGCGAACTTTTTGATCACCCCTCGTAGGTGTGCTTTGACGGGGAAAATTTATATTTTTTGAGATATAATTTTGAGATCTATTTGAGAATTTAGGGGGGTGGGGGGTTGGGGTTATTATCCGCACTTCACTGGGTGCATGTGACCTGTTGTACTTTAAAGATGTACATTTAAGAACCGTTTGTGACACTGAATGTTAAATGCATGCAGGGGGGGGGGGGGCTAGCTGCAGATCTGTAGCGTTATGGTTTTATATATTTGTCTTTGACCATGTACAGATCCTATATAATTGAAAAAAAAGTGCAATTTACGGCGCAATATTTTTTGCGCTATTTTGGGGAGAGTTTCTCCACTTTCCAGCATATCGATCAATTAACTTCTTTTCACTCTCTAATTTGAGGCACATTATTTAACTAATCAGTATATTTTATCTATCTCCCAACCCTTCATAGTCGTCTCTACAAGTGATATATTCGCTTGATTAAAATTATTTGTTAGATTGCTAAAAATTCACTTCAAGCGAGTTTATTACCTGCAGAGACAACTTTAAATGGTTGGAAGGTAGATAAAAAAAAATACATATTGGCTACAGAATGTGTCAAGAACTAGGGAGTGAAAGGTAGTTGATTGACCAGTGATAGGAAGTGGAGAAAATCTCCCCAAAAGTGCGCAAAAATATTGCGCCGTAAATTGCACGTTTTTGTTTTACGGGATCTGTAGCGTTATGGTCAACGACAAATACATGACTTGTATAACTACATATAAAACCATAACGCTATACAGATCTGCAGCTGGGTGGGGCGTACAAATGTTATATTTTTACGATAAATTATTTCATTGATTTTAATTAAATAAGTCAGGAAAATGCACAATTTAGCATTCCAAGAGTATTGAAAATGCAAATACTTAATTCCTACTACGTATTCTACCGCGAAGTACTATATGTACATCAAAGTTGTGTATTTATATTAAGGCTCCCATAGTGATCATACCAAGCATCACTGGCTGCCTGGCACAAATACTGTAGAAGTCGTCAAAAATTTCATGGTTTGTCAAAAAGTTAACTATCAGGGTAGTTTTAATTTCATGGAGAATTGTTTTATAAATATTCATGTTCTGTGCCTGTTTTTAGGTAAAAATGAAGTGAAATAAAAATCACCATGAGTTAAAGTTCACCGAAAATTGTTAATCGTGAACATAGTGAAATTGAAAACATCATAATGTGTTCCACTTCTATAGTATATGTGTTCCACTTCTATAGTATATGTTGGATGCCAATTAGCCTGATTGACTTTATGCTGCAAATTTGGACCAGAGCTTGATACAGATGACAGCAAAACTCAAGTGATTAATCAATTCTCCTTGAATGGATTCAGAAAAAAAAAATCTTTTTACTACCTGACAATTAAAGCAAAATATTTGAATAAATCCAACCATCTTTATTATAATCACCAAACATAAATATAACACATTGCTGAATTATATCATACTAGTTTTGGTTATTAAAACAGCAGAATGTGTGTTTTGTAAAATTATAATGAAGACATGACATATCATAGACAGAGAAAATTTGGTATGTTTGTAAATCAATGTAAAAACTCACCGGTATAAACAATTCATTATCACAAGCAATGATTAACAATGTCGTATAAACTATGGTTTCTTTGATGCTTATGACTTCAAGTCCTTCAACACGTACACAAATCTCGAAATACAATGTACATGGCTGCGATTAAACTTTGTTTCATGTCTAATGGTCTGTATAATATTTGGCCATACACTTTCAGACAAGCTGTTACTCACAGTCAATCAATATATCTATAATAATATATACAACATATATGCTCAATAATACAAAATAAATGTTTGAATACAGAGAAAAATCTACAAAAAACTTCATGTCCATTCATACTACAGTTCACAAGTTAAAACAAAAATGATTCACTTACATACGTACAGTATAGTTCTGTATAAACAGAAGTAATGTGTACAGTTGAACTTGGTACCTGGAATGCAACTGATATCTCAAATACAAAAGGATATCTTGAAGTGAATTGGAAGTCCAGACCACTCATTCTTATAGAATTTTTTCCTCAATACCATACATGTATAAGCAGAAATGTTAGAGAGAATTTAATTTTCGCAAGCGAGGGTGTTAAGATCACAAAAATAAAATATCTACTTGCATTTCATTTGTAATAGCTTCTATAGTGAGCATTTTAAAATTGTTAAAATTACATCTTGCTAAGATTAAAGTACCCATTTTTAAGGACAAATTGCTAAATTTGTCTCATGCTAAAATTTCCACTCATACGGTATCATGAACATTTGGATATCTCAGATTTAGAGATAACAATGTTTGACTGTACATTTTGACCCAACATATGGACACAATCACTAACAATATGGTTGTAATAATATTTATTAAAAAAAAACGTCTTGCAGACAATATTCATCTGTCTGCTGAATCATGGCTGAAATATAACTAATTTGGCATAAAACCTAAACAATCAATCAATCATACAAACCTGAAGAATCAAAATCAATACAAACATCATCATTAATTATTCATGGACTATAGTATATCCTTTTAGTCTATGGACTGGAAACATTTTGATATAAGTTCCCACTAAGTTGTATATTAAAGAAATCAGACTACAAATCATGACAATAGAACTCAATTTCCACTAATCCAATACAGAACAATGAATACTTGCCATATAAAAAAATCTAATTTGGAATCCTGCCATTCAATAGACAAAAAAAATTCAGATGACATTCAAGTATGTACATATGGTCTGTACAAATTGCATTTATTAATTGAAAGTCTTGTAATAAAATATATTTCATATAAAAGTAAAGTACTAGTACTTCACACTCAACACATGCATCTACAGATTAAACTAGTGTTTTTGTAGTATCAATTCCTTGAGTTTTCCTACAACGTATATATTATGTATATGATATGTACATGTATATCAATGTCTTGTATCTTGGCTTTACATGACTTGAAATGTATGTACTCCCACCCAGAAACATTCTTGCACTAAATCTTCAGAACAACATTATGCAGAAATATCCTAAGCTGGAACTTCCTCGACCCCTGAACACCATTCATTCATTCTGCTGAACACTTCTCATTCTGCAGTATCTGTCTCAGGCTTCTTCTTCTTCTTTTTCTTCTTCTTCCTTTCAAGTTCTTCTTCTGATAGTAAAGGAACTGTAATAGAAACAAAAGCATTTCTAAGGTTTTTATCAATTTAAATCAGGCATTGATATGTAATGATGTACAAGATACACATCATACATGTATTTAAATATTTTGAGTTTTCTTACGACTGTAACTTAAGAAGAGACTAGAATTATTATTAATAAATATTAAAGTGTCACAGAAGATCTGTGAGATTTACCTGCCAGATAATCCTGTCTGTTGAGATGTCGATGGACTGTTATTTTACCACTGGAGGCTGAGCTAAATCTAGTTTCACAATTGATAAACTTAAGGTTTATCGACTGTAAACTATAGTTTATAAACCGTAAACTATAGTTAACGATTCGTTAAGTATAGTTTTCATATGTAAAACTATATTTAACGGTTGTTAACTATTGTTTACGAATGCTAATCTAAGTTTATCTGTCTGTAATAAGCGTTAACAATAGATTTTGTTGATAAACATATATTCACGTTTGTAAAATATAGTTTACAATCGTAAACTATGGTTAGGAGTTGTTAATCATAGCTTCACAAACTGTGAAACTATATTTATCAGATCGTTAACTATAGTTAACGGTTTGTAAACTATAGTTTAAAAATCGTGAAACTGTATCAGATAATCTATGTTTTGCAATCGCAAATGATTGTTTTCGGTGTTAAGTATAGTTCTACGGTTGTGAAACATAGATTGTCGCGTTAACTTTGGTTTACAAATGTAAAATATAGATTAACGTTGTTAACTATAGTTTATAGTCCGTAATCTATAGTTTACAAGCGATAAACCTTGTTTATCGACTGTGAAACTATGTTTTGCTCATTTTTGTGAATTTGGCGCTCCATAGTCATGAATTTCATAATTTTGGTAGAGCACTCAATGCTCATTACATTCACACCAACAGTTTGCCTGCTTAAAGAGTAAAGAAGAAGATTTTTAAACAGTTCATTAATTTTAGTAATTTTGGCCCCACCCCTCAGGCCCCAGGGGGGAGGGGGGGGGGCGGGGACCGTAAAATTCACAATTTTTGTTCCCCTTCACCCATAGATGTTGTGTACCAAATTTGGTTGAAATTGGTTTAGTGTTTTCAGAGAAGAAGCTGAAAATGTTCAAATGTTAACACACGATGGACGACAAACGTCGCACAACGACGGACGAAAACGGATAGCAATAGGTCACCCAAAACTCAGGAGACCTAATAAAATATACATACTGGCTACAGAATGTGTCAAGAACTAGGGAATGAAAGGTAGTTGATTGACCGATGCTAGGAAGTGGAGAAATTCTCCTCAAAAGTGCGCAAAAATATTGGGCCATAAATTGCACTTTTTGTATTACGGGATCTGTAGCGTTGTGGTCAAAGACAAATTTATACATCTATAAAACCATAACGCTACAGATCTGCAGCTATGGGGGGGGGGGGGGGGCGTATAAATGTTATATTTTTACGATAAATTATTAAATTAAGTCAAGAAAATGCACATTTAAGTATTCCAAGAGTATTGAAAATGCAAATAATTCCTACTATGTATTCTACCGCGCAGTCCTATATACATCAAAGTTATGTATTTATATAAAGGCTCCCATAGTGATACCAAGCATCACTGGCTGCCTAGCACAAATACTGTAGATCGAAGTCGTAAAAAATTTCATGGTTTGTTGAAAAGTTAACTATCAGGGTAGTTTTAATTTTAATTTCATGGAGAATTGTTTTATAAATAGTCAGGTTCTGTGCCTGTTTTAGGTAAAAATGAAGTGAAATGAAAGAAAAAGTGAGCAAGCTCACATACCCCACGCTCCCCCAAAACTCAAAGTGCTGAAAATCCCGGAAACAATGAAAGAATCGGAATTTCCCGGTAATATGCACATCTAAATTGTGTCCTGAATATCTGCAAAGTTTGATGAAATTCTGTGCAGCGGTTTATGAGGAGTTGCGCTGACAAACTGTTCATCGCTATATTCAAGATATCCCCAAAAATCTAAGTTGTAAAGTGCCGAAATTCCCAGAAAAATAAAGGAATTGGAATTTCCTGGTAAAATGCACATCTATACATTGTGTCCTAAATATCTGCAAAGTCTGACGAAATTCTGTGCAGCGGTTTATGAGGGGTCGCGCTGACAAACTGTTCATCTCTATATTCAAGGTATGGCCAAAAATCTAATTTGAAAAGTGCCGAAATTCCCAGAAAAATAAAGGAATCGGAATTTCCTGGTAATATGCACATCTACACATTGTGTCCTAAATACCTGCAAAGTTTGATGAAATTCTGTGCAGCGGTTTATGAGGAGTTGCGCTGACAAACTGTTCATCTCTATATTCAAGGTATGGCCAAATGCCTAAGTTAAAAAGTGCGGAAAATCCAAAAAAAAAAATATTGGAATCAGAATTTCCTGGTAATATGCACATCTACACATTGTGTCCTAAATACCTGCAAAGTTTGACGAAATTCTGTGCAGCGGTTTATGAGGAGTTGCGCTGAAAAACTGTTCATCTCCATATTCAAGGTATGGCCAAATGCCTAAGTTAAAAAGTGCAAAAATTCCCGGAAAAAATAAAGGAATCAGAATTTCCTGGTAATATGCACATCTACACATTGTGTCCTAAATATCTGCAAAGTTTGATGAAATTCTGTGCAGCGGTTTATGAGGAGTTGCGCTGACAAACTGATCATCTCTATATTTCAGGTATGGCCAAATGCCTAAGTTAAAAAGTGTGGATATTCCCGGAAAAAATAATGGAATCGGAATTTCCTTGTAATATGCACATCTACACATTGTGTCCTAAATACCTGCAAAGTTTGACGAAATTCTGTGCAGCGGTTTATGAGGGGTCGCGCTGACAAAATGTTCATCTGTATATTCAAGGTATGGCCAAAAATCTAATTTGAAAAGTGCCAAAATTCCCAGAAAAATAAAGGAATCAGAATTTCCTGGCAATATGCACATCTACACATTGTGTCCTAAATATCTCCAAAGTTTGACGAAATTCTGTGCAGCGGTTTATGAGGAGTTACGCTGACAAACTGTTCATCTCTATATTCCAGGTATGGCCAAATGTCTAAGTTAAAAAGTGCGGAAATTCAAAAAAAAAAAAAATATTGGAATCGGAATTTCCTGGTAATATGCACATCTACACATTATGTCCTAAATATCTGCAAAGTTTGACGAAATTCTGTGCAGCGGTTTATGAGGGGTATAATAAAAATCACCATGATTTAAAGTTCACCAAAAATTTTTAATCGTGAACACATAGTGAAATTAAAAACATCATAATGTGTTCCACTTCTATAGTATATGCTATAATAGCCTGATTGACCTTATGCTGCAAAATTTGGACCAGAGCTTGATACATATGATAGCAAACCTCTAGTGTGGTTAATCATTTCTCCTTGAATGGGTTCAGAAAAAAAATCTTTTTACTAGCTGACAATTAAAGTAAAATATTTGAATAAATCCAACCATCTTTATTATAATCACCAACGTGCATAAATACATGTATAACACATTGCTGAATTATATCATACTAGTTTTGGTTATTAAAACAGCAGAATGTGTGTTTCGTAAAATTATAATAAAGACATGACATGACATATCATAGACAGAGAAAATTTGGCATGTTTGTAAATCAATGTAAAAATTCACCGGTATAAACAATTCATTATCACAAGCAATACTTAATCAACAATGTCGTATAAACATATATGATTTCTTTGATGCTTATGACTACAAGCCCTTCAACACCAACACAAATCTTAAAATACAATGTACATGGCTGTGAAACTTTGTTTCATGTCAAATGGCCTGTACAATATTTGGCAAAAACACTTTCAAACAAACTCACACAATCAATATATCTATAATAATATATACAACATATATGCTCAGTAATGCAGTATAATTTTTTTAATACACAGAATAATCCACAAACAAGTTTAATTCATGTCCATTCATACTACAGTTCACAAAATTAAAACAGAAATAAATCACATACATGTACAGTGTAGTTCTTCTGTTTAAAAGAAGTAATATAGTTGAACTTGGTACCTGCCACCTGGAATGCATCTGATATCGAATACAGAAGTGAATTGAAAGTAAAGTTTGTCAACCCACTCTTCTTAAAGAATTTTATACTCAATAATACAATATCGTATAAGCAGAAATGTTAGCGAGGATTTAATTTTGGCATTATTAGCAAGGGTTTTGAGATCGCTAAAATTAAATATCGCTAAAAATTAATTGCATTTTATTTTTGTAATAGCTTCTATAGTGGGCATTTTAAAATCACTAAAATTACATCTAATCTTGCTAAGATTAATTAAAGTACCCATTTTTAAGGTCAAATCGCTAAATTTGTCTCTCGCTAAAATTTCCACTTATATTAAGGTACATGTATCTTGAACGTTTGGATATCTCAAAGTTAGAGGTAACAAGGTTTGACTGTACATTTTGACATAACATAAGATAACACATACATCTACAGATTAAACTAGTGCTTTTTTGTAGTATCAATTCCTTGAGTTTTCTTACAACATAATGTATATGATATGTACATGTATATCAATGTCTTGTATCTTAGCTTTACATGTCTTTGACTTGAAATATATGTACTCCCATGCTGAGACATTATCCCACTAAAATTCCAGAACAACTTCCCCGACCCCTGAACACCATCCATTCTGCTGAACACCTCTCATAGAGCAGTATCTGTCTCAGGCTTCTTCTTCTTCTTCTTTTTCTTCTTCCTTTCAAGTTCTTCTTCTGAGAGTAAAGGTACTAAAACGAAACGAAGACATTTCTCTGGGTTTTTTTTCAGTTTAAATCATGCATTGATTTGTAAATTCTTATTACTGGTACATCCTGATCCATGTCATTAATATGATGAACCATTTATAAATAAAATTTTTCTTAGCCAATAAATATTTGTCTTAAATGACTTGTGATAGGTATACCATGTATAAAATGGAAGCAGCTGCAAGCAAAGTTACTTTGTATATTTCCAAAGCATACATTTAGTACATGTAATGATGTGCAGGATACACATATTTAGATATTTTGAGTTTTCTAACACTGTAACTTAAGGAAGGACTAGAATTATTAAATTAATGTCACAGATGGTCCCTGAGATTTACCTGCCAGATAATCCTGCCTGTTGAGGTGTCGGTGGACTGTAATTTTACCACTGGAGGCTGAGCCCACCAGAACCACGTGGTCTTTGTTGCAGTAACCCAGACTACGAGGTTTTACAATCCCATCGTTTTCCGTCAGCAGATACCGCTGGAATTGGCCATTTTTGTCTATCAGCTGAACGGAGTTCGTATGTTCATCGCACACCAGGATGTTCCCCAATCCATCTACACATATCCCCCCCGGTCTGAATCCGGATTCTTTGGGCGGACCCGTGAAGGAGAAGCGGTGTTTTCCGCTGCTGTCTGTGACTACCACGGTACCGCTGGCTTCCATGTGGTTGGACACCACCACATCTCCATTGTGGTTCTCTGTGATAAATCGTGGGATGTTATACAAGGCATCACTCTTGTCATCATATTGGATCGTCTGTTCCTCCTTCCCATCTTTGTCATAACACACCACTTTGGCCTGGGCTAGAGAGTGGATCATCATGGCCACCAAGATATCCCCTTTCTCCAGCGTACAGAAGACACTCAGTGGCTCCCAATTATCCTCCCTCTTGACAACGATGTTTTCTGTTTTGTTGTCTTTGGACAGTTTCTTTACGTTTAATTTTTTATCGATGTAGATCAGCTCTTCTTCTTCCTCCCTGGCAGTATGTGCTCCCGATTCTCGATCAATCTTATCTTTCACTTGATGCAGTGTTTTCCCTGACTCGTCAGCCAAGATGAGGTTATTTCTATCACTGACCCAGATTTTCCTGGACGTCACACCTGAAATGTGGCGTGTTGACTTAACACCCTCGATCATGAATGATCGCAGTAAAATGACCTCTGGTATCATCTTTAGCATGTGCTCGTTCTGGGCCTGCCTGATTCCGACTTCCGTAATTTTAATTTCCCCCAGTAATTTAATAACATCCTCTTTGGTGACCTCTTCATTATATTTCAGGATGGGAAGTTCTGTACAGCTGTCTGGAATGTCCTTTATGTCCGTGAGGGGATTGTCTCTGAGAAAACATAGGAACTCGGCAGGTTTGTTAGCGGAGTGTTCGTACTTGTAGACTAAATCTCGGAGGTAGGCAATATGTTTCTCCATATCCTCACACTGACGGTTTAATCTATCAATCAACTCTTTCTCCAGCTGCTGTAACTTCTTGGGGCAATCCTTGGCTAAAACTTCATCAATCATTTTCTTCAACCTCTCTGCTTTCTCTTTCATTTTTTCCTCCAGGTTTGCGATTTCAGTCTCACACGCTGCTATGTCTGGCTCTATTCCGGCCAGAATGGCACGGTTGTTTGGCAGGACCTCGCATCTGATTTCAGCTATAATCTTCCTGTATTCCTCTCGATATTTTTTATACACCGTGTCCAGATCCTGAACGTCATGACCACTATGTTCGCCTCCTTTCTCTACATAACACACATCACAAAAAGGAAAGTTACAATCATCGCACCACCTGTTGTAGATCTTGTCCTTGTGTATCTCACAGTATTCGGGGTAGATGAAGTAGCCGTACCTCTCACGATATAGAACCACGTCATGGTTGTAACAGTCTAGGTCTATCATATGTTTCCCCTTACACGGACGACACAGATCCTTGCCACAGCTGGTGCAGTAGAAAATGGTTTCCGAAGGACAATAAGAACACACCCTCACTCTATACATTGACATTCTGCAGAAATTTATCTAACTCCACTGTTGAAGGACTCTCTACAAATAAAATTGTGTTCAATGCATTATTTATACAAAGACACATACACACATAACCAGGAACGAAAACAAAAAGTATTTAGTAAAACTCTCAATATAAGCAATAATCTGAGCAAGATTCGTAGAGACTAAAAATTCAGTCGAACTTGAACAATGTACAACAACATGCATGTACTACCCCAGACCAAAAAGTCTCTACGAATCTTGCCGAGATTAGACTTGCAAATAAATTTAAAATGTTATTTTTATTTAAAAAATCAACATGATAAGTTGTGAATTTAATCTCAAATTCTATATTTTTAATCAAACCTTTAAGTTTTACTTCCCCTCGAAACGCCTATTCATCATCAGTTAAATCGAAAGTAGGAAAAAAAAGTCATTCTGCGATTCGCAACAAATACATTACACAAAAACATATTACACTTACTTATTTCATTCCTTGTTGACTTTCAATGCAAAAATTCTAGGCCTTATTATAGGTAAATTAGAACCATAATCCTAAGTCCTCGAGTTTCGTGGCTTGTTGTTTTTCTAACCTACAAACACACGGGAAATCCCCAAAATTCAGCCATAGTTGTTGAACCAAGTGCGGTAAGCAACTTTAAAATCCCGGAATGTCTCCTTTTTTCAGGTTGAAAACATTTTGTTTGTATTTAAAAGACATCACAAATGTATTATTATGTATTACAAATTTATAATTGTACCAATGTACGTTAAATTTGGGACACACTCAACGCACTTTGAAGTGCGTTATAATGTATAAAACCAAAAATTCTTGAATAAGATTTTAGTAACTGAGAGAATCAATTTGTAATATATACATGTAATTATATCTTTCGAAAAACTATTTTTTAATTTACATGTACACATTTATAATTAACCTCAATGAGAACAAGGAGAAGACGAGAAGAAGGTCTGTCAGCTTTAACTTTTTTTCCTTATATATACTGTACATAGCCGTCGGTAGCAAATTGAAAGTGGAACCCCCAAGCCCCCAAGGTAACACCCAATTTTCAATGCCTATATTATGTATACCTTTGTTAAACATTTGTACGTGTGCCTAAGCCGCCCTTCCGGCACCGATTTCTATGCTACACCAAATGTATGTATTTGCATAACTGGTATAACGTTGAAAACTTTCAATAAATTTTAGTTTAATTAAATAAAATTCATGCAAACTGGAAAAAAAAAAATAAGTACAGTAAAACATTTTAGAGAGAAAGAATTTTCAAAGCAAGGAAAAATCAAAATCGCTCACTTTCAAATCCTGAAGTGAGCTTATCATCAATGGAGAGTTATCAAACAGGTTCAATTATTTATCATAACTAAGATTTGCATGAATATTGACCTAGCCTAACACATTTTTTCAAAGTGCGTTAATATGGTCGATTTCAACGCACTTTGAAAAGAAATGTTATTTTTTCAGAGTGCGTTGATGTATTCCCAAATTTAACGCACTTTGAAAATTTTTTTCAAAGTGCGTAAATCCAATTTTCCAAAGTGCGTTGTAACAAGGCTGCATAGTAAGGGAACATGTTAGGGTATTAGGCTCCAAGATTAGGGCACCTGTAAGGGCATTAGGCTGCATGATTAGGGCACTTGTAAGGGCATTAGGCTCCATAGATAGGGCACCTGTTAAGACCTTAAGCTCCATGATTAGGACACCTGTTAGGGCATTAGGCTGCATAGTTAGGGCACCTGTAAGGAGATTAGGCTCCATGATTAGGGCACCTGTAAGGACATTTGGCTCCATGATTAGGGCACCTGTTAGGGCATTAGGCTGCATGATTAGGGCACCTGTTAGGGCATTAGGCTCCATAGTTAGAGCACCTATTAGGGCATTAAGCTCAATAGTTAGGGCATTAGGCTCCATGATTAGGGCACCTGTTAGGGCATCATTCATGCTCCATAGTTAGGGCATTAAGCTGAATAGTTAGGGCACCTGTAAGGGCATTAGGTTGCATAGTTAGGGCACCTGTTAGGGCATTAGGCTGCATACTTAGGGCACCTGTTAGACCTTAGGCTCCATGATTAGGACTCCTGTTAGGGCATTTGGCTACATGATTAGGGCACCTGTAAGGGCATTAGGCTCCATAGATAGGGCACCTATTAAGACATTAGGCTCCATGATTAGGGCACCTGTTAGGGCATTAGGCTGCATAGTTAGGACATTAATCTCCATAGTTAGGGTACCTGTTAGGGCATTAGGCTGCATAGTTAGGACATTAATCTCCATAGTTAGGGCACCTGTTAGGGCATTAAGCTCCATAGTTAGGGCACCTGTTAGGGCATTAGGCTCCATAGTTAGGGCACCTGTTAGGGCATTAGGCTCCAAGATTAGGGCACCTTTAATGGTATTAGGCTCCATGATTAGGGCACCTGTAAGGACATTAGGCTCCATGATTAGGGCACCTGTAAGGACATTAGGCAGCATGATTAGAGAACCTGTAAGGGCATTAGGCTCCATAGTTAGGGCACCTGTTAGGGCATTAGGCTGCATAGTTAGGACATTAATCTACATAGTTAGGGCATTAGGCTGCATAGTTAGGGCATTAGCCTGAATAGGGCACCTTAGGCTCCATAGTTTATAGGGCACCTGTTAGGACATTAGACTCCATACACATGTAGTTAGGGCACCTGCTAGGACATTAAACTCTATAGTTAGGACATTAGGCTCCATAGTTTATAGGGCACCTGCTATGACATTAAGCTCCATAGTTAGGACATTAGGCTCCATAGTTTATAGGGCACCTGTTAGGTCATTAAGCTCCAAGAGTTAGGGCCATCGCACCATTGTTAGGTATCAAAACACCAAGTACATCTGTTAGGCACCATAATTATAAAGACACTAATTAGGCTTCAAGATTATGGCACTAATCTGGTTCCATGGTTAAGGCCTTTCGTTAAAATAAATTTATAAATAACAATAACATTTCAAAACAAATGACAAGCAACATATTGTATGGTTCCAAGGAGCTTTATTTATTGTGCTATTATGCTGTACAAAATTAGCTTGCATGGGGTATTAAACAATGTAGAACATTTGTACACAGTTATTTTAATGGGCAGTTGGATGGGTGGAATGTACATAGAGCATAAAATCACAATTAAAATACCTTAGCAAAAATTCTGAAAAAAAATTATTATGCACATGTACCACCTAGCATAGAAGTCTTTCTTGGTAAATTCTGAAATGTACACAATTAATATATAAAATGATCACCATTAATCTTGCTAATTTGATCACTGAATTACACATTTTCCATCATGGTCATTCCAACATAGAAAGTTCATTTACATTGCAAGATACAGATGTTTATACTAAAATTCTACACATACAGCTTTGTAGGAGAATACGCATCTATTGAGAAGACAAAGTTACATCACATGTAACATTAAACTTAGCACCTCTAAAGCACTATGATTTTTCTGAAACCTGAATCAATTTACAATAATTCCTAATACTCTGTAAATCTATGAAAAGAATTTCATCATTACCCATACATTATTAGAATTATTAATCATGATATTCATTTCCTTACAGGTAAATTATTTATTGCTATTGAGCAATTTAAATCTGACTACAGTATAGGTCTCATCACACCAACATTCATCTTTAACCTTGTAGTTAATTCAAAAATAACAAGAGATGTTTGTAAAACACTTATGCCCCCCTCCCCCCAAATTGGAATTTTTCTAAGTACAAAAGGGCATAACTCTGTCTAAAATGGTGCGATCCTACCCAAAACATTTTTTTGCTTAGATATTCAGCTGAAAAATCTGTATACTAAATTTCATTTCAATATGTGCAACCTCTGCAAAGAAAATGAATGGAAACCGCAATTAAGTGAAATTTTTCTAAGTCCAAGGGGCATAACTCTAACAAAAAGGATGCGATCGTACCCAAAACAAAACTTGACCTAGATATTTATCTGATATATCTGTATGCTAAATTTCATTTCAATATGTGCAACCTCTGCAAAGAAAATGAACGGAAACTGCAAATAAGTGGAATTTTTCAAAGTGCAAGGGGCATAACTCTAACAAAAAGGACGCAATCGTACCCACAACAGAACTTGACCTAGATATTTATCTGATATATCTGTATACTAAATTTCATTTCATTGCAACCTCTGAAAGAAAATGAACAAACTGCAAATAAGTGGAATTTTTCTAAGTACAAGGGGCATAACTCAATCAAAAACGGTTTATCAGTATTTGACCTAATATTTACATAAACTTATACCAAATTTCATTTCAGTATGTGCAACGGTTGTGAAGAAATAACGGAAACTACATGCCCTCCCTTCTTCGTAAAAATACAACAAATATGTATATAAAATAAATTGTATCTTAAGAGATGACCATTTGATTCTGGGTTGGGCGCTAGGCTATTTTTTTTTTCCGAGTCAGATTTTTTACCTTCATGTCAATGAAGGACAGATTATTTATTTCAAATAAGATCAAGGACAGATTATTTTTTTTCTACTTCACTAAAAAAAAGCTTGTCAAGCAAAGAAAAAGAAACATCCAAGTCCAAAACTCTACTTGGGAAGGGGGGGGGGGATAGCAATGGTCAGGGACACATTATTTTCTTGTCAAGTTGATGACAGGTTACTCATTTTCAATATTTCGAGGATGGATTATTTATTTCCAAATCTGCCAGCACCCACAGCCCTCAGAATCAAATGGTCATCACCTTAGAAGTAACAATTATTAATCTAGCAGAGGGGCAGAGATGAAGTTTTCCTATTAGCAGACTGGGAGGAGAAGTGTTTGTTCATCAATGTACATTTGTATAAAACTAATCCTAAAAACTCTTTAATCTTTCCCTTGCTATAATGTCTCTGGTTGTCATGACAAAACACTGTCATGACTCGGATTATCATGACGCCTCTTGCGCGGTGACGTCTTCACTGCCGTATTTATTGGACAACACGCGGGAGAGGTAGTCCCAGTATTGTGATCGAATAGTGTCGTACTCCTCCGCTAATGACCGGCACAGCTGGAAAGAGAAAAATTTAACACTTCAGAAAATTGTGTCTGACAGAGAATTGAAAGATTGTGGACAGCAAAGTTTACTTTTTTGAGATTAACATGCAAAAGGGTTGAAGATTTCTCCCCAAAGTGGAGATAAAATTGTGGGCTATAAAGTATTGTGAGCTTGTAAATTTAGGGAGAATGGGGGGGGGGGAGGGGTGGCACATGACCCCTAAGGTTTAAAATATCATGTACAGACTCAGAGGACAACAATGAAACGGTCAATGTAAAAAGGTAAACATTGTAGATACAGATACATCACAGATATACACACACTTACATTTCAGCAGAGCATAAACACATTACTACATTGATACACCAATAGATGATTAACATACCGACACAGCTTTCTCCAGAACCTCCCTCTGCTCTCCACAGTTCTGCTCCAGCATCTCTTCATATGTGTCAATCATACAGGCAATCAGGTACGGAGATCTGTAGCGGTCATCAGCTCAAAGTCCATCAGTACCCTACAATAAACAACTCAGATAAATAATCAGGTATGGAGATCTGTAGCGGTCATCACAGAGCTGCTGACAGAACTCCAGTTGGCCGGGGTACTTATACAGCTCAAAGTCCATCAGAACCCTACATTAAACAACTCAGATAAATAATCAGGTATGGAGATCTCTAAACTTCCATCAACAGCCTTAAGGAATACAATGAAAACTTTCAGTTTACAGTGGACTTTTTCATATAATGTACAAAGATCTATCCTCCCTTTCATTTTTATTCAGTGATTGGGAAGGCCAAAATGGTCAATGGGACTATGGCACAACTGTCAACATTTTTGATGGGCCATTTCGAAAATGAATGGGCCATCAATATAATCTGAAGGGCCATTTTAAGAAATAACAAAGTGACAAACAAATATGAAATACGAGAGAAAACGCATTTTTAATTAACCGAATCCGATTTTTAACGTATGAAATGCAGTAAATTTAAAGGAACTTTCTTAGAATATAACTGACCCGTATTTTGTGTTAAAATTACGACAGTTTTGGAAAGGGAACGGCCTTACCATACAAATGAATGAAGTATTGTACCTCATGTAAGTGCTTCGTTTAACCGGAAGTACTTTTTGACAGGTTTCAACCAATAAGATTTGTTGTTTTAAATTGACTGCATTTAAAACGAAAGTAAAACAAGAAAGAAAGTCGTACACAAAATATTTCCAAATAACATCGCTAAAAATTGAATGCGCACCTAGGCGCCATGATTGATTGATTTAATGCGCCATTTTTCACTTCAATGCGACTATGGCGCGTGGCGCAAGCCCTTCCCAATCACTGTTTATTTATAACATAGATATAAAACTGAGCAGAATTTAAAGCTTTAAAGTAACAAAGCAATAGCTGAGCAAAATATTTACATGTTCAATGACATCTGTCTTACCCTTTCAAATAGTTCCAAGAACTTTCATTGTTAGGGGCCTTCTTGATAAACTCTTGTGTGTACCTACAAAACAGAGAATATGTTGCAACTTTTGTTTCATCAGGAAAAATATGCAGAACTGCTTCAGTAATTTATACACAATTTTGGATCCAGATCAATACATGAATGCCTCTATCCTGTCACTAATTATGGAAATATTCCAAAGTACTTTTCTTTAAATTGAGTGGCATGCCAATAAAATTATATGTATACAACAATCATGACAAAGGACGATGTAGAATTCTGTCCAGTTTTTAAGAGAGAAGCTGGCGGCTGTCCTATTTATTTTATTGTCAGTGTGACCTTGACACAGTCCTCCCTAGAAAGCTCACCTGACCTCCTTATTAACCACGTCTTCAGTAAACCCGGTCGTGTTGTTGATGACAAAGTATCGTTGATTCCAGGCCGAGTTGTTTCTAAGATCCTCCTGTAGGAGCGAGTCCACGTAATCCAGCTCTCTGTCCCACAATGCAAACTCACGTAACACCCACTGTCTGTAAGGTCAAAGGTTAAAAAGGTCAAATAGGTTATTCACATTTAAAGGTCATAGGAGGACCATAAACCATTAGCATAGAGATCAAGGGGTCAAAACTACATTCTACCAATCAGAAGGCACGATTAATCACCTGTGTTGCCAGGTATGGTAATTCTTGGCATCCTTTTTCAGGATTTGGGCGGTGAACTCGAGTTCTTGTGATGGGTCCTGAAGCCATTCTACAATCACTCGACGATGGTGCCTAACAAAAGCAATGAGACATTTCACTGTATTATAAACATCAACATATGATAAAAGTTTATTTTCTTTCACCCAGGAGAAATGTTTTCTAAAATTTACTGTAATCCAGGAGATTTATCTGTCTCTTACCAAAGGGTTATTACATATTAGGGCTGCAAAATATATCATAACCTCCCATCCATCTGTAATTTTTTCCCCTAAAGGAATAAAGCTGAGCAGCTTTAACCAGAATTCATAGTTGATACTCACCAGACTTGGTAGTTTTTGGGGTGGGAGACAATCATATCTGTGATGTATTTTAATTCCTCTTTCAAGTCTTTCTTCAGCTCTTTCAAGAGAATTCTCCTGTAATGCCTGTAGAAGATATTGAAGATGTAAGCAATCAAAAAATTCTGTAAATAGTCTGAAAAGTATTTGGACTGAAATAGATTGCCTTGATGCATTTCAAACTGCATGTCAAAACTAAGCTATTCAGTTGCTCTAAATGTTTCTAATCATTTCTTAACACTAAATAATGACTTTATACTATACGTGTGTACATAAATTGGTGTTTTCAATATTTACTGCAATCACTGCGTATAAAATTGTTGGGGTATTCATAAATTAGCCCTACACACTTCACAAAATATTTTCTTAATCATGTTAATATTATATTAACATGATTAATAAAATACATGATTTCTTAGCGGAATTCTTGAATTAGTGTATATATCGTCTGTACCAAAGTCGCTAAAATATGAAGCCCACTTTTTAAAGTAAATTTAGATACAGTATCCTCCAATGAACAATGTGTACATCACTTTTAGAAAAGTAATTTCTTTGTTAAAGCAAAACTGTCAATGTGTTTTCCTTGGAATATAAAAACATGACAAAATTACACATTACATGAAATGTACAACTCAAGTTTCAACTGTTTATATGTATGTGCAGTAATCAAAATCAATGTTACAAAAAATTATATAAAATGTGTATATCAACTTGGATGTAATCATGGTCATGAGAGACATACTTTTTAATTGTCCTGACTCTGCTAGATAAATAATAACAGTCTGATTCAAAGACTCCCCTTTGTGACCTTTTATGTCAAGTATACAATATTATATATATATAGGAATAGGATTCTAAAGAAGTACAGGTAAAAATCCAAATAAATCTGGAATAATATGAATGTCGTGTTGAAGTGATGTCCCTGATATGGTACGTTTAAATTACTAATGGACTTTTGCGAGGAGCGCTGACTTTAGCAGTTGACAAATTATTCTAACACTAAGACAGTGTACGGAAGCTCTTTTACAATATAAATATTTAGCTCACCATTTAATTCAACAAAAATCATGGGCTATTTCAAAGCACAGATAAGGTGTCCTTGAAGAAAACAACTACCATTAACTCCTGGCCTTCACCTGTCAGTGCCCCTAACACCATACCTATGACCACTAGAAAGGTTTTCTTATCTATTATCAATTATGTACCTCTGTAGATGATACAGGTTTAAATGTTCAAGTAAACAGTCAACTGTAAAAGTCAGTGCTTCTCCCAAAAGTCCAATAGTCTATGAATTTTTTCAAGACAGGCAAGTCACTGAGAGAATGTATGAAACTAAGAATGAATAAATAAACAGATTTCTGAAGTTGAAAGTTCAGAAAAAAAATCTTATAACCAGTCTTGAAAGATGTAGGGTTGGGTTGAGGATTCAGTTTATACATTGATATCTTACTAGCTACCCAAGCTAATCTCTTCTCGTCATGAAATATGTTTTTTCTTTAATCTACACACAAAAAGAACTTGGCTATTCACATAGAGGTGCTTTTTTTTTTAATCAAAATCAAACAATGACCTTTAACAAAATAATATAAACACTGCAGACATGTGCCAGGATTTCACACACATTAATTCCAAAACGTGTCACCTTTTGACATTGTAAACAGCTCAAAAATTAAATTTTTAAATCTCTTTTTTGGCAAGACCACTTATTTCTTCTTTCCATTTATTGGTAAATTCACAGTGAGTCACAAGGACATTGCACCTTACATCAACACAGCATCAATACACCCAAAAAATCATTTAACGGAGAAAAACGGGAGATTTAGCTTTACTTGAGCAATTTCACAAGCAAAGACACTTTAATTATGAGAAGCATAAGAAGAAAATTGATTTTCAGAAAGGTATTGAATTTTCTCTCCAGTTCCTGGCAATATTTCAAGACTTTCATCAGGAAATGGGAGTCCTCTCCATAAAGGAGTTAAGTACAATAAAAGTCTGCTGATCTGTTGTCACATACATGTAATATAAATCTATTACCTTCATACTGATTCTTTTTTTCACCAACAGTGATATTTATGGTAAGGGGGAAAAGTATTTCGAATATTTTTAGGCACCGAATACCATACTGACATGTGTACTAAGTTAACATGCTAATGGCATTTTAAATGACGTACAAACAGAAAATATCAAAGGTGTATAAATATACAAGATTCCTGCATTCTTATCACAAATTTCCCCTTGCGAGAGAAAAAAAACCCTTGCCAATTGAAGAAAAACAGTCCTACAACCTAAGTCCCTTGTGTTTACAACATACCAGTATATCTACAGAGTTCTTAAACTTCATTTTTAACATTTGTAAAGGAGAAGAAAATGTTTGATTTCAATCATCATGAACCGATCACTAGTGGGGAATATCTGTATTTGACAGCATTAACTTTTTTCAGATTTCTTTTTTGCAGCATAAAAGTGGTATTTTTCAAGTAGTATGTTGTATGAATAAGCAGCATTCAAAAACTACACAACATACTTTGTACTAAACATTACCAAACAGTAGTACCATTCTTCAATGTCAGATCAGACAGTATAACTGGAAATCTCCATCACTTACAAGTACAACATATCATATTTTACATTATGGCTGCATTCAAAATTTACCATTTAGTCAGCAGCATTGAAAACTTAATCTTGGAGTGGTAGCTACTATGGTCTAACTTACCATACAGTATAATTAGCGGCATTCAGCCGTGCTGCGTCTTTCGTCAACTCCAGTGCGCGATCACTGACTTCTTCCTTCGCAATGATGGCCCGGAAGTAGTCGTACACATCTTGAACTGAAAAAGGAAATTATTTACAGTTAACATGGTTATCAGTAATAAAAACTCTGTTTAGTGTTAACTGCATTACCACAATCCAAGTGACTTTGATGCCCTTGAAGCTCCCTTCTTACTAAGAAAACATTGGATTTTAATGTTAATAACAGTTTTCCAGAAAAAACACCTGACCATTGGATCTCACATGTACAGTGCTGAGCCCGATACATCATTTTTTACACCAAACTGGAATTTTTCAACTGATGTCTCCAGGTTCAAATTTAAGTTTACTATCTTGAACCATATGGAGTCCTAAAAACGTTTGTTTTATGAAAAATATTGCACAAAGTTAACTACATGAACAAGTGTGATTGAAATTACATGGACCGTAGGATCTTCTTGGTTTTGCATTTTCAAGTGTTTCACTTTCTTACATTAGTAAGGATTTTTCTCTTGCAAAGTTTGGTTTGATCTTGTGCATTCAGAAAAAAATAATGTTTGCAGAGACTGCTGATTACTGTGACTTTAAAAATCTGGAATTGATTGCATTACACAAATCCCATCTCTATACACAACAAGAGGCCCATGGGCCTTATAGGTCACCTGAGCATTATGCAACAACTTTCCAGTGATTGAATTTGATTCATGTTTTAATCCAGATGCTATGGCATTCACAATTTTGAAATAGGCACCATTGATCATCATAACACACTTAGCAGTTGCTTAGTTTGTTTACTTAATACCCATAGGCAGGGTAGGGGAACAAAAAATGCATTTCAAGTAATCAGTAATATTCAGCATGATCAGTAATGCCCCAATCACATATGAACCCCTGACCCTTAGGCCAAGATCCACACATTGCAAAAATTGTTGAAAAGGCACCCTTGCTTTTCAAAAATATTTGATAAATACCAGAGAGCAGATTTCAAACAATTCATCCAGTTTCAGTATATAAGTACAGTCCCCCCCCTCCTTTATGGTACCCCTGACCCTGGGGCCTTGAAATTCACAATTCTGGAAGATCAGGACCCTTGCTCATCATAACTACATAGGTAGTTCATCTGCTTAATACTTAGGAGCAGAGAAGAAAACTTTCAAAGATTTAGTGTATTTTCACTGTATAATCAACAGAGCCCCACCCTAACACCAGAACCCCTGACCCTGGGGCCATAAAATTCACAATTTTGGTAGAGGCACTCTTGCTCATCATAACTATGCACTTAGTTAGTTAATTCAATACCCAGGAGCAGAGAAGAAGATTTTCAAAGAATTCATGAAATTTCACTATATACTTATTTAGCCCCACCCTAACAACAGAACCCCTGACCCCGGGGCCATGAATTTCACAATTTTGGTAGAGGACTCAATGCTGATTACAATCAGGCACTCTTGCTCATCATAACTATGCACTTATTTAGTTATTTAATACCCCAAAACAGAGAAGAAGATTTTCAAAGAATTCATGTATTTTCACTATATAATCTATAGAGCCCCCCCCCCCCCCTTACACCAGAACCCCTGACCATGGGGCCATAAAATTCACAATTTTGGTAGAGGCACTCTTGCTCATCATAACTATGCACTTATTTAGTTTATTTATTACCCAGGAACAGAAAAGAAGATTTTCAAAGAATTCATGTATTTTCACTATATAATCTATAGAGCCCCACCCTAACACCAGAACCCCTGACCCTGGGGACATCGAATTCACAATTTTGGTAGAAGCACTCTTGCTCATCATAGCTATGCACTTAGTTAGTTAATTCAATACCCAGGAGCAGAGAAAAAGATTTTCAAAGAATTCATGTATTTTCACTATATTATCTATAGAACCCACCCCCTAACACCAGAACCCCTGACCCTGGGGCCATAAAATTCACAATTTTTGGTAGAGGCACTCTTGCTCATCATAACTATGCACTTATTTAGTTTATTTAATACCCAGGAGAAGAGAAGAATATTTTCAAAGAATTCATGTATTTTCACTATATAATCTATAGAGCCCCCCCCCCCCCCCCTAACACCAGAACCCCTGACCCTGGGGCCATAAAATTCACAATTTTGGTAGAGGCACTCTTGCTCATCATAGCTATGCACTTATTTAGTTTATTTAATACCCAGGAGCAGAGAAGAAGATTTTCAAAGAATTCATGTATTTTCACTATAAAATCTATAGAGCCCCACCCTCACACCAGAACCCCTGACCCTGGGGCCATAAAATTCACAATTTTGGTAGAGACACTCTTGCTCATCATAACTATGCACTTAGTTAGTTTATTTAATACCCAGGAGCAGAGAAAAAGATTTTCAAAGAATTCATGTATTTTCACTATATAATCTATAGAGCCCCACCCTTACACCAGAGCCCCTGACCCTGGGGCCATAAAATTCACAATTTTGGTAGAGGCACTCTTGCTCATCATAACTTTGCACTTAGTTAGTTTATTTGATACCTAGGAGCAGAAAAGAAGATTTTCAAAGAATTCATGTATTTTCACTATATAATCTATAGAGCCCCACCCTAACACCAGAACCCCTGACCCTGGGGCCATAAAATTCACAATTTTGGTAGAGGCACTCTTGCTCATCATAACTATGCACTTAGTTAGTTAATTCAATACCCAGGAGCAGAGAAGAAGATTTTCAAAGAATTCATGAAATTTCACGATATACTTATTTAGCCCCACCCTAACAACAGAACCCCTGACCCCGGGGCCATGAATTTCACAATTTTGGTAGAGGACTCAATGCTGATTACAATCATGCAAACAGTTTAACTGCTTGATGTCCAGGAGTAAAGAAGAAGATTTTTAAAGATTGCATTAATTTTAGTGGTTTTTGCCCCACCCCCCAGGCCCCAGGGGGGCAGGGCCCATGAAATTCACAATTTTTGTTCCCCTTCACCCGTAGATGCTATATGTCAAATTTGGTTGAAATTGGTTCAGTGGTTTCAGAGAAGAAGCTGAAAATGTTCAAATGTTAACGCACGACGCACGACGGACGACGAACGACGACGGACGAAAAGTGATAGCAATAGGTCACCTGAGTTTACTCAGGTGACCTAAAAAGTCGCCCATGGAAAAAATAAATAGCATTTTATATTACATAGTATTTAAGCTAATGCAGAATTTGAACACTGTACAAGCAATGATGAAAGTTCAACCAGATCTGTATGTTTAACTTTGATAAAGCCTCCACTGTTTTTATATAGAACACATAGAATAAAAACACTCTCATCTCACCAAGCTTATGGAAAATTAACCATAAGGTTCAAAACATGTTAGTTGATGACTTCATTGTTAAAGATCAATTTAACATGTTAAATCAATTATAAGCTGAGAACTGAACTAAATGGAAATTGAAACCAAGAGGAAGAAGTTCACCATCCTTCCAATAATACCACAGAGTACTCCTCAATTAATCACAGATACGTTACCAGAATATACATAATAAATGAAGTCAGGTATCCAGGTATTGGCTGATAATTGGGATTTGGATTGCTACTAAATCAAGATTATAACCTTTCCTATTCAACTTATTACTTAATCATGTTTCATAAACTACAACAAATTAAAATTAACACTGTACATTGACCTAACTGCCATGAATAAAACCACCAGTATAGTAAAAATAGGATGATTTTTTTTTCTTGAAATTATATTTATATTAATTTGAAAAGCTTTTTTATTGTCCACAATTTTCCCTTTGGAAAGTAACCAAGGATATGCTATGGACACTGACAAATGGAAATGGTTAGCTTGTAGAGTAGAAACAATAGCCCCCCCCCCCCCTCCCCCTTCCTTTTTGCCTTCTGCAAATAAATAAGGTATATTACAGCAGTAGCCAGTATTAAATCATGTTCAATTTTTATTTGACTTTTCATTAGATAAGTCTAAAGTAAATCAAAAACAATCCCTATTAAACTATTCTTAGCCACTGGACGTAAGCCAAGAGGATTCCATACATGTACATCAACCACAACAAACGCCGCTATTCCCAGGTGACGACCCGCGACCATGTTTCAGATAAAATAACACTTTACTTACATTCGTCAGAGTACGCAATCTGCACCACGGGCCCGGGGCCGTCGTCCTGGGGGATTGGGGAGATGTCTTTCCACTCATCTCGGTCTCTGTAAGGGACCCAGGTGGAATTTTTGATCCCCTCGTCTGAATCGCTTTCCGACATGGCGGGTAACCGACGGTAAAAGAAGGAGACAATGTGACGAAGGTAAAGTCTAGAGAGTTCCGAATGATCGATGAATGAATCTCGAACCCGATCAATATTAATCATCCAGCGATGATTTCAACTGATTGACGCATTCCACTTTTTATATGATTGTTATAAATGAGAGTCACACCTAGAATTCAAACACGTTTATCATAGTTAAAAAATTATTTAATGTTCTTCAAGAGTGATCTCCCTTTTATTGTAAAAAAAAAGTTTTGTACAAAGTTTTAAAATGAAATGCAAACAATAATTAGATATTGAATCCATTTTTTAAAATTATAAACTATGATTCTATTTCAATTACATTTATGTAAAATGGAATTAGATTGAAATCGGACAAAAAACTGTAGGAGGAGTAGTGTTGTGAAAGTACATGATTTCAAAGAAATTTCTATGTACTTTTAATTAGTAAAGATTGTTGGAATTTTAATTTAACATAAAGCATGTTATCAGGGACAAGGAAACAAGCAAAATTTTATAAAGTAGCGAATTAAAAAAATAAGGAAGCTAGTAAATCGAATATTCATACATGTATCTTGTAATTTTACACCTGTAATTTAACTTATGCATGCCATGTACATATTATTGATAAAATCGTTTTGAATCTACACTAAAAGCCTTTGTTTTGGACGTAAGCGTTCATGGTCCCGTTTTACAAACGAAATCACAACCAAGAGCAATATCTAATTTTGCAAATAACTTTCTCTTTAACGTTAATATTAAAATTGATATATTTCTTTTAAAAAGAATTTAAAAAGATATCTATATATTCGGCCAGTTTGTAATAGAATCAATAGTTATGCAAGATATTACAATCAACTATAAAATTTTCGTCCTAGTTGTAAGTTCTTTTGAATTAAAAGGAGCTCCAAGGCTTAATTGTGACAATTATCTTGTGGAATTGCAATAGACACCCTTCAGACGTGGGGTACGTATTTGCTTATATAGCTTACATGTACCTCCCGCTTTTAATTCAAGCGGGGGGTATATAACAACATTTTGTAAAATCACTGATATGACAACAATTCTTGACAGATTTTACCACAATTTTCTTGATAATCCGAGAAATTGTTTTATTTTAGAAGTTAAAAAAACAAGCAACAGTTTTATCTGATCAGCATCCATATACCCGGTATTGAAAATATTGTACGTTAAGTGCGACAGTTATAAGTCATGTACATTAGCAGAAAACTATCTTCTGTAAGTTAATACTATTAATCTGGGAAACCAGTGACTGGCAGGAAAGCCTGGGTTGAGACTGGAGAAGACCGGTGACACTGGAGAGACAGGTGACTGACATGCAGGAATAGTGTTGATACGGGTTCCAAGGGGCAGCTTCCCTTTGTACAGTCCCTGTGAGGGGACACCGAAATTACCTACGACGGAACGAAATGATCAACACCCCCAGAGCCTCCCAGGAGGGGAGGGGGTGAGAGGCTCGAACGGTTACGACAAGGAACAACCCATGAACTGTAAGAAGAATGGTGCATTACTAACATTAGATAGAGGAAAGGCTGAAGCCAGATGTACATATGGTTAAGTCTGCAAGAACATTGGAGGACTGAAGGTACACCAAGCAAGAAGTTATGTGATAGTGTGACAACCCAGACACAGCGCACCGAACTGGTGAGACGCAAGATGATCCTGGCCACAACACACAGAGCCAGGAACCTCTCCGTGTCTGAGTCGTCCCAGGACAGCAGCGGCGACCTGATGGAGGAACTCGGTCTTCGAAATAGCCAGAGCAGCAGACACAAAGAAACGGCAAGGACAAAGAGGCCAAGTCAATCATGACCGAGAGATGATGACGCGGTGTGGAGTGGCTTCGAATTCAATGAAGCTGTCAGCATGATCCTTGAGTCAACAATGCAGGGGAATGTAGAGAGAAAAATAGAGGTACTTACAACATGGTGTGCAACATTCGGAAAGGTGGAAGGAAAGGCAAGAAATAATAAAGAGCAGATCCTAAATAGGCAAGAGCAAAGGATTAGAATATGTCGGCAAGAAATAAACGAACTGAACAGTTTAGAAGGGTGAAGGACTGGGAAAAAACAGGAATAGCACAGTTGTTGGATGACATCAGGTTAGAGCTATCAAGGCTATACGATGAGCGGAGCAATGTTGAGACAGAGGAAGCAGAAAAGAGAGAAGAGCAGGGCAAGGTTTGTGAAGAACCCATTACAAAGGAGCTTCTAGGCGAAGAAAGATCAAAGGAAGAAGTGGAGGAGTATTTAAATGATACTCACTCTGACCCATGGAAAGAAGAACCAATCGGTCACTGCCTTAATGAGGTGATGGTGGATTCATCAGAGGTTGAAATGGATGTTAAGGAACCTACATGGAAGGAATTGGAAGAAGTGGTCAAGAAGGCAAGATCAGGCTCAGTGTCCCGACCAAATGGGATACCATACATAGTGTATAAGAGGTGCTCAAAGTTACTGAAAAGATTGTGGCAACTTTTTCGAGTATTCACAGTAATTTGGAGAAAAAGAACGATACCAGTATGTTGGAAAGAGGCAGAGGGATGTTTTGTACCGAAAGAGAAGAACACAGGGACAATCAACCAGTTTAGGACGATATCTTTGCTAAGTATGAAGGTAAAAATGTTCATGTCACTGTTAGAAAAGCGAATATCAGGGTACATGGTAGAGAACAGATGCATAGATCCATCTATTTAGAAGGCAGGCATACCTAGGTACTCCGGATGCGTAGAACACACAAGTCATAAGTCAGCTCATCAAGGAGGCCAAAGACGGCAAAAAAAAAATTGCAACAGTTTGGGTAGACCTAGCCAACGTGTATGGATCTGTGCCCCACAAGCTTATTGAGTAGGTGATGGAGCGGTACCATATACCAGAATGTTCAGGGGATTGTCAAGAACTACTTCGGTTGAATGCAGATACGATTCACTGTCGATGACTACACCACATCCTGACATAGAGCAGAGAAGGGCTAGTCACAAGATGTACAATCTCTCCTATCCTGTTTGTAAAGGATTGGGGATGGTGATCAAGACTGCAGAAATAGAAACAAGAGGGTCAAGGATAAACTCGGGGATTTATTAGCCACCAATCAGAGACTTTATGGATGATCTCACTGTGACAACAACGACCCATATATAGGCAAGCCGACTCCTATCAGCATTGGAAAAAGCCAAAGAAATTCAGGCCTGGGGGTCATAAAACTTAGACGAGCACACTTTTGATCTCAGTCTCTTTTTCCACTATATATTCCCTTGAGAAAAAGTGAGCCTGAGATCAAGAGTGAGCTAAGTTTTATGGCCCCCGGGCCAGATGTCTCGGTTTGAGGAAGGGGTGTATCAATATGCAAGTCAAGATGCAAATTCAAGGAGAGATCTTATTATCAATAGAAGGAAACCCGATGATATGCTCGGGGAAATGGTTTATAATGCATCCCTCACAGATAAAGATACTGATAGCATTGAAGACACGAAGGAGCTTGGTTAAAAAGGGTCGATGGAAGCGGAGTACCTGGAAAATATGAGACATAGATCTACCAGCATGAGGACCTACTAAGACTTAAGTGGCTGCTCCTTATATATGATATTGTAACTACTACAGTCGAAGCCATGGAAAGCTATGGAAAGGAAAATTAGTGGGTATTTGAGGAGATCGATTGGACTCTACAGCAACCCAGCCCAGTTAAGCATACCAGTTTCCTCTGTGATGGAAGAATTCAAGGTATAGCAAAATGCCGCTTGATAATGACGTTACGTGACTCAGCAGATGACAGGGTTGCAGGAGCAGGGATCCAGACAAAAACATGAAGAAAGTGGTCCGCAAAACGTCAAGCAGAGAGTATGCTATGCTCACGAGATATGATTGGAAACACAAGCACTGGCCATGGGCGACAGGGCGTGGGAATGTCACACTTACAGCAGTAGTCAAAAGCAGCAGCATCAGAGAGACGCACCATGGTTCAATGTGAAGTACGGCGCACTGAAGAACGATCAACGGAAAGCAAAATCAACAGAACTTGGGAAACAGGGGGCCTGGATGAATTAACCTGAGCAGAACTGTGGAGAAAGGTTAAGCTCATTCCTGTTGAGGTCAGTGTTTGACACAATGCCATCTGTAGTAAACTTTCAACAGTGGGAGCCACGCAAAGTCCTGCGGAAGTTGGTCTCTGACCAGTAGAGCTAAAAATGGTCCGACTCAACTTTTTTTAACTTGGAAGAAAAAAATTCCAACCTACCTACCAACCTATTTAGTTTACCCTGAATTGGGAAAAGGCAAACATACTTTTAAAGAAACCCTTATATATTCACAGTTTTAACACACTGCCTTGCCTACGAATATGACCTCCATTTCAAAATCCCTTCTTAAGGTTAATTAAGTTACATTTGTCGATAGAACTTTATAACATCTATTGTTGAAATGAATTTGAATTTCGCTTAAGACGTTGCATTTGCAACTGCAGTTCCCCAACGGATTTAAGGAAATACCCCCGGTAATCATTTCTAAATCTCATTTCTCCATCATTCAGAAACTGATTCTGAGTTTTTCATTGTCCAGGAAACAACTATGCAACGCATAGTATTGAATAAAACAACCAAGAACCACAGATTTAAAATAAGCACGTTTATTATAAAGCAGTTGATATCAAGTCTAGTACAAAGATCATTCTCTGGAACCTCAGTCTATTACTTGCCCTTTTTAAACTGGCTTTGATGCTTTCTTGACAGCTTTCTTTACACCCTGAAAAAAAGATATGTTTAAATTAAAATATACATAAAACATACTGTAACTAATTTAGCATTAAATCCTGGTATATACGTGACAAGAAATTAACTAAAGGTAACTCCTATCTTGATAGGCTTTTCAATAAGTCAGGAGTGGTAATATTCATAGTTACATTTCCACCCTACAGGGGCACCTACCAATTTAGAAAGAGAACGTCTGATGAGGACTACTGTAGATATAACAAAGAAAAATAGCACTTGGATTTAAAACTTTGCAACAGGCAGCAATAATTAGAATTATACGTATCTTAGTATAGTCTACATCTGTGCCAAGTTATATTGAAATCAGACCAAACTGGAGGAGTAGCATTTTAAAGGAATTTCACAGAATGTTCTATTTTTAGAAACTATGGCAACACCGTTCACCGAAATCAAAAACCGATGCAATAAATTATGTAATGCAAATCTCACACCATATTTTCTTAATATTTAGTATTTATCCCCTTACATGGCATATATATACATTTCTACGCCTGTAGCATGAAAAACATGTATAGTGTAAACAAATATTCATAACTTTGTAAATACTGCAGATTTCAAGGACTTCAAGTTCATTGAGATTGACCTGTTCCCAAAACTTTAACCTGGTCTCTTTTATGGAAAATATAGGTCAGATCCAGCATCCGAAGCAAGTCTGGTAGTGTCTATCCCTAGACACATAATCCATGCAAGTTTGGTTCAGGTAGGGCTTATAGTTACTTGGGAATGAAAATATAGGTCAGATCCAGCATCCGAAGCAAGTCTGGTAGTGGCCATCTCTAGATGCATCATCCATGCAAGTTTGGTCCGGAAAGGTCTTATAGTTACTTGGGAATGAAAATGTAGGTAAGATCCAGCATCCGACGCAAGTCTGAAAGGGTCCATCCCTAGATGCATCAACCATTGAAGTTTGGTCCAAGTAGGGCTCATAGTTCCATGGGAATGGACCTGCTCCAAAATTTTAACCTGGTCATTCATCTGGAAAATGTAGGTCAGATCCAGCATCCAGCATCCAAAGCAAGTCTGGTAGTGTCCATCCCTAGTGTCCATCCCTAGATGCATCATCCATGCAAGTTTGGTCCGGGTAGGGCTTATAGTTCCTTGGGAATGGACCTGCTCCAAAAACTTGAACCTGCTCACTCATTTGGAAAATATAGTTCAGATCCAGCATCCGAAGCATGTCTGGTAGTGTCCATCCCTAAATGCATCATCCATGCAAGTTTGGTTCAGGTAGGGCTTATAGTTACTTGAGAATGGACTTGCTCCTAAAACTTTTTTTGATGGAGTCGATGACTTTGTTAGTGGTGAACATCTCCGCATTTTCCGTCCACCTACCACCGTTTTTTTTTCATGTCTAGTAACTGTCTAGAAGCATGGTCTAATATGACTTTAAGACTCGTAGGCCCGGAATCATGAAATATCTTAAGCTTAAGTTAAAATTTTTATTTTATTATAAAATTTGGTAGAAGTCAAGTAGACCAAAATCAAGAAACTTTTTCAAGAATTAATTTTTGAGAAATGATAACTAAAGGCAGAATTATATATTTAAAATAAATGAATTTCGTTAATTTGTAATTTTGTATTTTTTAGCCTTTTTTAAAATCTGTTTTAGATTTTATTTGATATTCATTGTAATAAAGCCATTTCATTAATATTAGATATACGTTTTTATAACGACAGTAACGTACTGCTGTATCCAGTATCCTTCATATACAGTGTACCATATATTGTGCGTAATAGAGAATAATAAAATGAATATATTTTCCTTTTTTCCAGTTTTAAAGTGGATATCCACTAGATCTAAAAGCCATCTTGCAACTAATTTGACTAATTAATTATTTAAAGGTTTACAGGTGAAAACAAATTTCAGAATATGTTAACATTGCTAAAAGTGTAATATAAACTTAAGAAAATATACCAAGCCAGGTGAATTTTATTAGGAATTGCTAAATGGTAAAAATCAGCCTATGTGATATTGCTAATTTTTTGTAATTTTTATCTTCCTCTTAAAATTCACCTGGCTTGGTATATTTTTCTAAAGTTTATATTACACTTTTAGCGCCAAGATAACATATTCTGAAATTTGTTTTCACCTGTAAACCTTTACTGAATGTCTATATTTAAGAAATAAAGTCCGCGTTTTCGTGAATGTTGCAGAATAACCTCCGAGGTCGAGAAATGTTGTTTGAAAGATAAAAGCCGAGGCGTTAGCCGAGGCTTTTATATTTCAAACAACATTTCGAGACCGAGGAGGCTATTCTGCATCATTCACGACAACAAGGACTTTATTTCTATTCTACCAAGGGCGATAAATACGGCTGATTGTTTCCTCTATAGAGAAACGAATTAGGTCACCATGTCTCGATTACGCTGTTCTATTTAACACCAGAGAGAAATTTTGTTGACTTACCTATATATGGAATGCAGACGATTTGAGCTTTCGTTGCATTAAAAATAGTCTTTTTAAATTACAAATTTGTTCGTAATATGTATTGATCAGTTAAAATGAATATACAAAAACAAAATAATGTTCTTGTTTTACTGCTAAAATCACGTTGTTTAATGTGTAGGGAGGTCCGTGGAATAGCCCCGCTTAGCTATAAAAACCGACATTCATCAGCAACTTAATGCTATTTACAGTGTTTTTACTGCAAAAGACGACACATCGATGCGGTCTAAACAAGTATTTCATTCTACAGCCAAACATGCATTTGAATTGTTCAGATTTGATACGTGTTTCTGATCTGATAATTTTTTGATGACGTTCGTGATTTATTGGAGAATAATGTCCGGCGGCTTCCTTTGAAGTTTTCAATAACCGTGGTAGAATTGTCTATATTTGTTTTTTATTGAAATATTTCTAATATTTTCCAAGTCTATTTCATTTTTCAGCTCTTCGGAGAATAAATTCTAAGAACCATCCACTTTTCTAAACTTGTGACATGATATTAAATCTTTTTTAAAGAAAAAATTTGTTTGTATCATCTGTCCTTAAAAACATATACATGCAGGGACGTTTTTAACAATTTTTTGGGGAGGGGGGGTGTCAAAAGAACATATTTCAACTTACTTGGAAAACATGTCAAGCCATAAAAAAGCGAATTTTCAAACTTTTCAAACAGATTTCGTGCGGGGAAGGGGGTGGGTGGGTTAAGCTCCAAGTTCTGTTAGTAACGAATTTATTCACAAACTACTACATTACTCTTACTAATAATTGACTATGCTGCATCACACGTGGGGGACAACAGGCTTTTCAATGAACATTTTCAAAAGTAAAACGTTATGTTTGAAAGAAAGTGGGTCCAGCCCTCACACCCCTGATCCTAGATGTGTGTGTGTGTGTGCCCAACAGATATGTGTAGTTTATTCTTATAATAGTTATAAGATCTGGGTGAACAGTCTTACGAAAAGTACAACTTAAAACAACACTAGACGTAAAACAAGATGTGTTTGTGAAACACTATGCGCCCGGCGGCAACATACTTAGTAGTTCCAAAAAGCTATTTTTAGCATATAGGTTACAGGCAAGGTCACAAAGTCATTGACTTTGGTGTCGTTAGAAAGCACTTAATCAGTGAAGTATGCATACCAAAGATAAAGTCTCTATCTCCTATGGTTCAAACGTTATAGCGAAAGTTCGAAAAATCTATTTTTAGCATATAGGTCACATTCAAGGTCACAAGGTCATTGTCTTTGATGTCAGTTGAAAGTATTCAATTAGTGGGGTATGCATTCCAAATATGAAGTCTCTATCTCGAACGGTTCAAACGTTATTGCGAAGGTTAAAGTTGACAACAAACAGACAGACAGGACAAAAACAATATACGCCCCGAATAAATTCGGGCGCATAAAAAAATTTGGAACCAAATGACAGAAATCAGGAACAATTACAACTGAGAATTAAAAGCTATTTCTAAACTGTTGTTCAACAGACCTAATCACCCCTACTATCTTATTGTCCCTGCTTTCGCGAAAGCGAGGGAACATTAAATCTCATTCGTCTGTTCGTCCATCAGTCTGTCCGTCTGTCACAAAAAAAAACTTTAACCTTGGTCATATCTTTTGAATGAGAAGAGTTAGGACTTAACAGATTGTATTACCTGTGACAGTATATTTCTATCTACACCATGATTTTTTACCCAGTGACCTTGAAGTTTGACCTACTTTTCAAAAACATTACTTTAAATTGGCCAGAACTTTTGTATAAAAAGAGATATGGCTTTCATATTTAAAAATGACTACCGGTGACAAGACATTTTTAAATACATTGCACATATGATTTTTTACTCCTGATTATGAACCTTGACGTTTGACCTACTATTGTTATTTTTTCCTTATATATCATTTATTCCTTTTATTGAGAAGACATACGGATTTTATATTTGACGTGTACAATACCTGTACAAGATATTTTCAAAGAATGCAAATATTTCTGACCCCCTTGACCTTTACCTTCCTGTTTGATCTAATTTTAAAAAAATCAACTTTGATGATAAATTTTGAATGACATATGATAGAGTGTTCATATTTGTCACAATATTCCATAAAAAATGACATCTTACTCACAAAGACATCGAAAACAGGGGACCACAACTCTTAATTCCGACTTACAAAATGGGTTGCATGAAAAATATTTACTATATTTCACCTCAAATTTTAATGCCCCTGTAATCGATGGATCGGGGGTATATAGGTTTTGTCGTGTTCGTCTGTCTTTCTGTATGTCTTTCTGTCTTTTTGTCTGTTTGTCCGAAAAAAACTTTTGTCCATAACTTTTGATTTAATAGAGCTATGACTTTCATATTTCAAATGTGTATTCCTTGTAAACAAAAACAAGGCACGAGCCTTGTTGACATCATGAAGAACTTTAAGTCCTGTATCTTGTTTGTTAATCAACAAATGATGTTCAAATTTTTGCTAATCGATAGATAATGCCTTAGGTAGAAATTGTAAACATAAAGATTGGTTTAAAAAAATCAGTTGAAACTGTGTCCAGGCCCCGTTAAAAAAAAAAAAACTTTAACCTGGACTATAATTTTTGAACGTTGCATGAGGGATAGAGCTTTCCTTCTTCACATATGTAATCCTTGTCAAAAGACCTTTCATTGGATACCAAAAATTTTGCACCTTTGACCTTAATCTTCGAGTTTTACCTCCTTTTTAAAAACAAACCGATTTTTTTAAGTATAACCTTGACCATACCTTTTGAACACTTAGGGCTAAGTCTTTCATACTTCACATATATAATCCTTGTAATAAGATCTTCCTTTAGAAACCAGCAACTTTGACCCTTAGACCTTGACCCTTAAGTTTGATCTACCTTTCAAAAATTTATCCTTGGCCATAACGTTTTAACAGGGGGTGCTAGCTAGGGCTTTCATATTTCACAATTGTATTTCTTGTGAGAAGACCTTACTTTGAGTACCAGGCAGAATATTTGATTTGCATTTAAGAAAAGATTAATCTTCGCTATGTTGCCATGCAGTAGCATCAGTGTTTCACTAACAAATCTTGTTTATAATTAAGCAAAAAGTAACATCGGGTGCCAGTTTTTGTATGCGATGGTATTTTTTACGGTTTACATTTTCTTTTGAATGTACAATTGTGTTTATCTGTGGCAATTCAACAAAAGTTTTATCATTACATATATACCATCGTAATAAATAAGAGGCTATAATATATAATCACTTCTACGGGCCCGTAGAACACGGAAGTCCAAGCCCTCCTTTTACTTTTACTTTGGCCATATCTTTTGAACAATAAATACCAGGACTTTTATAATTTATATATGTATTTTTTGTGGCAAGACCTTACATTGAATACCAATTAACTTGACTTTTTAACCTTGACCTTGGAATTTCTATATTTAAAAACGTTAATCTTGCCATAATTTTTGAACGGTAAGGCTAGTGCTTTGATACTTCACATATGTAATCCTTGTGATAAGGCACTTCATAAGATACCAATTACCTTGACCCTTTGACCTTGACCTTGGAGTTTGATGTACTTTTAAACAGAAAAACCTTGACCTTAACTTTTAAAGGGTAAGGACTAGTGCTTTCATACTTTACATACTGTAGAGTGGCAAATATTCAGGATGGTTTTAATTTCGCTATGTTCGCGATTTGTTAATTTTCCGCCAAATTAAACCCATCGTAAATTGTATTATTTGTTTTTAAAGCGTTTAAATGCTTATACGGAATTTTGAATTAATTTTTTGCAGCATGAAATTAAAACCATCGCAATTGGTACTTTTTGAGATATCGTGAAATTTTAACACCGTGGAATTAAAACGACTTACAGTATTTAATCCTTGTGACAAGACCTTTCATTTGATATCAAAAACTTTGATCTTTTGACCTTGGAGTTTGACCTACTTTTTAAATTTTTTAACCTTGGCCATATCTTTTGAAGTGTTAGGGCTAGGAGTTCCATACTTCACATATGTATTCTTTGTGCAATTCCTTTGATTGGATACCAATTACCTTGACCTTTTGAGCTTGACCTCGGAGATTTCCGTACTAATGTAAAAACTTTAACCTTGGCCATTATAAACTTTTGAATGCTAAGGGCTAGTTTTCTCATACTTCACATACATGTATGTAATCCTTGTGAGAAGACCCTTCATTTAATACCAAGAACCTTGACCCTTTGACCTTGACCTTTGAGTTTGACGTACTTTTTAAAAAAACCAAACCTTGACCATAAATTTTGAGGAGAAAGGCTAGTGCTTTCATATTATTCATTTTTAATCCTTGTGACAAGACCTTTGATATTAGGAATTTTGACCCTCTGACCTTGAACTTGGAGTTTGACCTACTTAAAACTTATTTTCCGTACCTCCATACCTGGCTGATTCCACTGTAGCGGTAATGAGTTGTTTTCGACTAAAAAATGTAGCGGTAATGATCGGTCTGATTCCATATGTAGCGGTAATGAGTTGTTTTCGACAAAAAAATGTAGCGGTAATGACTTGAAATTTTTACGATGTAGCTGTAATGTTGACCTCCCAGATATTTTCAATATAAAGTGTACACTAGTTTAAAATTGTTCACAATTCAACGATTTAGAGTGTGAAGATCGCCGTTATATTTAATATAGCAATGCAAGGAACATGCAAAATCATGTTGATGACAGTATATATTCTTTTGGGTTTTTTTTTTTGCTATTATTTCTATTTTTTGTAAAATTCTCACGTGCGTGTAAACTTCTTGACCCTTTCAAAGGGGAATAACTCGATAAAAGTAACGATGGTCTCGTTAATCTTTCACGGGGCATCAGAACAAACATCATTTTTAAAAATCAGATTCTCCATTCCTTATCTAAAACAACCAATCTAATTAATGGATAAACTTCTGCCAAGTCTTTAGTCTACAAAAACTGTAGACTACTGCAAACTTAAGGAATTTTCAAGATATACGTTTAACTTTACGGCCGTTCGTTTCTCGAATAAGATTGAGTCAACCATTTTTTGTCACAAGTGATCTATATATTGACGTCATTTATCATTGTTACGTCAAAACAATGAGGAAAACATTTCGTTTCATATGCTATTTGTAGAACATGTGTATGACTCTTTGTGTGCCAAATTTCATTCTGATCTGAATTGCGGTTTCGAAAATATAGAGGTTCGCGAGCTTTTTGATGACCCCTCGTATAGTAAACTTAATCACATTTGTGGCATAATCTGATAATTTAAGAATTTATTCAAAATTAAAATGTATTGAGTACAATGAAAAGATATTGATAACAAGTGCATGCACCCTACTTGTAAGGGTTTATAATTTTTGTTAATTTTTGTTAGACGTAATTTAACATAATTATTGTTAATCTATATTCTATACCGAAACACTTTGACATGTCCTTTCAAGTATCCCACCCACAGTGTAGACCTGTATAGGGACAGTGAGCATGGATATTCAATTTCATCCTCTGTCAGCAAAAACTTCAGGAACAACCCTTCAGGACTCAGTAAATGGATCTGGTTGTTGTTAATATCAGGAACAAGGATGTTACAGAGTCAATCACACTCTGCATTACCTGGCCTAAAGTCCTCTGCCAGGTTTTGTCCACGGTAGACAGACTTCATACGACCAGAGGGAGACATAATCACTAGTTCACCTGAAGTCAAACTTGTACTGTTCACAACACAGATATCACTGTTATTGTTCTGTGCGACTCTGACTGGCAATGTAAACAGTCTGGTCTTACCGTCCTCCTGGTACTCATACTCATGGATGACGTCACCTGTCACTGTGATGTGTCTCATCAAACGTCTGCTGTTTGAATCTAATTTATAAAGATCTGATTCTAAGTCTCTCAAGGTGAGCAGTAGTCCGCCGTCTATTGACTGACAGATTCCGACTGGTCCCAATGGATTTGTACTGAGGACTGTAGAGACAGATCCTGATGGTGACAGACAGCGGATAGAATTGTTACTGATGTCAGTGAAATAAACATCTCTATTATCAGTCACACATATGTCATTTATTTTAGCATTAGTACTAAATCTATGTTCTTTTGTGCCTTGCTGATTGACTTTTTCTATGTATTTTGAATTAAGTTCATATATGTAACATTGGTCCTCACTGAATTTCTCCAGAGAAAGTATTCTTTTTTCTCCATGCTGAAATTTATTTTCTTGAGTTGCACCAATATTATCCAAGTCCAATGTCTTTCCAACCAAAGATTCAAGAAATTCTTCATTAATTTCACCTCTAGTGAATCTCACTGAATATTCATGTTTTGTCATGTGAACCGCTAATTCAGACAACAATTTTATCAGTTCTCTGTGGTTGTCAATCAAGCTGTAATCTGACATGGTGGTGTTGTTCTCCTCCACAAATTTCAATGTGTCCAAAATTCCCCTCTTTTTCTTCTCTAATTCAGATTTCACATGATTCAGTTGATCATTCTTTTTAACTAAATTGTTTTTCATCGTGTTTTCATGGTGATTTTTTATTTTTGTTAGCCTGGCCATTATCTCATCATAATGTTTCTGAAGCTTTTCAATTTCAGAGTCACACAGTTGTTTATTTTCTGTGATCTGTTGTGGAATCTTCTTTAGCTTCTCATCAACGTTATGTAGATCTTCTTCCTTAATCTTTTTCAGAAATTTATGTAAACCTTTTCTCCTTTCGATGGCAGCCGTGGATATAGTCTTCCAGGCATGATCTCTATGATTAGATTTTGCACAATCACCACAAATGAATTCATCACAGTCCTCACATATCATGTCAATTGGTAATTCATGAGTTCCACACATTTCATTGTGATTTTGAGGAGAGCCTAATGGATATATTTTGGTGGCATGGACAGCCATGTTTGTCGGGTGTTGCCTTTATCTGAATAATCTATTTTTAGCATGCAAGTTAGATATTCATTGTGATGTTAGATTTTAATTTTATTGATTATCAAACCTAGATGTGCAATGATGTGCAATGAAATATAAACACATAGGTAAATGCATCAATTTTAACATGAAGTATTCTTTTGAACCTTACAACAAGAGAATATATGGGATCTCTGAGCTCAATTTTATATACATGACAACTGGTGTCAATTAATTTATGCTATTTTTCGTGTGACAAAATCTTATTGTAGTACTATGATTTTAAACTGAGAATATCTTGGGAGAGGTATATTGTACTATATTCTTTAGATAAAATTTTAAAGTATTTCTCTATATGTTACTTTATAAAACTGTAGTCTATTTTGTAAACCAATTTAAAACAATGAAGCTTATACATGTACATTGTACAAACTTCAATTTTCATTATATAAATTTGCTGCCAGTTTGTTTAATTGTGGCCGCTCTTTTGTTAAGCAGATTTATAGAAGATATCCGTATACATTGTACAATGACTTTTCTATACTAGCTGTACATGATTATGGTTTGAAATCATTTAAAACACTTATCCTTATCACTGATGCCAAAAACTGGATCAGTGTCCTAATAAGGTGACAGTGGATCGACCAGAGGTTGAGATAAATGTAAAAGAGCCTACGTGGAAGGAATTCAAAGAGGTGGACAAAAGAGCAAGATCAGGCTCAGTTCCGCGACCAAATTGGCTACTACAGTGTATACATAGTGTATAAGAGGTGCCCAAATTAAAGTTACTGAGAAGATTGTGGCAACTTTTTCGAGTAATTTGAAGAAAAGGAACGATACCAGAATGCTGGAAAGAGGCAGAGGGATGTTTTCTATCGAAAGAGAAGAATTCGAGGAAAATCAACCAGTTTAGGACAATATCATTGCTAAAGGTGGAGGTGAAAATGTTCATGTCAGTATAATAGCAAACGAATATCAGGATATACGGTGGAGAAAAGATACATAGATCCATCTATTCCGAAAGCAGGCATACCTGGGTACTCCGGGTGCGTAGAAAACACAAGTATCATAAGTCAACTCATCAAGGAGGCCAAAAACGGCAATTAAAAAAATTGCAGCAGTGTGGGTAGACCTAGCCAACACGTATGGATCTGTGCCCCACAAGCTGATGGAGTTGGAGATGAAGCGGTACCATATACCAGAGAAAGTTCAGGGGATTGTCAAGAGCTATTTCGGGGAATGCATATCCGGTTCACTGTCGAGTAGAGAAAAGGATAGTCATAGGATGTACAATCTGCCCCATCCTCATTCCTGTTTGTAATGGGTATTGGGATACTGACCAGGACTGCAGAAAGAGAAAAAAAGTGGACCAAGGATAGACTAGGAGGTTTATCAGCCACTAATCAGAGGCTTTATGGATGATGTCACTGTGACAACTACGACCCATATACAGGGGAAATGGGTCCTATCAGCATTGGAGAAAGCCATAGAAATCCAGATGTCTCGTTTTAAAGAAAGGGGTTATCAACAGGCAAATCAAGATGCAAATTCAAGGAGAGGATATCCCATCAATAGTAGGAAACCCCATTAAATGCTTGGGGAAGTACTGGTTTAATGAATCCCTCACAGAAAAAGATAGCATCGAGGACACAAAGAAGAAGCTCCTTGCTTGGTAAAAACGGGTCAATGGAAGCGGCGTACCTGGAAAATATAAGGCATGGATCTACCAGCACGAGATCCTACTAAGACTTATGTGGCTGCTCCTCATTTATGAAAATGTAACTACTACAGTCGAAGCCAAGGAAAGGAAACTTAGTGGGTATCTGAGGAGATGGCTAGGAGTTCAAACATCATTTACATCGATTGGACTCTAAAGCAACTCAACCCAGTTACGCATATCAGTCTCCTCCGTGGTGGAAGAATTCAAGGTAGCAAAATGCCGCTTGGTAATGACGTTAGTGACTCAGCAGATGACAGGATTGCAGGAGCAGGAATCCAGACAAGAACATGAAGAAAGTGGTCCGCAAAACATCAGTGGATCAAGTATGCTATACTCACGAGGTATGATAGGAAACACAAGCACTGGCCATGGCGACAGAGCGTGGGAATTTCACACTTCCAGCAGTAGTCAAAAGCAGCAGCATCAGAGAGACGCACCATGGTTCAAGGTGAAGTACGGCGCACTGAGGAAGATCATCGGAAAGCAAAATCAACAGAACTTGGAAAACAGCGGGCCTGGATGTAGTGGGACTTCAAAGAGCGGGAATTAACCTTCTCCTAGGGAGAAAACTGATGGAAAACAAATCCAGATAATAATGATGAACAATTAGGGCTGGGTATTGGCCTGAGATTTCGTATTGCGATATATTGCGATATTTTAACTGTATTGCGATATGTATTGCAATATTTTCAATGTTATAAAAATGGCATTTTCTTACTATATTTACTTTAATTTACATGCAGAATGTACATAACTATGATAAGTAACTAACACAGAAAAAAAATCTTGTTGAATTCATTTAAGTTATGCTCTGAAATGTTCCCACAAACAACTTTTGACTTCCTGTTTGGTTTAATTACAAACTTTTATAAATCCATTTTTATATTTAATGACAAAATTCCTTACTCTAAGCATATTGCCAATATATCGATATTACAAAATCGTATTGCGATCCGATATTTTTTGTCATTGTATTGCAATATATTGAAATATCGATATTATTGCCCAGCCCTATGAACAATCAACTACTTGAACTTCCACCCTCCAAGCTTCCATCTCACAATATTTCTCAACTTTTGATCAAGGCAGTTCAAAGATGCAAAAAAAAAAAAAACAAAGAAAAGAAACATAAAAGATTTCCGAAATTAGACTGTCAATATCTCGACGATTTGCAGAGTTGGAAGAGGTTTATCCTAGAAAACGGAACAGAAATATAACTGACAGAAAGAATGTTATAAACAGTATTCAACATTGATGATTTTTTTATGCATAAGGACTTTAAGCTGTTGAGTAATAAAGGAATCAACAACATAACGATAAACTGTTTTGTTGCTGTTCAAAGATGAAACAGAAATTTGGGTGAAGAGCTAAAGACTAATAGCCATTAGCACCCATGCGTTCTTTTAATATGAAAAACCAAGCGCTTCTGAAGAAAGTGGGTTAAAATCAATCGAAGTGCTAGTAAGAAAGAAGAACAAACGATTGATTCTGTATTAAAAAGTCATTAAAAAGAAATGATGTTCTTGGAGTAAATTACCACTTAAAAGAAATCAGAGATATTTTCATCATATTTTTAAAGTTTTAATAATATATAACATGACTAGATGCTGTCATGAGACAGTAATACCCGCCATAAGGTGTTTGCCTCTAAATACACGCTCCTACATATTGGGCGGCTTTCCAAAGAAATAGTCAAAATAATTCTATAATTTACATGTATTCATCAAATTGAGTATGAAATTCTCAGACCCTGTGACCTATAATCCAGAACCTCTTATATTTATTTTATACATGCTTAATTCATTATATACCAGTCTGAATTTTATTAATGATGTAAATTCATGCACGGATCTGTCGGGGGGGGGGGGGGGGGGGGGGGGGGTCAGGACCCCCCCCCCACTGGAATTTACAAGGTTAAAAAATGTATATACTAAAACAAGGAAAAAGTTACAATGGACCCCCCTTGGAAAATGCAGATCCACCCCCCCCCCCCTGGTAAACACGAATATGTGTAAAATAGGTATGAAAAGTTAAACATTTGCGGCAATAGAAGTCACCACTACCCCCACCCCACCCCCCACGATATAGGTTTTTGACGTTTGGGTGAGATTTACTTTAGGTTTTTTTTTTTGATTGTCAATTTCTGGGATAGGATTTTTTTTTGACTGAGGTGGACCCCCCCACCCGGAAAAAAATTTCTGGATCCGCGTCTGAAATTAGATTTTGATATATGTTATGCTCTTAATAGGACTTTTTTAAATTTACTACCCCCCCCCCCCCCCCTCGACACCACAATCACACAGCACATACTTTTTGGAATAGGCTAGATGGAAAAGGTTTGTTAAAATTTAATATCGTTTGTTATGAATTAATTTAAAATTTGTTCTTGTACTATACATGTGAACATGTAAATTTCTTCATCACATCACGTTGCGTCACCCATTATCATATTTATAGATTAAACACCATTTGGCACACCTCGGCCGATACCCACTTCATCTGATAAGGTGATGGAATCGACGAAGGTTCGCCAAAATGGCACATGGCTGCAGTCTGGTGTGCATTGGATTAATATTCATTTTGTGTTATACCGGTAATTGGATTTATATTTCATGAAGTTGACGAGACACAGGGAGTCGGTAAGTAGAAGTTTTAGTATAGTGGGGGGTAAAATACACCCAAACGATTAGGTTAAAGTTTAAAAAGGGCCAAAGATCATCGCGTGCCACACTAGACGAATTTCATATTGTGAAGTTATCTCCCGTTGTCGATGTGACATTCAGTTACTGCCAATACTGGTGCGGGTCCAGAAATTTTTTCGGGAGTAGGGAGGGGGGTTCACATCTCAGTCAAAAAATTCCAGCCCAGAATTTCGTGACAAGCCGGAGAAAAAAAATGAAAACAAATAAACAAATAAAAAAACAATGATAGTGAGGTCAATGTTTTCTAAGTTTATAGGGAGAGGATGTCAAGAGTCATTTTTTACTTGCTACAGTATATAGTCTTGTTTAAATAAAGCAAATACCATAGGGGGGGGGGGATTCCAATCTTCCTACCCACTTCCTGTCCCTGAAATAACAATGTATTTTGTGATTCCAGTTAAATAGTATATTTTTTTCCATTTGACTAATTATTATACATATTTTGTTTCTTGTGTTTATAGTATGTCTGTCTATAAGTCTGCAGAAATTAAATCCTAGCTAGCTTGCCCATAAGTTTTAAGTGGGATGGGCTATACAAATAGCTTCCACATTTTATAGGTTTATTTCTTGTGACAATTTAATAAGACCTTTTATTTGGGTACCATTAATTTTATCTCTGATCGCTTGACATGGGATACACATTTTTACAAAAAAAATACCAAACTTTAAACTCTGCCTAAATTTTGATCAGTAGGTGCTAGGGCTTTCATACTTATCATGACATATTGTATTCATTGTGAACTGTCAACAGGTATAAATATGTTTGACCTTGACCCTAGAGTTTGAACCACTTAAACAAAAAAATTAACCTTGGCAATTAACTTTTGAACAGGAATTACTAGGGATTTCTTTATTTCACATGTGCATTCCTTGTGACAAGACTTTCTTCTGATACTAACAATTTGAACCCTTTGACCTTGACCTTTGATTTTGACATATATTTGAGAAACTTCAACCTTCGCCATAGGCTTCCATACTGGGACATCAGTGTTTCACAAACACATCTTATCTTCATTATTATTTGGTGGTGTCTCCATAAGAGGGAAGATGTATTCACAACAAACAAACAAATCACTAAAGAAAATATAAAACATGAATATGTTGGTCATGCATATCTCTGCAGGAAAAAAAAACAGCTTTTCAAATACTCCAACCATATTGTAACCCTTTCAAAACACTCATTTGAGCTTTTTTGGTTTCCTTAGCATATAATGTCTGTCGTGACGTGTTGTCCATCTGTTTGTCTGATAACTTTTTACATTTTTAACTTCTCTAGAACCACTGGGCCAATTTTACCCAATTCATATAGAAATATGTACATTTGTATGTCAGACTCAGTCCATCTGTCTCAATAAATTTAACCTTGGTTATCACGGTCATATCTAGTGAATGAGAAGAGACATTCATATTAAACTTATGTATTAGTATATTTACCTGTGAGAATGGCATGGTTTTTTTTTACATGTGACCTAGAAGTTTGACCAACTTGCAAAAAAAATAAAATGGTTATAAATTCATCATTTTGAAAGAGAAAAGTTAGGGCATTCATATCATAATGCATGTATATTATTACCTGTGATAAGACCTTTCCAAATAAATCATGACTTTAACACTGTGACCTTGACCTTGAAGTGATCAAGCCTAACCTACTTTTCAAAAATGTTGCATTTGCTTATAACTTTTGATTGAGATGAGATATGACTCTCACATTTGACATGTACATAAATTACTCATAAGAATTCAAGGTGTTTCCCAGCATGCGATGTTTTCTTATGTGCCCGAATTTTTTCAGGGCGCATATTGTTTTTGTCCTGTCTGTTTGTCTGTTTGTCTGTTTATCTGTTTGTCTGTTGTCAACTTTAACCTTGGCCAAAACTTTTGAACCGTAAGAGATAGAGACTTCATATTTGGTATGCATACTCCTCTAATAAAGTTCTTTCAAATGACATCAAGGTCAATGACCTTGTGACCTTAACTGTGACCTATATGCTAAAAATATGTTTTTCAACTGTTTGTCATAACTTTTGAATCATAAGAAATAGAGACTTCATAATTAGTATGCATACTCCTCTAATAAAGTTCTTTCAAATGACATCAGGGTAAATGATCTCGTGACCTTGACTGTGACCTTTATGCTAAAAATATCTTTTTCGAACTTTGTTGACGCCAGGCGCATAGTATTTCACAAACACATCTTGTTACCCCTTGACGTTGATGTTTTACATAATTTTCAAAATATTTAACTCTCCTAAAAGATGATTAGACTTCTGAGTAACATTTAAGGAAGACTTCAAGGAAGACAGGGCTTTTTGCACAAAAAACGTCATTTTTCGACCCACATTTGACCCCCCGGGGCAAAATCTAAATTCCAAAACCTTACTGCACATCTACATGACCCCACCAACCATCCCCCAAAAGATGATTAGGCTGCTGAGTAAAATGTAAGAGGAGTTCAGGGAAAACAGGGCTCTTTGTATGAAAAACGTTATTTTTCGACCCCCATTTGATCCCCTGGGGCAAAATCTTAATTCCGAAACCTTACTGCACATGTACATGACACCACCAACCATCTCACAAAAGGTGATTAAGCTGCTGAGTAAAATGAAAGAGGAGTTCAGAGGAGACAGGTCTTTTAGCATAAAAAAACATCAATTTTCGACCCCCATTTGACCCCCGGGGCAAAATCAAAATTCTGAAACCTTACTGCACATCTACATGACCCCACCAACCATCTTCTTAAAGATGATTAGGCTGCTGAGTAAAATGTAAGAGAAGTTCAGGGAAAACAGGGCTTTTTGTATAAAAAACGTCATTTTTCGACCCCCATTTGACCCCCCGGGGCAAAATCAAACTTCCGAAACCTTACTGCACATCTACATGACACCACTAATCATCCCCCAAAAAATGATTAGGCTGCTAAGTAAAATGTAGGAGGAGTTCAGGGAAGATGGGGCTTTTTGCATAAAAAACGTCATTTTTCGACCCCATTTGATCCCCTGGGGCAAAATCAAAATTCCGAAACCTTACTGCACATCTACATGACACCACCAACCATCCCCCAAAAGGTGATTAGGCTGCTGAGTAAAATGTAGAAGGAGTTCAGGGAAGACGGGACTTTTTGCACAAAAAACGTCATTTTTCGACCCCCATTTGACCCCCCGGGGCAAAATCAAAATTCAGAAACCTTACTGCACATCTACATGTCACCACTAATCATCCCACAAAAGATGATTAGGCTGCTAAGTAAAATGTAAGAGGAGTTCAGGGAAGATGGGGCTTTTTACATAAAAAACGTCATTTTTCGACCCCCATTTGACCCCCCGGGGGAAAATTAAAATTCCGAAACCTTACTGCACATCTACATGACACCACCAACCATCCCCCAAAAGGTGATTTGGCTGCTGAGTAAAATGTAGAAGGAGTTCAGGGAAGATGGGACTTTTTGCACAAAAAAACGTCATTTTTCGACCCCCATTTGACCCCCCGGGGCAAAAACAAAATTCCGAAACCTTACTGCACATCTACATGACACCACTAATCATCCCACAAAAGATGATTAGGCAGCTAAGTAAAATGTAAGAGGAGTTCAGGGAAAATGGGGCTTTTTGCATAAAAAACGTCATTTTTCGACCCCCATTTGATCCCCCGGGGCAAAATCAAAATTCCGAAACCTTACTGCACATCTACATGACACCACCAATCATCCCCCAAAAGGTGATTTGGCTGCTGAGTAAAATGTAGAAGGAGTTCAGGGAAGACGGGACTTTTTGCACAAAAAACGTCATTTTTCGACCCCCATTTGACCCCCCGGGGCAAAATCAAAATTCCGAAACCTTACTGCACATCTACATGACTCCACTAATCATCCAACAAAAGATGATTAGGCTGCTAAGTAAAATGTAAGAGGAGTTCAGGGAAGATGGGGCTTTTTGCATAAAAAACGTCATTTTTCGACCCCCATTTGATCCCCCGGGGCAAAATCAAAATTCCGAAACGTTACTGCACATCTACATGACACCACTAATCATCCCCCAAAAGGTGATTTGGCTGCTGAGTAAAATGTAGAAGGAGTTCAGGGAAGACGGGACTTTTTGCACAAAAAACGTCATTTTTCGACCCCCATTTGACCCCCCGGGGCAAAATCAAAATTCTGAAACCTTACTGCACATCTACATGACACCACTAATCATCCCACAAAAGATGATTAGGCTGCTAAGTAAAATGTGAGAGGAGTTCAGGGAAGATGGGGCTTTTTGCATAAAAAACGTCATTTTCGACCGCCATTTGATCCCCCGGGGCAAAATCAAAATTCCGAAACCTTACTGCACATCTCCATGACACCACCAACCATCTCTTAAAAGATGATTAAGCTACCGTGTAAAATGTAGGAGGAGTTCAGGGAAGAAAAGTGTGACAGACGGACGGACGGACGGACGGACGGACATGAGTAACAACAATATACCCGAACTTTCTTTAGAAAGTGCGGGTATAATAATCTAAGTTTTCAGTTTAATCCTTATGTTTTCAAAAGTGATTTAAGAGGGTTTTTATAATAATTAAAGATATCATGTGTTGCAAGTAGAAAAGTGAAGTTTATGTCATGGTCGACGACTCCAAATATTTGGGGCATACCGTCTAAAGTAATCCATATGTCCTATGCGACGTCTAAGCGCTGGTGGATTTCCAGTGTACGAATGTCGTGACAAATACCAGCTCCTCAGTCTCTTGCGAACAATTTATGCACTTTTATGCTGATTTTTTCATCCAGCAATTGTAGCAGCAGTTTTTACAGCAAGTTCTGAATCGCATGAGGTGCTGAAGGGGGGGGGGGGGGGGGGTCACACGTTCCTGCCTGGGTGTGGTTACCTGCGGACGACTAATTCTTGGTTTTCCAACGATAGTTTAACGACTGCAAGACCCATTGATGTATTCCAAATGCAGTTGCAACTTCCTGTTGCGTAGTTCCGTTTAGTATCATCGTTAGCCTGCTTGTGTTCATCTTTGCTTCGGCGTAGCATTGCAGCATCAACACTGTTATCAAATCTTAAATATGGGTTTAATAGGAGTGTTAATAGTTTCTTTAAATCCAAAATATCAACGAAAATAGACGTCCGATTCAGAAGAAATTATGAAAAACACTACTTTCATAAACATGTTTAGTCAAGGAAGATAATTCAACACTTGGGGCTTAAAACCCCATGTTGTCCTTTAAATAGGTCACAGGTATCCAATGTTATAAAAGATAGTTGTTCCATGTACATTTGAAAAGATTCTTTGAAGAGTAAAGTAATATGCGTTTCTTTTTTTGTTGAGTATATATTGAAATATAGATTTGATCATTTATTGGAAAGTTACAGTTTTGGTTTCTGTAACTAGGAATAATTTTCATTACTTTTTGAAAATTTGGATTCAATGCATGCTTTAAGATATTTATATCTTTGTTCTGTATTCTGAATCCATAAACTTACCCGAAGCAGTCCAATTAGTCATTATAAGAATACTATTATTTTTATAAATGGACTGATTTTTAAACTTATTGGACAGTTACAGGAAATTTATTATTGCATTTATTTTTTTTAGTCTTTAAAGAAATAGAACATATTCAGTTAAATAACAAATCAAAGATGATGTCGTAATAATGTTTTAAATATTGAAATTAAATGTCCAAGTTGTACAAGTATTACTTTACAATGTTATTCTTCCAAATTCTGCACCAATTGTGACGTCAGTCCGCCATGGCCGCATGTGCTCGATATTGACATATTTCAACTTTTCCTTGTTATATGTAATAATGCTAGCTGCTGTGTATCCCACACTATAAACTAGTTCATGATCAAAATACAATAATCTTATAATATATACATATTTTAATTTGCATAAAAATATAGGCAAAAATATACAAAAACAAATTTTAAAAAGTTCACAACGTTTACAAAGCATAATAACAAATGATGAGACAACTTGAACTATATTCAAAAAGCACCATGCAAAGAGAAAAAACGCATCAAATACGAGGGTTGATCCAAAAGTTCGTGGAATTTCTTTCTAAAATTTTATCGTGATTTGATGAAATCAATCAACAGGCATATTCATAATATAGAGTCATAATGCAACAATATTGGAAAATTTCACCACTTTCCAATCACCAATAAGATCACACGAGCTTTCTAAAAATGGATAGTTGGGAAACCCGGGGGAGACTTCGACGTCACGTCAAGTTAGATATGTCACGTCACGTTACAGAAGCATGTCGCCCACATGTCCAATTATAATACGTAATTCTACAAAATGCTGTCTTTTTCTCCATTTTTTTTTCTCAAGAAAAGCCTGGGTATCCTCTCGCACCAACTTATCTTCATTTTTTACTCATATTTCAAAATACTACCAATCTTTCCATATGATGTTCCAATTTCAGTAGCAATGTCAAGATCAGAACGGCAGCCGACAACGTCCATTAACGCTTTAAATTTGTCTAGGGGGGATACGTACTTAAACAGAGCCTCTAAAAAGCGACCACACTATTTATCAACGTCCATGGAAGTTCTATTTTTCTTAAATTTCTTATGCCACTGGAAAACCAATAACTAAGCATTTTCCCCAAGCCTATGTCTATAATATGTATACGCGTTTAAGATTGAGTGAGAGATTTTCACAAAACGTGTGACTTGACCAAATTTTGACGTTAACTAACAACTTAAAGATGAGCAATAAATCATCAACTTATAAACTAAATATCCAGTAAAATCAGTAAAACTCTCACACAAAAATTTTAAAAATATCAAGCAATCGTAATAATGACATAATTTTCCTTTTATATACCACATAGGGCGGTTTAATTCTTATTTCATGAATTAAGAATTTAAATGATAATAAACGCGTTAATGTCTCCCACGCATTTCCAAACAACCGTTTCTATGGCAACTGCCACAAAGTTATTATCAAAGATATTTAAAATGTTTTTTTAATTTAAAATATTCATCAAGTGTCTATATTTTCATTTGTAATTTTCAACCAATTTCACTGAAAAATAAATAAAATATGAAGAAATTCCACGAACTTTTGGATCAACCCTCGTACAGTTCATATTGAATACAAAGTTTCAAAAAAGCAAACACATGAATCTACGTGTTTTGTGGTAAGCACATTTGTACAACTCTCTCACACACGCATAACCATATTATATCCAATATGCATTTATCAACATTTCGAACTTTGTTCATGAAATAATAGTACAATATACCAGTAAATGTCTTTTTTTTAAAAGATACATCCACAAAAAAGTTATCGCATGATGTTCGTGTATCACTCCTTTTGTCAACAGGATAAGATCTAGAACAAATACACACACCCTCAACTACACACCCTCACACGTTTTTACATCCAAATGTACCCCTCTCTCTTTCAGCTCCTTTACAGCTTCCATATTTATTCATATTTCAAGTTTATTTATGCTGCATGTAAAAGAAATAGTACAAGAAATATATGATATATTGTCTTTGATATTTCATTCACGATACCTGCAAAAAGAAACAGGATTGTTAATTACTCAAGAGAAGTTATGTTTTCCAATTCTATCAATAAAAAATATTGCTAATTGCACGAAATATTACCATGGTTGACATATCTGCAATTCAATTCGTCACTTCCGTCATGGCATTGCAGTGTTTTGTCACATTTCTGCGCAGCCGGAACACACTGTCGTCTGCTGTTACACATGAAGTCCTCCTTTGTACAATCCGATAGACTGAAGGACGGAGGAATGGCTGAAAATTACAAAAAAAAAACTTAAATATTGGTTCCTTTTCTTAATTTCAATTGAAAAAACCCATTTCATTGGCTTCAGAGATATTAGAGGGGGAAATGAACATTTTTCGTTATGGAAAGGAAGAAAGGGATCGCTGGGAAATTAACCTTTCCCTTACTTAAGTAATTTTTGTCAGTCCTTACAAAAACTGAAATGAGCAGCCAGATGTGCTTCACTTTTCTATATCAATATGTTTTACGGTGTGACCGTTGGGGCGAGCGCAGTTGTACTATCAAAAACACTTGAAAAATTTGATCAGCCACTTCAAACATCAAGCCGCACGAGACATCTCGACTACTGTAGCTGTGACGTCAGATGACGTCACGGAGCTCGTCGGAGCTTACGGAGACA